>NC_142204.1:67433493-67742293 GCF_049639895.1 Pseudopodoces humilis | reverse complement strand
GATGTGCTCTTAACTTCATGGGTTGGGTAGATTTAGTCACAGTCCAATTTATCCTCCAAAATATGAAAGAGTGCAGTTCTCCTTGTACTTTAAGAACAGAGCAGGTGTGGGGTGTGTTATGCTTTGGGCTGTTTCCGTGGTTGGTTATGCCAGTTCCAATGGCAAGGTAGGAGCAAAAGGCTTTGGGATGTGAGGGATGCTGTCCTTGGATTGGATGGAACAGTGTCTCATGACAGCTACATTACTTTGTGAAAACAACTAACATGATTATGGTTTTATATTAAAAACAGTAATTCACAGTCACAAAAAAAAATCACTCCCTGAAGACAGCTTTATACAAAGAGGCTGATTTGGTTGTTCCGTGTTCTGCCAAACCCTTTTTTAAAATTAGATCTTTACTTTGTAATTTTCTTCTTTTTCTGCTCAAGGGTACTTCAGAAAAATAGTGGAGAGATATATAAACGGGTTGTCTCCATGTATAAATTCTCATGTAAACTGCTAGGCTCAGAAAACCCAGACAGACTTGTCTGCCACTGTGCTGGGCTCTGTACAAAAGAACCTAAATTCAGAGCATATTACAATTTAATTAAAATAAACTGCAATGAGTATAAGGAAATCATTGAAAAGCAAAAGGCAAAAGTCCTTGGAGATTATTCATATTTGTCACTTAGAAGCAATTTCAGCACAAGTAGGGGTTTCATGTCTTTAAAGTAAGATAATATATGTAGGTTATGAAGCTGCTAACATCTTCCTATTTAGAAGTGATAGGTTCTGTATCAGAAGATGTGTTTCAGAAGGGATTTTTTGTAGCTGGAACGTGCTTCCTGGGAATGGGAACTGGCTATATGAAGGAGTCCAGTTAGCTACAGGTGGTCTTTGTCCTTCCTGGAGAGCTAATTTGAGCCAGATACTCAGTTTTGAAGAAGCAAAATAGTCCAATACCTATACCTGAAGCACATGAGTGAGTGATGAACACAGCTTCTGACAGAGTGGAGGATACTACATGGTGCTTTAATGTGTAGGTTTGGACTTAAGTCATTAAACAGTACAGGAGTCTTAATATTAAATAATATTTGTTTCCATTTCCTGAGCTGAAGTGCTCACAGTTCAGTTGTAAAAATCTACTAATTTATAATATTGTGATGTTTGTGTTTTTCAGGATAAGGGTGTTTTTAGTACAAAATCTTGCTCATGGCAGGAGGAGAGGATTTTAAAAAGGAGAGTACATTCATGCAGTATTCATTAATGGTGAATCCTTTTTCTTTCATTTTACCTACAGCTTGTTTTCTCTGTAGAGAGGGATTCAAAGCCATTTATGTTTAAGAGAGAAAATTAAATTCCCTGTTGGATTGGGACTGGGGGAGAGTGGGTTGTTAGGAATTTTTTTTGTTGTTTGGTTTGGTTTCGGTTTTCTGGTTTTGGGTGTGGTTTGGTTTTGGGATTTTTCTACACTTTAGATATGCTTTTTTTTTTCTTTTTTTTTTCTTTTTTTTTTTAGAGCAGTGCTAATACTTTGGAAAAGCAAAGTCAGAGCTATTTAAGTGTCTTGCAGAGACAGACATCAGAAGGCTTGCAGCCTGTGTTTATCAGGGCTGTCCTGTGTGGCCGCATTTATAACATCCAGCATCCACCAACAGGCCAAAGGGCAAATAGTTTAAAATGTGTTGCAATTTGAGGGGCTGCTTCTTTTTTGTCCTCTCTCTAAAATGGAGTTGCAGCAGTCAGTCCCAAACAATTAGAAGACAAGTGCTGTTTTATTCTTTTCCTGTGAAGTTCTCTGTCTTGGACCCAGTGTAAAGGTTCGTTTTCAGTCCTGTGATAAGTCTTAGAAACTCCAAGCAGCAAGTCTGTCCTAGAAGAGAACATTACTGCAGTTATCTATGCAAAAGAGAAGCTGAAGTGGAATCTAAGTCATCCAGGCAATCTCAAGCCCTGAAACCTAATTTTAGTCTTTCAGGGAGTGGAGAGGGATGCACAGATCTACTTACTCCAACATTAGACAAGCCAAAAAAGGCACATGTTGTTTGAGACTTGAGCCTGTGGAAACAATTTGGAATGAAAATGTAGGAGCAAACTGCTTGCTTAATCATCATCTTTCCACATCTTCACTGAAGAAGAAAAGTAAAGCCAGATAAATCCAATTTTCCTGAGATTTCTCATGCATGCAGCTCCTGCTGTGAAGTAGAAAAATATTTCCTCTGCATTTGGAGAAGCCATGATAGCCTGCCAATGGCTAGTTTAACACCTGTAAGCCCACCCGGCTCTTAACCAAGTCCTGTGAATCCAGGCAGATAAAACAATCTTATTACAAGGAGAATAAGTTCAATTCTCATGTCTGTGCATAGTCTTCTATCTTCCACGCTCAATCCATTACTGTGCTTTCGGCACTTATTTCCAATACCATACCCAAATAGTTTAAATTGAGAATTGATACGGGTCTCACTATGGAGGACCCTGCTTGAGAAGTAGGAATATCTTATTAATTAGACATATTTTTTATCAGTGTGGTGTTTCTTAAATACTTGTGCTTATATACCAATGAAAAGATATGGTGATACCTGATTTTAATTAATGATTTCACTAACTGTTTAGCACATCTTTTAGCTTTGCCTGTCTTTGTCATTAGGCCACATAGCACATCATGTAAAACTTCTTCCATCTTCCCTTTCCAGAACTGCAACATCTGTATTTATAACTCTATGGCTTTTGCTGTGAAGAGAGCAAGGAGAGTTAAACCAGGGAGTTCAAACTGGAACAGCTGCAGCTGGGCAAAGTGGCAATCCACTGGTCATGGTGGGAGCTTTTTTACTTATGGGAGGGGAAGTTTTATATGATCTAAAGGCATGGTGTACATTTTCTACAGGAAAGGGAAACGTGTACTGTTTGTAGTCCTTCAAATACCTCTTCAAATCCTGAAAAAACAAAAAAAAAAACAAAAACAAAAAACAAACACCTTGTATTTCACCAATATATCTAAAAAAACCAAGGACATGCAAATTTTGGTATATAAATATGTGCTGCAAAAAAAGGTGATGCTTCCTCTGTGGTCAGCCAGAGTAGAGGATCAACACATCCTGGAAATTTCTGAAAAATTTCCTCAAACAGTAAACAAATTGTTTCTTGCCAGTAAAAATTTTCTCTGAAAAGTAAATAAACTTTCCAATAAATGTAATATGGAAAAGCACAAGCCCTCTGCATCACTTCAACTAGCAATGGGAAAATGTTATTATCTGGAAGTGAAAAATTTGAACTTTGGGAACTTTGTTTAACAATCATTTCTCTTCCTGATTGAAATAAATGAGCCCAAGGATTTAGGCCTATGTTCACTCTTCAGAGAAAGGGCTTTTACATTGATTTCTCTCAATAAGCATAATTTTTTATTTTGATGTGCAATTAGGGCAAATTCAACTTTCTTTCTCCCAGCTCCTACTTTCACACAATGCCCCTTAATTAAACATAGTGTGCAGAGATGGCAGGTGACTTGACATGCAGGGCTGGGATTCTACTGTGATCAGAGTGAGAGCCACAGTTCATGCCTGCCAGTGGCACTTTTAGGAATATAAAGCTGGAAAATTGAAGGTAAGAAAGCCAAAGCCCACAGTGGCTCACTACAGAGCGAGCTGGTGGAAGCCAAGCATGGGTAAGCTCTGAGCTGGGGTGTAGAGTTGTGGCCACGTACAGTAAGGGATACATCTGATTAATGGAATCCAAATCTGAAACCCTATTCTGTTTGCAACTTGCTGTTCAACAGCAGCTCTCAGTTAGTAAAAGGAGCCCCTGCTTGTCAGCCAGATCTGTGCTGGCTGTGTTTAATGTGATCCCACTCCCTGCCCTGAATCCTGGGCAGAAAGCCAGCGGGGACCTTCGGCTCCTCCTGTGGCTTTGGGCACTCACAGTTTCCATCGCCCTGATGATTCCTGCATCCTGTACCAGCGTGTTAATTCTCCAAGAACTCTGTAAATCCCTGTGTGGCCTGTTCCAGCTGGCTGCTGTGGACCACGTGGATTTGCATGTGGACATGTGGACGCCTACCTACATAAGCAATGCTACAGCACAGCTTGACTTGAAATTCCTCATGCAAAAAATTGCCCCAAAGTTTCTTCCAATGGTAAATACTTGTCTGGAGCAAAGCAGGTGTGGTAGAGTGTGGAAGGTACAGGGAAATAATTGTGGGGTTTTTTTCTACTGCTCTCTAAGGAAGATGGCAACTGCAGAAAGCAAGAGCATCCAAGGAGATTTGTCCAGGTGGCTAAAAGTCTATTTAAAGTGACAGTGCTGCCAAATTCTTTTAGACTCTTAAATTCCTGACCTGGCCAGGATTTCAGTTTCTTGCTATTCATATTCCATTTCTTCTTGACACTTTAAACTGAGAATGTACTCAGAAACTTGAAAAGGGGAAACAGAGGTAACCTGAGCCCCTGAAAATGGGCTTTAAGGATGAGACAGGGCAACCTTCAAATTCTGAGATCAGATGGTATTCCAGCAATATCCTGTTTTCAGATGCTACATGTTCTGCTGACTGTGTGACAAGTATAGCTATGACACAGGGACTTCAGCAGCCTTGGAGAAAAACACTATGAGAAATACTTCTGGGTTTGCAGTGTATTTTTTTTACTCTTTTTCTAATGTATCCTGGCTGCCACAGTTCATATTTTCTTAGTTCAAAACTGTACAGTAGCTGTCTACAAACTGCTGTAAAGTGCAGTTACCTGTTATTGCCCTGTAAATAATTGAATAACCTCTTCCAGGCAATATGGTCAAGATGCAGATTTAATTTACTTACAGGCCAGTAGTAAAGATGGTTGAATCCACTCGGTTCACTGTCTGTGTCTGGAGGTGTTGCGTACAGGTACATAAATAGTTTACTGAACCTGTCAAATTCTCTGGCAGGAATGAGCTTGCCCTCTGGTCTGCTATGTGTGCTTATATGAAACACTTCCCCTTCAGTTCTCGAGCAGCAGGGAGTAATATATTCTCCAATATTTTTGTGGAAGTAGGTAAAAGACATAATGAATCACATTGTAGCAGGAATGGACACAGAGTCTGACTTTCTGGGGTTATTTGGTGGTTTATTGCTGGGGTTTTTTCAGGGGGAAACATGGTATGATTTTTTTATTATTTCTGTGCTCCTCAGGAATTATATAAACTAATTATAAAAGTTATGTGTAATTGTCTCTGCCTAAATTTGGACAGTAGTAGACAATAGGGCTGAAATATTCCCTAATGGGGAATTCAGGCTGTGAAATGAAGCCCAGCAAAATCAAAAAAAGCAAACTAGACACTACAAAAATCCCCCATCACCAGCGTGTGGGTTTTCCCATCTCTATGGAGGAAAAAGTTTAAATCACCTTAAAAATGTTTTTTTGAGAATTAGTACCATGAACAGGAATGTGCCTCAAAAAAGAGAATAACTTGTATTTTGCTCAGAGCTGAAATCCAAAGCTAGTGACATCCCTTGACTGGTTACCTGAACCTTTCAAAATCTTTCATGTCTGAGTTTCAAAGTTTTATATTGCTTAAAGAAAAAGAAAATGCTTTTCACTCTGATGTCTACTTGTTACAAAAAACTTTAATTGATATAATTTTCACTTCAGGTTAGTGTGTTTTTAATTCTTTGGTCTCTATTTTGTTTAAAAAAAAAAAAAAGACAAGACAAAGAGAAAAATAATTTAAGGGTGAGATGTACTGGAGGGTAGAGAGAAGAGAAACCTTCCATTTATGAAAATAGACTGAAATGAGCTATTGTCATCTGCAGATGTCCCATCATCTAAATTGCTTTCCCAGACTAATTAATAAAACCTGGATGCCTCTCTTTCTCCATTAACACTATCCCTTCAGAAAAAAAAAAATGTTAGCAGCACAATTTTTCCAATTGTAGCCATTAAAAAAAAGCTAAGATAATAGAAAAAAGAACACTCCATTCAGCTGTCATTCTCCAAGATATGAGTGCTTTAAGGCCTGGTCACACATAACCAGTAGAATTCCTCTATATTTTGGTAATATGGTGGGTGTCTAACGCACTTACACGTGCTGGCCGTGTCCTGGAAGCATTCCAGAAAGGATAATGATTTCCCTGTCTCAGTTCCCTCACAGTTTGGATTAGATACAGTATTTTTGTTGCTGTGGTAAACTCTTTCTCTATGGCACGGCTGTGTGCTCTGTCACAGCTGTTCCTGTCCTCTGCAGGGATGGATGCTTTAAGCTAGGCTGTTTGCAGGAGTGCTTTAAGTGATTTTTAATGAAAAGCATAGAGGTGGTGAGCTACTGTGAAAAATGATGATATTTTCTTAGGAATTTTGTCTCTTTGAAGGTCAGTGAAGACATCTTTCAACAGATTGTCTGTCCCGCTTGTGCTTGCCCTCCATCCAAGGACAGCGTGGTGCCTTGCATGGCGACTGTCCCCAGTGTGTCCCCTGGTCTGCAGCCATCACTGGTTTTACATGACCCTCATCAACAAAGACATAACATTCCCAGACAATACAAAGTGAAGCCAGAGCTGGTATCACAGAAATGATGTGCCAGGAGCAGTCTCAGTGCCCAGTGACTTCACCACTGCACAACCTGGGACTTTCAAACATTGCTATCCAGTTCCAAGTCAGCAATTCCGGGTTTGAGGTATGCTGGTTTTGAAAATAACCTTCTTATCATAGAATCATGGAACAGTTTGGGTTGCAAAAGACCTTAAAGGCCAACTAGTTCCAACAACCCCATGTTGCCATGGGGGCACCTTCAACTAGTTGCTGATTACTAGCATAGGGTTGCTGAAAGCTCATCTTCCCTCGTTTCAAACACTTCCAGGGATGGAGCATCCATAGTTCTCTGGGCAACCTGTGCCAGAGCCTCACCACCCTCACAGTACAAACAGATATAAGTAAAAGCACCATATCTGTTTATAATAATGTGCAGCTAATATTTATAGAAGTGCCCAGCACTACTTAATAGTTTGTCACTTGTGTTGCAAGCTTACGTAAAATCTATGGCTGCTGTAGGGCAAAGGTATAAAACTTTCATGAGTAATATAAAATATACAAAATGTTGTTGTTAATATTTAATACAATTTGCAGCAGTCAATGAGCACAATCAGTGTTTATTAATTAAGTTGTTCTGTTGCAATAGCAATTTCTTTTTTTTTTTTTTTGGTGTATATGTATCTTCAGGGAGAATTTAACAAGCTCTCTTGACCCTTTCCAAAAAAAAAAAAAAAATTTAAAAAAATTGGCATGTTTAACAATAATGTTGGCAATGTCTTACATTACTCATTTGCTTTTTCTTCAGCAAGTAAACTCAACTCTTTTAGTGACACCTTCTATTTAAACTACACCATGTGATAAGAGAACTGGGTTTTGGCCAGGATGTTTAATAAGATGTGTTGCAATTTGGGCTCTTTGTAGCAGCCATATTGACGCACTGCAGATAATCCAGCATTTGAGGGGTGGTGTTTTTTTTTTTGTTTTAACCTTACAGTATTTATGGGGCTTGCAGACAGCACCATGCAGGGTAGAAGTGAATTTATTCACCTGAGACCTGTTAGATCAGGTCTCACTGCACCTACTCAATCAGGCCATGTACTGAATTGCCCCAAAATGTAGCATTTTGGCCCCAGCCACAGATGTTCCCATATTGATGATGTTCCCCTTGGAGCTTATAACACCTTCAAATGTTTTCTTTAAAATCACAGGAAGGAAGGAATGCCCCAACCCAATGTTCTTGCAGGGCTGCACTGGTCAGCAGCACGATTTTAAGTAACCCTGTCACAGCTCAGATTGTTCTGGTTCATCAAGGTTGTGTAAACCATTTGCTTTTGTAGTACTAAAGGGGCTGGTTGTGATGGAGAACCTGCAAGGGCCAGAGCCTGTCTCAGCAGCAAGTATAGCATTCAGCTGAATCCAGGAGGTTATTTCTGTCACCCTGAAGTACATGGTTAACCTTCACTGTGGTTTTTACCTGTCTTCTTCATTTTCCTCCATGTTATTTCTCTCTTAAATAAAACCAAACTGTTTCAAGATGACTTCTTCACATGATAAAATAGTTTAATTTATCTTTCAAAAAATGCTTTTGTGGTACTGCTTAATGCCACATCCAAACTTGTGTGCTGTCTGCAAAGTCCATCCATTCATTTTTGTGTGTGATGCACTGCTTGAGAAATATCCAAGCACATTTGCTTTCCATTTTTTTCCCCTAGACAATATTGAACTCTCCATCTGCATTAGAACTGGAACACTTCATGGTTTGGGTTATGGTACTGTGTTTTTTTCTCTTCTTCAGAAATAAAAACATTTTACAAAATAGAGCAGAACCATGCAAGAAGTGGCTCTGCAGCACCCACAAAGTGGTTAAGTCGTTAATTTATTTGCCTAATGCCTAAAATAAACAAAAAAGCCATGACACTGAATTAATTTGTCCTCTGGGCTAAAAATATCTTGAGGTTACTAGTCATCTTAGTTGTAATAAGTTTTATATATGTGTATCTCTCTATAACTGTGCCACATTTTGAACTATACTGCTAGGGGTTTATTGAAATATATCAACCTTATTGCTAATATTTCACAGACGGTTCTTCATTTCAGCAATATAGAATTCAATTTAGCAGAAATGTGATATTCCTCCTGAAATTTTAAATTCCCAGCAGATGTATAATTCAATTAAGTCCAGAAGATTAAAAAAATTGAAGTCATTCTCTATACATACACTCTTTCTGCTCAGTTCCAAAATAATGAAAAACTACAGCTGTTCGGTTTTGGTTCATCTATCGCTTTGTACAATTTTTATGGGTTTTATGTGTAATCACATTTGCAGAGAGAATTTTTATACAGCCTGCTCCATTTTGCACAGTTATTATCTTTCCACATTAAAAACAGATTGTAAAAACTGATACACAAGCCTTGGGCCCACTCCTTAAGGCAAGTAAAGCATGGTCATTAATCATGGGGGGTGCAGAGGAAAAGAGAGCTTGTAAAACTTAATTGTTCTCTTTCTTTGTGCTGTGAGATGGCCTTTGTCTCCTCTTCTTCCTTCCATGCACATGCTTTTTTTATTTCTTTTCTTTTTTTAATTTTAAAGTCTTTCCAGCCTCTGTGTGGAACTAAAGGGGTCATTTATTTGTGTATAACTGACTTCAGCAGAAATTGGACACAGGCATTACCTAAAACCGTAATTCTCCTCCAAAGGTGAAGAGGTCCCTGCGTGTAAGCGCCTGCATGCTGAGAGTCTTGCCAAACCTTCCTTAAGTTCTTGGCTCATGTTCCTAGGCTGGCACTCGGGGTCAGGTTTCCATGTCAAATGTCACAAACGGTGTCTGTGATCTGTGCAGAATAATTTAATTTCCTGTGCCTCAATTTGCCCATTTTTTGTAATGCAGCTGCAACAGAGACCTGTTTCAGAGGCTGCTACTTGCACCTAAGCAATAGTTCTGCTTGATGAACTGGGACACCTAAAATCTTGCTACTTTATAGGGATGTAAGTGAGGTAAACCTATAATATATTCATAAAGCTTTTGCTTCAGTTTGCCCATTTCTTTTTCTAATCACATCAATCTATTAAGATCTCTCTCTGAATTCCTAGTCCAGAAAGGAATTAAAATCTGTTTCATCTTGGTATTTCAAACATAAAATACATAAAATATTTTTAGTTGAAGCTCTAAGCGTAGGGTGTCAGAAAGGCACTTTATAGAAAGTTCACCCTGTGATTTCCTCCAACAAGAGAGCATTTACAACATTCCCTGAACAGTCACTCAGAGGTAAATAGCTTAAGCATTAGTGATCACCACTGCATCTAATCAACTACCTGATTGCCTATACAAATCCTACACTGCTCAGTATTGACCTCAGCGAGGAAAACATTGATTCACTGACCTGTCACTAGATTGTTTTCCAGAATGTATAAGGGACTTAGCCATGCTTGTTGAAGGTGCTTCTTATCTGTAAGGTGTCTTGCCTTCAGTAGATAACAGAAGGATACTTTTTTCTCTTCTTCCCTGCAAAACTGGAATGTACAGCTGTTGAAATTGGAGAAGCAGACGATTTCACTTTGATTTTGTTTTAGCTAAATGATCTGGCTTTGGGGTGAATAAATCAGCTGAGGAAAAAATAACTGGCAAAAATTCAGTGTTGGCAGGAGAGCAGTATTGGACAGAACAGTGAACAATCACGCTAGGTGAAATATGATGTATGTGCTTGCCATTGCATGAGCAATAACACAGCTGTCCTGCCCATGGTTACTGCTTCAGCAGCCGTGAAAAGATTTTCAGATCAGAATCTATATTAATCTGTGTTAAAAATTGATACCCAAACCACCTTAATAATTGTGAAAGAATAAAAACTTATGTACTGTTGACCTGTGGTTTTTTTTGTCCTGTGTATGTGGCAGCATGTTAAGATCTCTTTCATCATTTGGGTACTGTGCATTCTTCTTACTACTCCCCTAAATCCATATTTTAGTCTATGAAATTTACAGAGATGTTTTTTTGCAGCTTTGTAGAAATTCAGCTCCCATATATCTTAGTTTTCCAATGTAAAAAAATGCCTCTGCCATCATGTAACTTTTCAGCTTATTCTGAATCTTGTCCTACATATAACGTGAAAATCTTTGGGCTGCAGTTGATTAATTACTTCTTCCCTTCCCCTTGCAGTCTGCCTTCATCATAGATGCCTCCCTACATCTGCTAGGCTTCCAAACCTAAATATTTCTGATGCTGCTAGTCCTCTTTTACAGGACAGCAGCCTGTAGATCCTTAGACTGTAGGATTTGACTTCAGGCATGTCAATTAAAGGTCCAGGGCACACATAAGGAAAGTTAATGTTTACTGGGATCTAACCTTTATGCTTCTCTATGACACAGGCAACATGCAAGTCAGACATTTGCAACTAAATACGTCTAGTTATGTGAATTCTGCATTCCTGTCACCTGGACACAGAGAATATATTTATCTCCTCTTTTTGTAGCAACCTTTCCTGTATTTGAAAGATACAGAAGCAGATCTGTAGCTTTTGAAGATGCTGAAGCTTCCGTTGCCCATCTACTCTCCCCACCATCACAGCACCCCCAGCTCTTCCATTTTTTGCTACCTGTAGGTCATACCATTTGAATCTTGGACCATTTCTCTGGGCTTTCTCTAATTGTCTCATAATTTTGTAGTAACTTGGTGCCTGAAACTTCACCTGGGTAGACCGTGTTGTGCTAAAAGTTATTTTTATGGAATGAAAAATCACATTTCCCACTGGGCTTTGTAAATATGGGAACTCTGTGTTTGTCTTCCTGTGATTCAGGTGCTCTTCCCATCTTCCCCTTCACACCTCTGTATGTGTCTTTCCACACAAAGCATCATCTTCCCACCATGCACACAGTGAAGTGGTGTATTAGGACTTGCCTGAAGAGAGAAATCTTTTAGCCTGGCTACTCTGAGCTGCAAAGAAAACAAATAAATATTGTCCACTTGGATGATAATTCATCTTCCATGTTTTGTCATTGAATTTGTTGTATTGCAAAACTTTGAGTCATGTGCCTGTAGCCTGTTTTGGAAACTGCCCCTGCTGATGCAGGAAAGGCTGAAGGAAAGCATCCAGAATGGGAAATGTTGAGAGAACCCATCCATCTGGCTGGCCGATGAGACAATAACACAAGAGTGGTCTGGTTTTTTGCTGTTACTCAGTCTGTGCTCGGACATTATCTTCATAGCCAAACACATTGACTTCCTCCCAAGAAATCTCCATGTGAGGATTTTTTCAGTTATCTCAATGCACTGAAAATGTTATGTCCAGTAGATGGGATGGCAGTACTGAGATATTCTATCTGGAGACAATAAGATCCCTGACTGAGTCAATAACACTCATCAGTACATACTTCTTTGTGCAAAATCTGTATTTTAAAAAATAATTTAGTTTCTTTTTCTTAGATTATGATGTGAAGTAGCCACTTGAATTTGCCATTTAACTTGATTGGACTACAAGATACGCGACTGGAGCCAGGAAGGAAACAGAGCTGGGTTTCTTACCTTGCCACCTATTCAGTCTTGCTCTTTTTGTTGCTGTGAGCATGTTGTACAGCTCGTACAGGGTTTCAGGGCAATGTGTTCCACAGCAACCTTTGTATAATTAACAATTCTTCAGGGTCCTCATGTAATTTACTTTGTAAAAACTAGCAAAAACTTTTGAAAAGCTTGAGAATTTACCTTATACCAGGTGGAGGCAAAGGTGCCAATAGCTGCAAGTCCCATGTTGCTTGACCTGCAAGTGAGAAAGAGTCTGGGCTGAGCTTTGGGGTATTTTTTGACACCTACCTATGGTTGAACATAACTCTGTGGCTCTAAGAACATTGGGTTTCTTCAGACAGCTTCAAGAACATAATGTCAGTTTGGTAACTGAGATCACCCTGATTTGTAAGAAAAAAATTCCTTTGTTTTATATACTAAATCCTTTATCTGTAGAAACTAGGGGGAATGAGACAGGCCAAAGTACTGCTACAGACCTGCTCCTGCCCACTTGGTTTTTTACTGCTGGGTGCACATCAGGCTTTCAATTACTTTCTTGTTTACATCAAGAGAGGAAAACAAAGCTGATTGTACCCACAGGTGGTCAGCCTTTAGGTAATCAAAGGAAAGCAATTAATTCCTTCCATGCACAGCAATGCACTTCCTCCTAATGGAAAATAAACACTGTCACTTCCCATAACACAGCTGAAGAAGGACCCATGGATGCAGGACTTTTTCAGCTGCCATGTTGCTTTTATTTACCCTTCAGGAGGGGAGAGGAAAGGATCTGGAGTGAGCCAGGGAGGAACCCTGAATGGATATTTTAACTCCCAACTATGGCCTTTTGTGGGAAACATTTAAAAACATGAAAATCCCTGAGGCAGAAAACACTGGAGCAATCCAAACCCAGTAAACTCTGAGGAATGAGTGTCTTAAGGGAAACTCATGGTTTACTGCAAGCAAGGAGTAAATAGATGCTGGAAGTTGTTGAACTCCTGAAAGTAGCACCCACTCTGCAGTGAGCCAGGCTCCAGGTCTCTCACGGCTCAGATCCAGGGTCACAGCCATGGCTGCACCCTGAGACATAGTCACTCTGAAAACCAGCTGCTGCCTTTCCTCCAATGCCCAAGAAAAATTCCTCCTTTCTCCCAAGTGATGGCAAAGCCAACAATGTGCTGAACAAAGCAGGCACTATCTGGGTGAGGACTGCAATCCATCCATTGCAGGACAGGTAATGAGGCTGTTGGGAGATTCTTATCAAAACATTATGGCATGGCTCCTCAGAAGAAACTAGGAAGATGTTCTTTCAATGCTTGAAGGTATACAGGGATGTTAAGTTGCTAGTTTGGTTTGGGGGTTGGTTTTATGGTTTTTTTTCTTTTTTTTTTCTCTCAGTTAAAGGGAATCTTAGAAACTTATTTATAAAGCAAACAAACAAAAAAAAGGCATCCTGCTAAGTGCTACCATGGGACTTGCAATAAAAGTGAAGGACCTGATAATCCTGTATCCTGTCCTTCCAAAACATACATTTAAAAATTTTATGACTTTGACCTGGGTAAGCATGAAATCTTATTCAACCCCAGCCTGAAACTCTTGTGGTTTCTGTCTTGCAATGTGGGTGAGCTGACAGTTCAAATTTAGGTATACTTCATGTCTTGTTTTTATAGTCTTTAAATTAAAATGCCTTGTATTCTAGTTTTTACGAACTGTTTCCTGATAAACTGAAAGGGAGAAAAAAACCCTCTCTAGTTCATTTCCATTTAGTCTATTTATATGTGTAAGCAGCCAGACTGACACTCATAAGAGATTCCTATGTCTATGGAGGGTCTATGTCCTAA
This sequence comes from Pseudopodoces humilis, assembly GCF_049639895.1. Taxonomy (NCBI): domain Eukaryota; kingdom Metazoa; phylum Chordata; class Aves; order Passeriformes; family Paridae; genus Pseudopodoces; species Pseudopodoces humilis. The sequence continues at coordinate 67,728,490 of NC_142204.1, read as the reverse complement.
CCAAAAGCAAATTTGGAGAAAACTCAGCAATGTAAAGGGTAGGGTTTTGTTTAATTTGGGGTGGATTTTTTTTCTTATTATATTATATCACATGACATAATTTCCATAATATCTTCATTATATTATAAGGCAGGATCAGTGATTGAAGGAAAACAGTGCAAGGGACATGAATATAATGTTATCTTCAGTTCAGCAGTCAATTTTATAATGTATTTTTTTCTTTTTATTTTATTTAGGAATTACCACTTTTAAAATAAAATACGTCAAGAACTAATATAAAAAAGAAAAAAGGCAAAAGAGTTCCCTGTATTTATCAGACCCACCTTTTCTATGCTGTGTTAAGTTCAGACCTAAATGTCTTCTTATGCAAATAAATAAATAAACTTGAATAAAATGGTCTTGAGAATTCAAAGAATATTGTAAGCTTTTATAGCTGTCTGTCCTGTTTACCCTTTTTACCCTACATACATCAGAATGAAGTTTACCTCTTTTTCTTGGTCTCTCAACATTTTATCTCTATTGGTAGACAAGCTCTTCTACCACCCAAAATGTTTTGTGATAACCAAGGCACTCAACAGCCTGGTCATCCCGTGGCTACTAAAAGCAGCCTCAAAAAAATAAGATTTTTTTTTTTTTTTCCATGCAGCTGTTAGAGATGCCTCCAGACATCACCTTTTCTGCCTTTAGTTTTGTATAAAGTGTGTAATCATTCTTGTGCTTCAAGTGCCTATAGAAGTGACCAAAGCCTTGAGGTAATTTTCTTTTGTTTTCCTTTTGGGGTAAGGACTGCTGTGTTTTGTGCACATCAGCTTGGCTGCTGCTATCTAACGTGTACCTTGTAAATGTGAAGTGTCATGCCTCCTTCAAGTGGCTCGAGTGCTGGGAAACTGCCTTGAAAGCTGTCAAACCAGCCAAAGTGTGGCTCCTCAGACATGATCTGTCACTAAAAAATCCTTTCAGCCAGAAGTTGCCTCAAATAGCAAACTTACTACTGGGGCTATCTGACCAATTTCTATTCATAGAGTGTGAGAAAAAAGAATGTACAACACTGGGAAAATTACTTGCTGGTAATTTTTTGTTGTTATCCTGTTCTTTTTCCAGACTGCTTTCCTTCTTTCTCGCCTGTCTAGGATGTTGCTTGACAGATGTTTCCTCTTATCTCACTCTTTCTTTATTGCTCTGCCAGTAGTATCTGATTGATAGAAAGTGGGCAGGCTGGTACTTACAATGCCATCCCTGGCTGATAACTCTTTTGCCAACTTTTTTAAGAGAGCTGGAGTAATTTCTCTGTTTTGACTGAAATCTACTAACAGAACAGGAAAAAGAAAGGGTGAACTGCCCTGTGGTGATTATTATTCTTATTTTGCATGGAATTTTAATAGAGCCTGAATAAATTTGAGCAAATCTTTGAGTTTTAAGGATCTTCGTGATCCATTTCACTTTAAACATTCAGCTGGGTTTGCACTTGGATTGAGCTCAATGATGTAAAACGATTTAGAGCAAAAGTGTAAGATCTTCCATCATCTCTGTATAAATAAGCCAGACTGACTTAATTTCGGGTTGTGTTGGAAGTCTTAACCTTTTGCCTTTCTCCTTCAGTCCATTCATGAGAGTGCCCTTCCTGTTGAATATCTCTTGTCCTCATCTTGGATCAGTAAAACCTCATGCAAACCAACGACATGGTTCGTGAAGCAGAACTCTTAGTGGGGATGTGGAGGGGAACTAGACACAGGAGAAGAAAGTTTATTGCTTTCATTGCAATTCAGGAGACATTTTTTGTCTTGATGGTTCTTTAAACTCTCTGGAACCTATAAAACCACTAATGTGAGGAAATTTTGCTGAGTAGGAAATGGAGACCAGTCCAAATCGTTACAGTGCCCAACACATTAGGAGTGATCTCTGTGAGGATTTTTGTTACCATATTTCTCTTTTATCACTTTATTTACTATATGTCATTGCCACTCCACCCCATTCATTTGTGATTAATAGGATAATTTCATTCTTGACTTAACTGGGACTCTTCAGAGTCAGAAAAAAAGTGGTGGTTGTATTTATGCAATAAGAGTTGTGTCATGTAAGCAATTGGGGAAACATTCTGCCTGTATGTGTTTATTACAGTGGAGTACTTTGTAAAGTCCATTTGAATTGAACAAGGCTTTTGAACTATTGATTTAGCTGGCACTTGGTGCATTGAGAATAATAAACATCTGTAGTATGTAGGCAGCAGTCTATAAGAGGTAGGAGTCTGTCTGCTGGCATATGTAATGCAATAACCCATGTCAGCTACACTGATGGGAAGCAATAATGAATATGGCAAAGCATAAATGTTGGGTTTTTTTTTTTAAAAAAAAGAGGGAAGGAAAAAGAGAGTTTAACTTCAAACTGTCTAAGCAAGATCATTTAGGACATTTTGTCTGGCTTCAGGTGCCCAGAAAATCCCATAATGTGTTTTGCAGCGATGTATATTTCACCAAAATAATTTACACTGTTCAAATTGACTTAGAAATCGATCTAATAGGAGAATAGAATATGTATTTGTATCAGCATGATATATGTTTGTAGGGGCTAACCTTCTCTTTCTGAGAGATTTACTTGGAAACAATGAAGTATAAAAAACATTGCCTGGAAATTTTCCATATCTGGAAATTTTCCAGCCAGGTGAAATATTTGTAGATTATTTATTAAGTTTGCAGCAGGATGATATAGCTGCACATCTTAAATCACTGTCTCTGCTAATGTACCTGAATGGACCTTTCTCCTCTCTCAGTGAATGGGGGAGAGCGTAGCACCCACTAAGATAAAGCAGAAATAAGAGACAGTAATGCAAGGCTCATGTGGGAATAGGTCAAAATTCCTGCAGGTTAATCAGGATCATCTTTTATCTCTGGGAATGTTGATGACTAATGAATGCAGATCAAATCCTCTGCTCCAAATTCACTTAGCTGTATTTTTAAATTTTTTTTTTCTTCTCTCATTTACCCAAAATGCCTGCCTGAAATGACATCCATTAAAAGTGTAGGCACTAGCTCTGTGGAGGACAATGGGCCACATCACGTTGTCACTGGAGGCAGAACTCCCACGGACCTTCAGCAGGTGCTGAGGGGAAGCAGACGGTGTGTCTTGGCCCAGCCGAGGCGTGCGAGGCTGAACCAAGGCACGAGCATCCTGTTCGGCAAATCCTTCTGAAATTGGGTTGAATTCTGGCTGCTTTGTGTGATCAGGCCCAGATTTCAAATACTGGGATGATTTTTCCCCTTTTTTTCTTTCATTCTATAGTATCAGCAAAGATTTTTAGCCATCCTGCTGATCCACTGTGATGAAAAAATGGTGTTGGAGTCTTGCTGCTGGTGGGAGGTTTCACACGGAAGCTCTGTGCACAGGCTGGATCCTCTGCTTACATCCGCAGCAAGTGGAGGGAATAAAGAGACCTGTTCGCCTGGTGTACAAATTTATACTCTTAAATGCAATGGTTTATGACAGAATTCAAAGTGACTGACTTTATATTCATAGAGAAGCTCAGAATTAAAACTGGTGAGGTTTTTTTTTTTCCTTTCAGATTTTTTTTCTCTTCACAAAGGCCCAGAGGCAGCAGAAAGATTAACAAATCATGAACTCTTAAGTGCAAAAGCATTTTTAATTTTTTTTCCCCTTCATTTGCTGTTGCCGAGCGCCTAAAGTTAACCACATGCATAAGAGCTTTGTTGGTGAAATCTTATAGAACAAGCAAAGAGAAATTAAGCACGTTTCCAGAGTTTTGGTAGCCCCTATTTTTCAGGGCTCCCCAAGTAAAATTGCTGGGCCATATTGGGTGTGCAGAGTTCTCCCTTAACTTGTAGTAAGTGCTTTAAATTTTTCTTATTTGATGATATGCTCACCGTAGTCTGCCCAAAGCACGGATCGTAGGCTGACTGGTTGTCAGCTTGATCCAAGGCTTGTCAGATGTCAGGGAAGAATTTTGGATTTCCCTGTGGTATTTGAGATCTGCCTTTGCTTTGTTTGGCCTCTCCTTCTCATATTTGGGGTGGTTTTATTGCCCTCCCTCAGTGAAAAATACTCTGCATCCTTTGATGTTGCATTGAAGGGTTTGCACATAAATGACTGACCACAGGAAAAATCTCATGTGTGGTTATTCCTGGCATGTTGTGGGAGACAGGTTTTAGTTTACTGCTCTTTTTTTCTTTTTTCCCTCTCCTCTCCTCTCCTCTCCTCTCCTCTCCTCTCCTCTCCTCTCCTCTCCTCTCCTCTCCTCTCCTCTCCTCTCCTCTCCTCTCCTCTCCTCTCCTCTCCTCTCCTCTCCTCTCCTCTCCTCTCCTCTCCTCTCCTCTCCTCTCCTCTCCTCTCCTCTCCTCTCCTCTCCTCTCCTCTCCTCTCCTCTCCTCTCCTCTCCTCTCCCTCTCCTCTCCCCTCCCCTCCCCTCCCCTCCCCTCCCCTCCCCTCCCCTCCCCTCCCCTCCCCTCCCCTCCCCTCCCCTCCCCTCCCCTCCCCTCCCCTCCCCTCCCCTCCCCTCCCCTCCCCTCCCCTCCCCTCCCCTCCCCTCCCCTCCCCTCCCCTCCCCTCCCCTCCCCTCCCCTCCCCTCCCCTCCCCTCCCCTCCCCTCCCCTCCCCTCCCCTCCCCTCCCCTCCCCTCCCCGGATTATATAGTTGGATTGTCTGTCAGCCCCTGTTTTTCCATCTGTTGTCTCTATGGCTTTTTATACCTCTTAATACAATTTAACCAAATTTGACAGGCACAGAGGTCTCTGATATATTTAATTTCTGCCATTTGCGTGAAGATAGCAGGCACTGCAGAGGAGAAAAAGTGGCCTCTATAAGATAAAGTCAGGATATCAACCTTTATTAGGCATTCAAAAATTTACATGGGAGGGCAACTTTGTCACATAAATCAAAGGGTAACGAGGCCCCTTTGGTTCTGCTACTCACCAAATCCCTTGTCTTTCTCCCACTTTTGTGTTCAGTGGGATAACAGGAGCAGATATGGTACAATTCTCTGTCGGAGCACCCTGGATGCAGAGGGAGAGGGATGAACAATTCCGTAGTCTCGCTGGGGTCTGGTACAAGCCAGGATATGATTACTATTCAGTATTGATTTTTCAGGTAGGGAACAATTAAAAAAAAATTGAACAAGAAGTTTGAGGGTGGTTGAAAGAGATTTCAAGGCCTTGGAACAAATGGGTAAGAAACTAGGAGCACAAGTAGTGCTCTCCTATATCCTTCCAATTGCAGGGAACGATGAGAGGGAAAACAGGAAGAGCCAGCATATCAATACCTGGCTCTGAGCCTCGTATTTCTGGCAGAATTTGGAGGTTTTGATCATGGATCTGTTTACGTTGCACAAGGCCTGCTGGAAACAGTGTGGTTACACCTGTCTCAGAGCAGGAAAAGGAACTTTGCACAGGAGTCAGCAAAGCTCACTTAAAGAAGTTTAAGCTGGATTTGAAGAGGGAAGGGGATAAAACCAGGCTCACAAGGGACAAGCCGGGGGTAGCACACCAGTGCTTGAGGGACAGTGTGTTAATGAGGTCCCTTGCTCTGCTTTCTCAGGGTAGAAAAACCACAACTGATGTATTAGAAACCATGGAAGTGCCTGAGAATGGTCACAGAGGAGCTGGGGCTTCTGCCCACAGAGGTGGTGGGATCAGTAGCCCAAAGGAACAGCCTCTGCAGCAATCCCTGCAGCATGGGCAGCACACAGGAGAAGCTGGCACCAGCAGGAAAACTGTGACATAATTGCCATCATAGAAATGTGCTGGGATGACACTCAAAACTGGAGTGCTGCAATCCATGGCAATAAAATGTTCAGAAGGGACAGGCTAGGAGAGGTGATGGGCTTGGTTAAGGAGTGTTTTGATTGTCTGGATCTCAGTGATGACAGGGTTGGGTGTTTATGGGTAAGAATCAGGGGGAAGGTCAGTTAGGCAGGCATCCTGGTGGGTGCCTCTCTGGACCTGTTGTTTGAGAACAGAGAATGACTGGTGGGTGATGTGATGCTCTGAGGTTGTCTTGGGCACAGTGATCCCAAAATGATAGTTTTAGATTCTTGGGGTAAGGAGAGGGGTCAGCAGAACTGCTCTGGAGGGCAGGCTTTGCCTGTTTAGGATACTGGATCAGAGAGTCCCTTGGAAGGCAGTACTGAAGAGCAAAGCTGACCAGGAAAGCTGAACATTCTTCAAGAAGAAAATGTTAAATGCACAGTAGCAGGATGTCCCCATATGTCAAAAGACAAGCTAGGGGAAGACTGGCCTGGCTGAACTGACAGCTTTAGCTGGAACTCAGAGATAAAAAGGAGTTTGTGACCTTTGGAAGAAGACAAGCAATGCAGGAGGAGTAAAAGGTTGTTGAGAGGTTATACAGGAAGAAAAATCAGAAGGGCCAAAACCCAGTTAGAAATTAATCTGGCTACTGCCATAACAGACAATAAAAATGTTTCAATAAACACATCAGCAACAGCAAAAGTGCTGAGGAGAATCTCCATCCTTTGTTGGATGCAGGGGAAGATATAGTGACGAAGGATGAGAAAAAGATTGAGGTATTTGATGCTTTCTTTGCCTCAGTCTTTAAGAGTAAGGTTGTCCCCCTGTATTTGGCAGTGGTGAGGCTGCACCTCAAATCCCATGTTCAGTTCTGGGCCCCTCACTGCAAAAGAGACATTGAGGGGCTGGAGCCCGTCCAGAGACGGGAACGGAGCTGAGGAAGGTTCTGGAACACAAGACCTGGACAAGACTGAGGGAGCTCAACCTGGAGAAAAAGAGGCTCAAGGGGTAACTTAATCACTCTCTACCAGTCCCTGAGAGGAGGTGCATCCAGGAGAGGGTTGATCTCTTCTCCCAAGTTGTAGAACAAGGGAAAATGGCCTTATCTTGCATCAGGGGAGGTTTAGCTTCAATCTTAGGAAATATTTCTTCACTGAAAGGGTTGTCAAGCACTGGAAACAGCTGCCCAGGGCAGTGGTGGTGTCGCCATTCCTGGAGGGATTTAAAAGACATGTGGCATTTGGGGACATGGACTCTTGGTGGGCTTGGCAGCTGGAGTTAATAATCTAAACATTCTTTTCCAACATCAACAATTCTACAATATAACATGAATATGAGCTGGAGCAGCTCTACCTTGAACACAAAATGCAGCTGGAAAAATAAATTCAGAATAATTTATTATTTCTGGATGGACTGGATGGAGATGGGGAGGGCAAGGAAATGCCCCCACTTAAATGGTCTGTGAGTTTAAAGTGGTTGAGCACAGGCGTGGGTCAGCCAGGCTGGTGCTGCCCGTGTGTGTCTGTGCGTGTTTGCAGTGCCAATTAATTACATCTCTTTGTAGCGTGGTAGCAATTTCATCCAGGGGAAATGAAAGAACGTGCAGTTAAATAACTCTCTGTGTGTGTATGTAATTCCTGGAGCTTTCTGTGAATGCTAATACTGTGATTGGACAAGTTATTTCGCAGCTCTTGCAACCATCCAGCAAAGCAGAAGTTTTGTGAAGTTCTCAGTGATTTCTTTCCTAATGAAAACATAGGAGGCAGGTGAAGGCATGATCTGCTTTTATTTATCTTTTCAGTTCCTAATCACCAGACAAAAATCTTTGTTTATTTTCAGGGAAATAATAGGGAAAAGGAAGACCTACAGCTTGTTAAAAAAATAAGAAGTGTAAAGGTATTAATTCTTCATGTATGTAAACTCAAGTTGAAAAACAAACCTAAGCCAAAGAAATATTTCAGTCTGAAGTCTGTGGCTTTGCTTTTTTTGTTGTTGTTCTCTACTTCTGGCTGCCATTGTGTGGGATGGTGCCTGTTTGGAGGTGTTAATCTATACATAATGAAATTTCAGAGAACACATGTACTGTATCTGTAGTGCTCCAACTGTTCTTTGAGATCCCTGTGAATGCACCTCACATAATAACCAAAGAAAACAGTGGAAAGCCTGTGATTAGAAACCTAACAAGTAGAGCTTATTTAGTGATAACTAAAAAAACTACAATTCACATGTGTTGGCTTGCTTTATGCAGCTCAACAAGACAGATATGGGCTTTTGTTGGTGTAGAAAACACTTTTAAACAGAGTACAGGAATTTATGATTTCCATGACTCACTTTGAAAATTGATCTTTTTCCAATGTTTTTCTTTTTTCTGATGCGAGTTCTTTTTTGAAGGATCAAGCTCTGTTATACCTGCTAGTATAATCTTTTTTCTCCACCCTAGAGTCAGTGCTGTGGGAACCTTTCCTATAAACAGCACTGAAAGATTAAAACCATTAATACCTAATAGCTAATACCTGTGCTGAGTCCTCATAAAAGGGCAATACATAAAATTACTGACTGTCCCTTATGCACCAACTCCATACTTGGCCTTATCTTCTGGGATATTGTAAGTTTGTCACTTGCTGAATAGGAGGGATGGTGCAGCCTGTGTCGAAACAACTTCTGTTTAAGCAGTCTGTGGAACATAAACATGAAGTAAGAAGTTATTGAAGAGCCAATTTTTCATAGCTGAATATTGATATATATTACTATTTTGTGCACTAGGTTTTTATGTATATTTCAGGTTCACTGCCAACATTTTTTGAGGGGAAACTGGGCTTTATGAATAGGTCTGATGCACTAAAAAAGTTTTGTGAAATGGATAAAATACTTATGTTTGAATTTTATTGATTGATAGTAGGGGAGGTGAAATAGGAAACTGTATTTCTGGAGGCAAGTGTATGAAGACAGATCAGAACTGCCAGAATAAAGCAAGCTGGGGAAGAGGAACATGATGTAAAAGGCGAGTGAAAAAGCAAGGGGAGGTGACTGTGAACTGAGCACTGGAGTAAACCAGACTAGAAAAGATCTAAAAATAGAACAAAATTTAAAAGACACATTATTGGAAGTAAAAGAAGGAAGAGCCACTGAGACTTATGTTAGGAAAAGATGTGAAAGCATGGAGGTAACCTCAGCAGTGGAAGGGAAAAAGCAAGAACAGTCAGCTTGCTGGGTTCTGGGGGCTTTTTGCAGGTTTGATTTTTTTTTTCTTTTTTCTTAAAAGTGATTGGCAAAATCTTGTGAATGTTGATAATATCAGAGTATGAGGGGAGAGCTTCAATAGCTGACAGATGATAATGTAACTGTCACTGTTGTGCATATGGGGAGATGTCTCTGAGGTTTATAAAAATGATTCTAATTTCTAATCCTCCCTATTTAAAATACAAGGGGTTTAGAAGCCTTATGGCCTTAGTGTTGCTGTGGGGCGTGGATTTGGTGTTAATTCAAGGCATGTTACGTGTGAGAGTCACCACCAAGAACTTCCTGAAGTATCTGGGGTTCCCTCAGAGGTGTCTCCTGCAGTCCTGGAAAGACCTGGCCCCATTTCACTTATGAGATCTGACGAGATCGTAGCCTGGGGTGGGAATGGCTTCTGCAACGAGCTCCACAGAATCGGGCAGGAGGACAGATTGGGGTCGGGCTGACAAGATTTAAGTTGACACACATTTTGTGAAATGAAAGGCCATGTTTCAATGAAAAAGGAGTGGGGGTTTTCTTTGTGGGATTTTTCTTCTGGCTCAAATTTCACTGATGGCAATCTGGACCAAAAATGTAAGTGGATGCGGCCAGCCCTTGGATATCAGGGCTTTATTAAGGATTTTAGGTGGTTGCAACCCATTCATCTGATATGTCCCCATTGCTCAAATAGGCCAGTGCACTCCACACCTCCCACACCCTTTATATATGAGGAACTTCGCCCATGGCTTCATAAACTAATAATACCTAAGAAAGGTTTGCATTTCTCAGCAGGATGGCAGAACTGCTCTGATTCTGTTTCTTTTTGAAAATTGAGCTGGGGAAAATGTCCTTTTGTCTCTACAATAAAATTTTAAACCTAGACAAGTAAAGACTTTAAATAGAGTGAAACTTCAATAAGGAAATTTTTTCTTCTATTGAAACATTCCTTGTTTGGTTCTGGGATTTACTTTTTTTTCCTTTTGAAACACTTACAGCAGCACCTCAAAGCTGTAGCTGTGCTCCGTGCTGTCTATAAATGCAACAAAAAGAGTTGCTTCTGGCACAAAGAGACTATAATTTATATATAACATAAAGCAACTGTAGGGAGTTCTCACTAATACAGACTCCCCATCTGGAAATAAGCTGTTGTTGAGCTGTCTGCTGTGGACAGGAAGGTTGGGTTGGAGGTTTCTGTTCTCTGCATTTGAGACTGCTTTTAAAGGACTTCTGCTGATTGTTATTTTTCCATCTTCTCAGTACATTTCTCTTTGGCATTGATTTGTTTGCGTCTGTGTGAGTTGCACCCAATTTCCAGCTGCCATGGAGGTGCAATGACTTAAGTTGGATCTCATACAAAAGGAGCCCCTAATATCAGTTGGAAGCACAGTACCCCTAAGATGTTTCAGTTAAGACCCTTAACTCACTGGCCCTGTTTTTTCCCCTCATGCAGTTGGTGTGGTCCCTACAAGGATTTGGTACCAGAAAGATAAATCTTTAATTTTCCTAAACACACATGCATTGTGATGCTATTTTTGGAACAGATGGAAGCTATTCCCTCAAATAGTATTAGTGACTAACATGACAATAAATTCTTCCATTTATACTGCAGTGCTCCTTCCTACAGGGGCAAATAAGCACTTCTATTTTTGCCTTCTTTGATCAGAACAATCAGCATGTCCACAGCATCTAAAGACAAGCATTTCCCTACTCAAGTGAATATCATAGCAGCAAATCTCCACTCCACGGGCAAATGAGTTGTGCCAGGCATTTTAATGACGGGGTAGGTTAGCCAGGTTATAATTGTCTTTAATTTGCACTTGCAGAAGCTGTAACATTTACCTGAACATGATTGGCACTGGGAGAAGGGGAAAATTATGTCGCACTTTTGAAAAAGAATCAAAGAAACAACTTCAGATCTCATATTTGAAACAGAATATCCTGCTGATTGACCACGCACATTGGTAGCAGTAGGATTTTTTTGATCCATAGAGCTGAATGATCGCTGCAAGTAGTGAACACAAAAAATTAGCTCCATGGTGGAAAGGATATAGTTTTGCTTTTATTTTATCTTTTAGTTTTTCTTTTTCAAGAGAATTTCAGAAGGATCAGCCCTTCTCCCTGCTGAATGCCACATTGAATCCCTGCTCTTAGCTCCATTGTCCTCGGACACCTGGAAAATTCTTTAACTAAGGTTATCTGAGGTTTTGTCTAGTTTAGCTATTTTTAATAACCAAAAGAAGAGGCTGTCCTTCCCTTCCCGCCCACTATTGCACCATTTTACAGTAAAATATAATTTCCTTCTTGAGTGCAAAATGGGTGATGAACACCATAACTAGTGCAGGTCTGCACACCAGTCCTGGCACGTCTCATCAACTTGCAAACCGAGACTGTGTTTTCTCTTCTGTTGTGTCTTGCAAACTTCCCTTCTTTCTTTGCAGAAGTTCTTGCAGAAAATACCTACAGGCTTCAATTTCATCCTTACTGCTGCATTTTTTGTTATTTTTCAGCTTCTGCAGTGAATGGATTTTGCTGTCAGTGTTTCTGTTCTGTAGGAGGGAACTGTGGGTGGTTACAGCTGTAACGTGTGCTCCATAACCTCCAAGCATTTGTTAGAAAATTTCCCATTTGCTCTGTTTCAATTTTTAACCAGTTGAGCGGCGCATGCCGGTGCCCTGGGGTAGCCTTGCTGCTCTGGCATCACAGGCTGAGCTGCATCCCACCAACATTTGGAGCATTTTCCAATTGCAGCAGGACCCCACGAGACCCAGAGCCTTCAAAAAGAGGATGAGATGAGGGATGGGGGTTGTATTTTAAGCCTAGCAATCACTGTGGGTGGGAATTGAGGAAAGAGGCTCCTGAAGATTTGATTTTGTGTTTGGTTTAATTTTTTTCTCCTTAATCTTCTAGCCAGCCAGTCCATCACCCGCATTTCTGCCGAAGCTCCTGAGGGCATGTTAGAGGAGAGTGGGAGTTGTCTTTTTGGTAGCCAGCAGCAGAAGGGCCTAAGTATTGATTGGGAAATGTGTGAGAAAAGCAGAAGGCATGAACAGCAGGTGGTTTGGATGGGAAAAGGCGTTTCAGATTAGGGGAGAGGAGGAAATAGAGCACTGCTTGCCTTGGTTTGCATCCATCCCGAGCATTTGAGAGCATGTGGATGTTATGTCCTCATGTTAACACTCTTCACAAACCCTTAAAATTTTCTTGTGATGTGATATTTGCCACACACGTTTCCTTAATACTGTTGTTATAGAGACATTTCTCCTCTCCCTGTGCCAGCTATTAAGAGCCATCATGTGCAATGGCATTTGAGTTTATTCTTCTCCTGGCATTAGCAGAGAACTTTCTTCCCTTTGTAAATGTTGAAATGTTTTGCAGCTCAGATATAAATATAGCAAAATCATATCACTTTAGTTCCAGAATCTGGTAGGATCACTTTAATATATAATTGAGTAAAAATTATAATTTAAACAGCAATTTTGTCACTATTTTGTTACTTTAAAATCAAAAAATCCAACTTTTTTTTAGTCATGATATGGATAAACAAATATCTTCTTTCTTTCAAACTAAAAATGGATACAAATTCAGTCTCTTTTTCTCAAATTGCTTGCAATTTATATTAGCAGTGGCTTCAAGATTTGAAGTGTGGATCTGCCTGTTGAACAGTCTGTGGATTAATGGATAGAGGATTATGAGCTTCGTCAGGGAGACAGACATGAAACCCTGGCTGCCTCTTGTTTACCATGATGGGAGTTTATCATCTTTTTGATAATCTGATAAAGAAATGAATGCCAGATGAAATATATGTGAGTCTCATCTGTGTACAGATGTTCCTGCAATGCTGGGTGTGCATCAGGGATAGAGGTGACAGTTTATAATGCTAAAATACAGTATTCAACCCCTCTTTTCAGACAGAAGTTTTGTTCAAGACTAGTAGTAAATACTCATATGTGTTAGGAGAGGAAACTGCATGGAAGAAGTTTGGGAGCTCTTTTGTGAACTAATTATAAATTTAATATGTTGGTCTAACCTTCTGAACAAAGACTGTCAGGCATCTATATTCCCTTTTGCACAGTAGTTCAAGCCTTTAAATTCCCTGTTTATGGTAAATCAATTGATGAAACTTCTATGATTCTCTGCAGGGAAACATTTGTTTATACGTATAGAGAGCCAGCAGTGCTGGGGAAGGGAAATTACTCTCTTTCAGTCTCAGAGCTCCTCATTCTGTAAGCTCTTCTTTGCAAGGGTGAAATATTTTTACTCGTCCTAGTTTGTAATTTGAAATTTTATGTAAAAGTAGTATGACTGTTGTTTGGGAAAATAACTGAGCCTTATATAATTTAATTGTATTTTTCTTCTGGTGACTTAAGATTGAAGTCAAACACAGGAGATCTGTGGCTGTGTCTGGGAATTAAATGTCATTAGTCCCTGCTTCTACTGCAGCTACTTTGGAGAAGGATCTTCTTGGTAAACAATGTCTGTGCCAGAGGTCCCTGCTGTAGATGGAAACCTGTTACATCTGTTAAAAACATGTAAAAGGTGAGCCCTGCTGCAAGTTTCATCTAAAGTTAATCAAAGCAGATAACGTGGGCGAAGGTTGGATAAGCCACTGCAGGCTTCCCAGCTCCAATGATTTAGATTACATTGTTCTTGATCTAACAAACGCCTCCCCCTTTGGAAGAGATGGCCAGTAGAAAAAGAAAGCTTGACATCTCTTGGTGGCTGTAGTTCGCTATCTTTTTGCATCACAACACTTATTTTGCAGTGTTTGGAAAAGACGTGTTAAGAGTGAGAGAATTTTACATGCCATATCTTCATTTAAAAGCTATGGCACGCATTAAATTTAATTACTCTCCTTCTATGGCTTAAATTGAGGGCAGCTTCAAAAATGAGGGTGGCTTCTATTAAACTTAATTACTTTTCCCTGCAGTCTGCATGGTTAGTAATCACAGGAAGATTCTAAACAAAGATACAGTAGAGAGATTCTTTTATGAAAATAGGTCTGGAAAGTAGCCTATTAAATATAGAGAGATGCCAAATACCTTTTATATCCAGCTTTATTATTGTTATAGTTAGCTAGAATAATATTAATAATAATAATAATAATAATAATAACAATAATAATAATAATAATAATAATTTTTCAGCACAATTAAGAAGGTATTGCTGGGGAAGGGGTGTTAGTTGCATTTGGTCTTTCAATGTTAAAGCAATGAATTCCTCAATTTCTTCATTCTTTTGCAGATTTACGGGGTGAAAAAAGGTTAATAATAGAATTTTTTTACAATGTGTTCTATTGACTATAGATGATAGATCTGACAGTTAAAATGAAAATTGTTCCAGAAGAAACTAATTATTTGAGATGTTATAGGGATGTATAATTATATTCACCTAAAAAAAAGAGGGGGGGGAGGAAGTTTTATTACAACTGTGCTTTTTAAAGAACAAGTGGAGAAATAAAAGTAGTAATTGTTCTTAATTATAGCTAACTGTAATTGCAGACGACCGCAATATGCAGCACATCAGCAGCAGATTAAGAGATCCTGGCATATGTGTAGTGTGCAGAGCAACTTTGAGCAGAGGTGCAGTTTTATGAATATAGTTAAGTATAATTTAGGTCTCCTACTTCAAATTCCATCCGTGTTGATTTTATTTTATTTTTACGGCTATTATGGCAAGATAATTGTCAGTTGGAAAATGCTGCGGCAATGATTTGTCTGTTACAAAGGAGTCAAAAACCTTCAAAAGGAAAGCTTGTTTTCTTTTGCACCAGCAATGTGGTGGGAGCAGGGGAGATTTTCTGAATGCCCTTGTGTATCTCCTGATGCAGATAGATGGTTAGAGGGATTTTTTCCTTAAGCACCTCTATATAAGCAGTACCGAGCTCTCAAGGATTCTGCAGCGTGGTTGGAAATCTTTGTTAGCAACATATCCACAAGTTTTTTTAGATTCAAACCCCTCAAAAATGTAACCCATGAGTCTTTAGACAATGTGAAAATGCTGCTTTGAATGAAATACGGAAATGCGAGTGCCTAAAGGTAGACTCTGATTTCTTCTCTTGCACCTGATTTACAGCCTCACTTTTTTCTTTCAGCTGAGTGCACACAGCTCCTGCTTTTGAGTGCGGCCCTGCCTGTAAAACATTATGCTGTCATTACACAGTGAACTGAAGAGGGAGTACAGATGCTTAAAGAAAGCTGCTGAGCTTCAAAACTAGTAGCTGCATTTCCTGCTCCAAAACAAATCATTACTGAAAGAGCAGGGGTCAGTGTGTGCCATGTTATCGATGAACGTGTGCATGGTCTTCTGATGATAATTCCTGTATCTCTTTAGTACGTCAGATGCTTTCAGCCTTTGTCTTGATGTGCCAGGATGCTCTCCCATGTTCCCAACCTGTTTTAAGCTGTTCCTTTTACCCAAAAATAAATAAAGCCCATCTGTCACTGAATGCCTTCTTTCCAAAACAGAGTTTTTTAAAATGTTTCAGTCTTGGGCCAGACTTCTAAAACTTGGTGGACCAGAGGGATCTTTTGAACTGCTGAGATAGGGTTGGTTTTTTGCCCTGCTTGCTGGTACAAACTATAGCCCAGTTGAAAGAAGCTGTGCTTGTAAGTTTTTTTGTCTTTGTAGTTTGGGAAAAGTGTGGATGCCTACCCCAAATGAGCCGAGAAGTCTCTCTGAAAGAACTGTATGGTTTTAAAAAAGGGGTTTCACCAAAATGGACAATAATGCACAAGAAGTGAATGGTAAATATATTCAAGAGTGAAAAGAAATTGGGTGGAATTACTCACATCAAAAAGAAAAGGTAAAATTGATGGCTGGGTACACAAGCAAATATGCTGAGGTGTAGGTATAATAGAAATTAAACTCATTCCTGCAGGTAGCAATAAGAAATCAAAACTTGTTGTTTTACTGCGTGGAGAATCTCGTGATAACTGGCATGTTCTAAATAAATCATTCACTTCAAATAGCAGCACTGTAGCAAAAATGTATCTATTACAGGGCTGCTAATAAGCAAATGTGAGCAGTATTTCTTGACAGCAGGCTGTGATTGTTTTTTAATAAATCTGTGTTAAGTAGGAAAGAAATAAAAGCTGACACCCAAATAGAAATCCACTTTGGCTCCTGTTTTCTCACTCAAAGTATAGACGGATGCATTGACCCAGATCAGAAATTCTTGAAGGATAGCTCTGGTTAGTAGAAGCCAACATGGAATCAAATGTGTATACATTTGTGTATGTGTTCCCAGAAAAGCTAATGATACCATTGCAAATGCTGAACATGTTCCCCACTCCTCTTTGTTAATACAGTGTTGCTTATGCTCTGCAATAAACTATTATTTCTGTGCTATTACTGTAATTACATTTAATAATCATCTCTCACAGTCCAATAGTATCAAACGTAGGAGTCTTTTCAACAAACTATGATAAATAGCTCCTTGCCGAACTGTTGTACTTGAGGAATCTTTATGCCTCTCTTTGTAAGATTTGTCATTTTCTTAATGCAGCTTCAAAAAAGCTTCTGAGCTTTGTTATGGACCGTCACTGTATTTTTCCCTTCCCCCTCTGCCTCCGAGTGTAGCTGGGTAAATGAAGCTTAATGTGCCATTTCCAAGCACTGTGACACTCCTCCAGGGCTGGTTACATTTACCATTGCTAAAGTCTAAATAAGTGAGTTTTAATGAGCAGGAATGGTTGCTAATAGCCGATTCAGGTACTTAGTAGTCCATGTTATTTAACTGTGGTAGAATTACAGAACATAAATGGTCTGATGATTAATAGATGAACCTGCTACATATTGCAGTCTAATAGTTTTTGCCATTAAAGAACTATCTTAACATCTTTGAGTTTGGATATGGCTGGGGAGAAAAGGGCTTGCTTGTAGATTTATATCACTGGTAACTTACACTTTAAAACACCTTATATTGAAATTTCACAACACTATCGATATATTGTTCAGTAACATTTATGAACTTATTAGAGAACAATGGTACTTGTGTACTTGCATTTCCTGAGGTGGACAGCCCAGCAGATTTATTCTCTCTGGTTAGGGTTGTCAAAAATAAACTCAAACCATCCTTTTAAGGTCAGAAATAAGACAGGGAGTTAGATCTTAATCTCTTTCCTTTTTCTGTCCCATTAATTTTGGGCAGGGGTAGACAGACCAATAAGAAAAAAAGTTGGCTGTGTTGTTTTTAACATTTCTGATTTGTGGGAGGACAGGTGGCAAGAATTAAAAAAAAAAGAGACAAAAAATAACAGATGAACAACAAATGAGCAAGAATAAAGAAATAATAGCCTCCAACATCTGTTGCAGTTTGTGCTGATATACTCCAGAAGATACCACAGTATTTATGGAAATAGTATGAGGACTGTTTTGAACTGCAGCTAATGGGACACAGACTCCTGGCTGGCAGGCTTCTTCAGAGTCCTTTCTACATTTTTCCTATTCCATCCCATGTTTCAGCCTGGCATCACTGTATTTTAGATTACAAGGAGGAGATGTCAGGACAGAAAGGAGCTAAGAAGTAAATTTACCCTTGATTAACAACTACAAAAAGGAAGTAACCATTTCATCAGGTGGATGAAAAGACAGTATGGACAAATGTTTGAAGAAAGTGTTGGCCACATTCATGTTCCAGGTAGACAAGCTGTTTTCAGTACTTCCTGTATCCATCTAATGAAAACAGGGCTGAAGGAGAGCAGGCATTTCCAAAGCCATTGAATGCTTTTCCAGAGGCAGGGTTAATGTTGTGGCAGCATTTATCAGAGCTGGTTTCTGTTCCCATAGCTGGCAGGGTAGTCAGGCAAGGTTGTGTCTGCCCATGCTACAGTGTGTGGCCATGCTCAGCATCCCTCCTACAGTGTGGAGCTTCAGCAAGAGTTGATCTTGAGGGAATTCTGGAAGTTGCTCCTTCTGAGTGGAAAAATACAGAGTGCACCACTCTCAAAGCTGAAAGTGGGAAGAGCCTGCACTCACTTAAAGCCTGGAGATCTGTGGGATTTTCAGCAAGGTTGTTTTTTGGGATGTTTATATTGCTTGTGCTTTCTTTTTAATTTGTTTCACTTTGTTTGTGTTTTTTCCCCCTGATAGTTGCTGATGCCATTCCTGTATTTTTGCATACTGAATGGGCAAACAAGTTCATCCCTTTCCTACCTTATACTGGTTCTCCCAAGGTACCTATACTTAGCATCTCACTTTGTTCTAGAAATCCTTCCTTCACAAAACTTCAGAGATCCCCAAAAGCCCATCTCAGCCCAGTCTGCATTGGCCAAGAAAATGAGTAACTATGTGAACACATAATAGCTGAAGTATCCAAGTTGTTTAGCTTCAGTAAAGTATTTTGAGACCAGGATGAGATGCCATTTCCAAGCTTGGCATTTCTTGGCAGAGAACAAGAGTTACTTCTCTGAAATAAGTTTAAATAAGGCCTCCAAACTTTTTGAGTGGCTTGAAGTTTGTGTATATTAGTGGAAACATCTGACACCGGGGAACACCAGAGTTTTGAACTGTTGGCATTGTGAGATTTGTGAGGGAAATATGGGCAGAAAGGGTGAGGTGTTGTTAGGGTGGCTTTTTCTTTTTGGTATTCATCACTGAAGACATCAACATTTGGCCCACCCAATGGCTCATTATAAAGACACTTGTACACATAACTGTGCCTCTCACCTTACACAAGTATGACAAAGTCTTAAATATCTGAAATGCTTACTGAAGCCCTGTACAATATGTCAGAAACTGAGGAAATAACTTAGGCTATCACAATCTATAAAACTTGAGTAATTTCTTTGTCTTTCTGCATATATCTCATGCAACCTTGTGAATGTATGACATCTTGGATTGCTCAGCCTGGAGAAGGCTCCATGCTGCCCTATAGCACCTTCCAGTACCAGGAAGGATCTACAAGAAAGAGAAGGGACTCTTCACTGGGGAGTGTTGTGACAGAAGGGATAACAGATTTAATCTGAAGAGGGTAGATTTATATCAGATATTAAGGAGAAATTCTTTCCTATGAGGGTGGTGAGGCCCTGGCACAGGTTGCCCAGGGAAGCTGTGACTGTTCCATTCCTGGAAGTCAAGGCCAAATTGAATGGGGCTTTGAGCAACCTGGTCAGGTTTTTTTGAGCAGAAGGTTCCCTGCCCATGGGATGATCTTCCAGCCCAAACAATTTTATGACTCCATAATTCTTCTGTAGAATTAGTTCATGGCCCAGAATTCTCCTGCAGTTCTATATTTGTACAACTAAGTTTGACCCGAAGTTGCTGCTGAGACTTTGGGTGTGATTCCCCTCCTTTCCTTGGCACAGTGAGAAGAGATGGTGGTAAGGTAACACTGCACCAGTGGCAGTGCAGCATGAGCTACAGGTCAGTCAAATACCAAATGTGTAAGATTTTCTACCCTGGGAGATTACAGCAAGTTCAATGAGCATATGGGGAGGAACATCTGCTCTGTTTTGAATGATCTTTCTTCTCATTTTGGAGAGAGACAGAGGGTATTTTCCTCCTACTGAGCTCCCTGAGGCAGTTGCCTGTGCATCAGTTCTTTCTCTTCCTGTACTAACAGGGTGAGGGTGTTGGAGTCAGTACCATGGTGGATTCTCCCCCATGTTCTTCCTGCTGCTTGCTGTGTCCTAGAGAGATAAATCCTGTACGTACAGTGCTTTCTTTCTTCATTTCCAAGCTGTTAACTTTCAAAATACATTTTTATCTGAGAAAATACATGGTAACATCCACATCCACAAAGGCAGGGTCTGACCTTGGAGCAAAGCACCAGAGTGGGATCTTCATTTCTTCTCCATGCCCTGGCATTTCTCCCTAATGACTCTGGCTGAATCGCATCCCATCCATGCCCCCATTATCAGACTCTCAAATGGACACTGATGTGTTTCTCCCACCTATTAATAGAAATTAATATTAATGCTCTTTAACAGCAGAGCAAAGGATGTATGAGAGAGAAGTTTCACATAATGTCCTTGGTGGGTAGTTAAACAAGGGGCCAAAATCTTAGCTGGGAATGGTAGTTAAATTGCAAGGAGTGAGACTTTAGCCTGAATTATGCTTTGACTTGTAAGTTATAATATTGCTGTTTCAAAGATGTTGGGGTAAATCAAACTTAATTTTTTATAAAATATATCAAGTAGTCACAATGATGAGGGCAGGTTTTATTTGGGGTATTATTTGCACACAGGATGTACACTGGACTTGAACAGTTTTTGTGTCAGGTGGTTATCACTGACTACATAGAGATTTCTTTCTGAATACCTAAGGAGGAATAAAAAATTCAGAAATAGCAAATTTAGAATACTGAAAAATGCAGCTTTTAAAAATAATCGTGGGAGAAAACAACAAGCATGTTTGCTCATGTCCTTTATCTCAGTCAGCTAATCTTGCAGAATGTCACATTGCATAGAAATAGATTTTTACATATGAACTTGTTACATCACTTCCTAAAAAAAGAGTATTTAGCTTGTACTTAAATAGCACATTCAGAGACTGTTTATGCAGAGTTTCTGCTGCAAATGTGTGATCCTTGTTAGATAGCTAAGCTTGGTGTGAAGATATAACATGGCATTGTATTTATTTGCTGCTTACTGTGTGAAAGATAAAATACTTACAAAAGAATCAGTTTGAAATCTTGATAGTTTTTAATAGTTTAGGCTTTTTAAAAGATGAAATTGGTTTTGACCATTTTGATCTCTAGTTGGCATAAGAAACAATTCTACAAAAAAGATATGTAAAGAGCATGCAATACAGAAAAAACAAAGCTTTCTCTGAAATCTATCAAATTAATCATAGCAAAACTGAATCCAGAATTTAAACCATATATTTTATCCAAATGTAGCCAGTTTATGTTGCTGCACGCTTACAAATCTGAGAAACTATCCAATTTAAGACCAGTGAAATATCTTGTGTCTCACAATGGTATTTCAATACACACTATTAATTCTTCCAAGTCAAGGCAGATGCTGTCCCCAGTGTGATTTTAGGAAGAGCAGAGACAACAATGTGTCTTTGGAGGTGCCATTTTTCACCTGGAATGTGAAATCAATGTCCTGTCCATTTGTGGTCATTAAAAATCCCACTGCACTATTCTGCAAGACTAGAGGCATTGACTCCCAAGTCTTGGTGAGACTCCAAGAAACAAATTATATTCTTCCTGATACAACCTTCCTTTTAAAGCTAATTTAAAGCTCCTCTTCAGCTGTTCTCCCCTGCTTTGAGTGGAAAATCCTTCTTATCCCTTTGTAAACTTTTCTTTAGTTCTGCTTTATACTGACAATTAGTGGCTGTCTTTTCCACATTGCTGATGCATGTCTAGGAGCAGAGAACCTCTCTGTAATTGTGGACTCTACAATTAAAAAAGTTTTATTGGTGGCCTGATTGAGGGGTGTTGTTCAACAACAAATTTTGGAGCCTTCTCCACCCCGATTTTCTTGTGTTAGTCAGTCAGTGGTGCAGTGTGTGTGCATAGGCAGAGTCAGGAAAAAGTGATCAAAAGCATCAGGTGAGTTGCTTGTTCTGGCAAGTCAGATTTGCTCCTGGGGCAAAGCAAAGAACAACTTACTGTTACGAAATATTTGGAAATATTTTAACTAGGAACAAACTTGTTATATGCAATTTGATATATACATCAGTGGTCTTGGCATTACCCAGTTATGCCCAGTGGGTATTCCTGGAAAAAAACCTGCAACTTTTCAAGTGATCATTCAAAATACATCATTTTTCTTCAATGTGTACTTTTTTCTCTTTACAAATATATCCCTTCCAGTAAGATCAATGCTTGTGTCAGTGGTAGGATTCTGTGTAGTGAAGGGTTGAATGTTTCACCCAAACCAGAAATATCAGCTTAACCTACTGTGATTTTTTGTGCTTTAAGGAAAATGAGCACAAGTAATGGAAATTACTGCTTCTGTACATCCCAGGGAATCAAAGGGGTCATGTTCACCTGTCCTGGAGAAGACAGGACCTTTTAACCCTCCTTGTTGAAATGTTGACTGCTGGTTCTGATGCCTAAAACCAAGACCTCAGGGTTAGGAGACCCCTCTTTCCAAACTGGGAGAATCCCATATTCTGCATCCTGGGGCTTTTCTGCTTGCATTTGAGCTGCATTCTTATTAGCACACCATGCAGATCCCTTCTCCAGCTTCGCCCTTATCCTCATGTGCCTTGTGTGCCGTAGGCGGGCTTTATCCTCTCCCCAAAGTGTGAGATGGAAAAAGGAAGAACGGTAACACGATTGCAGGAATGTGTTGCTGCCTTTTTTTGCATCTTCCCCAGCACCCCGACAGATTGCTTAGCTAGAATCCATATGCTTTCCTTTTCAGAACAAAAATTGTTCTCGATGGAGACCTAAAGCTTCCAAATCGCTAAGGGTCATGATCCTGCAGAACTAAAAGATGATTTCTAAGTGAAGTCTTGACTTTTATGGTTTGAACTCAGTACTTGCTCAGGTTATTGGCATGCATTTAGCCCAGATGACCTCAGCTGCCCCTTAGAAGCTGCCTTGTCTCTTGTGCCTCAGTTTACATCTCTGCAGAAACACAGCAAAAATCATCAAATTATTTGTGTTGGAAGGGACTTAAAAATCATCTCATTCCAATCCTTCTGCCATGACCAGGGACACCTTCCATTAGACCAGGTTGCTCCAAGCCCCATCCAACCTGGTCTTGTCGTCACTTCCTGGGATGGGGCAGCCACAACTTCTCTGGGCAAACTGCAAAATGTTGCAGAGTCAAACTTCAGAGCTGTGTTGTGCTAAATCCTGCATGTAGGTGGGTAACAGCAGCTGCCAGTCAGCCTCAGAGAGCAGAGCACCATATGATTTCTCAGTGAACAAAACATTTAATATAAACACAACACTTTCCAGATATTATGAAGAGTTTTCTTGAACAACTCTTTTAAACAGAAGTATTAGGCAATAAAGTCTGTTTGCTGATCTTTATGCAGATCTTCCCACTTCCACTTCACTGCAAGGTTTTGACTAAAATATTTATACTTTTCTGCTTTGGTATACATCCTACTTCAATCCTACGGGCAGGATTTCTCAGCCTGTGGAGAGAAATGACAAAATGAGTGTGTGGTGCTTGGTTCACCCACACTGGCTCCCTGGGCTTTGATAAGAGCTACATGGTCCTCTCGAGAGCGCTGAGCCTCTGCAGCAGGTCAAGGCTCCTCACAGGTCTCAGAAACAATTTGTAACTTTGCTTCTTTGGAAGACCCAATGGGAGGGTTCAATATTTTGGGGTGCAGACCTCCCCCCAGCACTCTCCTGGTTTCAACAGCACCTGCATCTGCCTTATGTACAGATTGTGTTGTCCTGTATCTGTCCTTTGCAACTGAAC
Source organism: Pseudopodoces humilis (assembly GCF_049639895.1). NCBI lineage: Eukaryota > Metazoa > Chordata > Aves > Passeriformes > Paridae > Pseudopodoces > Pseudopodoces humilis. Next base: position 67,705,185 of record NC_142204.1, on the reverse strand, counting down.
ACAAAATGCTTTGAAATTGTAAATTATCTTCCTGGAGACACTGCCCTGCTCTTCCATATTGTCATCCTCCTCATCACAGCTTTCCAGGGTCTTCAGACAGGTCTTCTCCTTGCCTTAGCACTGTTGAGATCATCCCATTTGCATTGGAGCTGATTTCAGTGGAATTCAGGGCAGCTCTGACAAAGCATTCAAGTTTCCATCCTCACACTTTTTCAAGGTCATCCTTTCATATCACAGGCTGGATGTAAAAATACATGATCATATATTCAATCTCCCTTTGAGTATTATCTTTTGGTTTTCATCCAATAATTTTTTGTTTCCTGTAGATACAGTAAATTGTGAGTTATATTTTTTGTGTGTGTCATTTGGGAGTACTAGTGGTCTGAAAATCAGTTGTGCAAGTCTACTTTCAGTTTCTTGAATGACTACAGAATGAGTATCTATTATCTTTAAACAAACAATAAGGGTTTTCTTGATGAGTAATTTGCTCCAAAAGATTTTCTTTTTTAAACTCCCATGAAATATATTTATAGAGTGGTGTTTCAATTCTTAATATTTATAGGAACACTTACTGCGTATATTAACCATCTTCAGCAGTCCATATACCATTATATTCAATGGCATGGTGGGGATAATTGTGTTTGTTTCCTGGGAAATAATATTTTTAGTTTCATAATCAAAAGTAGGGTTAATTTGTTTTTATGGTAGAAGTGTTTACTGAGTTGAAGAGAAGCAGTGAAATCTTTGGATAGTTGGGAACTAATCAGACTTTTACTTGTGGACTTGAGTTTTATTTGAGTTGGATCTGTATTTCCATTTTTTTAAACCATTACCTTACATATTTTTTTGCTAAAAAATGGAATTTGATCTGACCAAATGTGAAACTGGCAACAAAATTAATTACATTAAAAATGTATGTTAAAGACCTGCAGTGTCTTTGTTTAATATTCTGATCACATTCAGATTTTTTTACCACTGCATCGACTATTTAATAATTGTTTTCACAACGCTAGCATCCCTTGTAGAGAGGGTTATTTAACAAAAACGAAAATCTTTAGAAATTTAGATGCACCAATCACTCACTGCTCTGCTCACAAACTGACAGTGTGGTTCCAGTTTAACATCCTTTTTTAAACTTATATTCTAACCTTATTCTGCTTCTTGATGCTTCCTGCAGCACTCACCCATGATTTGCCTGGTTGTCTCTTTTAAGCTGGATGAGCAACTGCTATTTTATAAAATGTTGCCATACCCTAAAGCAATAAGGTTTGTGCCATTCTGTTATTGGAACAGCAACGGATTGCTAAAGGCTATGGAGCCCTTTAGAAGAAGAAACAAAGAGATTCCCAGATCTAGGTTCTTTCCTTCAAAAAAAAAAAGACATTTCAATGAAAAGAGATGATGTCTGGGATTAAAGGTGGGAGGGGAAAATGTCCTGACTGTTGGAACTATTTAGTGATTCAGTTCTTTGATAGGTCATAAAAAATATTATATTAATTCATTAAATTGTATAAGTCATGAATAGGGCTTAGAAAATAAGGTGGTGTGATATCAATGTGCAGGAGTTTAATGAAAATAAAATATCTAAAATGTACAGCTGTATCAAATAACCCCATAGAAACTGAGTCTCTATTGCTCTAATTTCTTTTTCTTATCTGTTTACATTCACTTGCTCTTGCTCCTGGCTCTCATCTTTGATGTCATTTATATTATGGACTTTGTTCATCACAGACTCCTGCTAAAGATGTACCTGTCTGCCTTAGCTAGGGTGGAAACTGCTTTTTCCTGGAGGCTTAAATTTCTGCTGGACTGCTGCTGAATGGTGCATGCAAGAAAAGGGTGTGAGCCATTTTATATTTCTTGCTTAATCTCCTTTGCAACCACTGAACACAGTTCTGCTCTGTGCCTTTTGAAGCAAAGCACTGGGAGGTTTAAGGCAACCTTCTGTGCCCAGCAAACTGCACAGCTTGGAGATAGAGACTCTGAAAACGCAAAGCTGTGCACATTTAGAGGGACTATTTCACTTCATCTGACATTGTAATGCAGAATACAATTGTCAGTGTAACCATCAAGGAAAAAGCCTGGTATCACTGTGGGATATCAAATAAATAAAAAAAAAAAAAAAATTGCAATTAAAAAAAATTAGACTCTCATAGCTTCTCACAGTTCCTATAGTGCCAAAAAAGCACTAGAAACGTCTAGAAAGATCTCCTGAAGAGGAGCTCTGGATTATTGTGGTTTTAATATATTAACTCTGTAGTTGCCGCATCAAGAAAAGTGACTTCATAATATGTGGAAACTCTAGAAGAGCCTTCAAAAATATATTTCTTTCTTGTTCTTCCTTTGGATTCATAAATAAATTAGCCTTTGGGGTTCAGTCTGTATGTATAAGGTTCTTATTCTTGCAACAAAAATGTGTAGGGTTGTTTCAATACAGAGAGATAACTAGATCCATAGTTTTGGAAATTGCGAAGGCAAAGAAGATTTTGGGACCTATCTTAATTACTACCACCTCCCCTTACTAAAAGATTCCCCTCCAGCTGTAAAAGTGCATGGAAGGATTTTCTCTGCTGTAAATAATAAGAAAACATTATGTTAAGAATTGTTCCATACCCTAAGTTCCATCTACAGATGTGAAATTTTGCAGTTTCTATCTCAGCTGAAGCAAAAAGGGTATGAACTAACCAGTTTCCTTCCATGCAGAAAATTTGTATATTGGATACAAATTTTATAACTGGACTAGAAAACTGTGGAATGAGATGGGTATCTGGTCAAGTCTAAGAAAATGAAGCCTCTTATGCCTTCTTTCTGGTTTTATAAGGTCCTATGTATGGGAGAAAAATGAGAACTGGAGCATTCCAGTTGTTTTCCTGATTCTTGGATAAGGTCTAGGCAAATTTGCTGGGGAGGGAAACAAGGACATACAGTGGTGATAAATCTGGGATGTATTTTAAGGACTGTGTACATAGGTAATGGAAATGCATTTAATTGCGCTTTAATGTGACATGCCACTACATTAGCCCACTTCCACTATCTCGCACTCAGCTTCCCTCAAACAAATTGTACACCCACAAAAGGGTTTCAGACAAGTAAATTGGATGAAAAGTCACATATTTGGAAAGCGACTGTTGTTTAAGACCAGCATAAGAAGATTTAACATTAACATGGTATTTTCTCAGTGTGCACAACCTGATTGTAGAACTGTCCAATGCCTTCCTTTTGCTGCAGCACTGAAATAAAAGGGAACATTTTCCACTGGAAAATTGGCCCAGTGCTTCGTTTTGTCTATGTAAGATCATGCAGTGCTGGCATTTGAAACAGTGATAATTTTAAGCCTAAAAAAATGAGTAATTGTACCACGGAGAACTTGATTCTGATAGATCCTTAGATCACACTCCATCGTCTGCTTTTTCACATTCTTTTGTATATGATCGGGGTGCATCGCATCCGCCAGTGACGCCTTTGCGTACGGAGCTGTGGATGTGTGTCTGCACTCCTATAAAACACAAGCAGTACAAAGGCATCTTAAAAATTTTATAGCTGTTTAAAACACAAACTAAGTTTTCCTCCCTTTGTGTCTTTCAGAGAGACTGCCACAGAGTTGTCTGGAACATTACCAAGGTAAGCAAGTTGCTCTAAGCTGCATCTGTGTGTCAATGTCCGGAAGGTGCTGAAAGAGGCACGACCTTTGGAGCCAGAACATGATCCTTTTCCTAGGGAAAACTGCTGGGATACTGAGAACGGGGGTGCAGAGAGGAGAACGCTCCCTGCATGCCACAGACAGACAAATGACACTGAAATACTGGCACAGCCAAGCCCACACAGCTTAAAGCGACGGGTTGAAGTTGCTTTGAGGCTCAGCACAGTTGTGCACCTGATGAGAAAAATCCCAGCTGTGGCTTCCTTCCAGCTGTGCAATTATACCCATGGCAGGTGGTTTGGCTTTTGCTTTACATTTCACCTGAGGGATGAGAGGAGGGAAACTTGGAGGTAGGAGGAAAAAAAAGCTGTGATCTTAAGGCATTTTCATTTGGAAAGCAGGAAAGCAGCTTAGACCAAATTCTTCTATGCTGAGAAAGCTTTTCATAAAATAATAGAACTAGACAAGACTCCCAGGCTGTGATAGAGATTTTTGAAGAGAGACCTGTCTACGTATTGTCAGAGGATGCAATAAAATGCTGTAATCATGCAGATAGAGAAAAGGATGGAGAGAAGGGAAACAAAAAATCTGATATGGTAATCTGTCATTTAGCAGCGATGTCTGGTGAGTTAAAAAAACAGATGCTCTCAGTCCTCTTGTACCTTCTGCCACTGGTTCTGCTCTCAGGTGGGGTTATAGTTTTGGGGGGTTTTGCTATCCTCTGACTAAAGCAGTGTTGTGGTTCAAATAATATGTAATGTAAAAAGAATATTTCACCAGGAAGGACAGTTTTCTTTATGTATTCTAATACATGCAAGTTGCTTCTGATTCTAAGGCAGAGAAAAAAAATCCACCTTTCTTTAGAGGGTCTGTGGTATATAATAGTTGACTTTTTCATATTGATAAGTTGTGAAAATATGTATTTTCACTATATATGATGACTATTCCCTGTGTAATGTGCCCCTTTGTTCTGTGTGTACAAATTTATGTGATTTATATGATTTCTTCATTTAATAGATGCATCTCTTTTTATTGTTTACTGCCACTTGGTCTCTACGGTTGTGCAAGCAAATATGCTGGTAAAATTTTGCCATGTGTTTGAAGAGCTGACCAGTGATCAGACCTATCTGACACCAAATTTTCTTCTTCTTCCTTGCAAAATAATTTCATTTCTTCATATACACATATACACACCCCAAAAAAACCAGGGATTCAATAGTGTAGCCATCTCCTTGGCCAGGAATGTCAATATTGATGCTTAGTTGTATCTTTTACTGGTTTTAGTGCTAAAATGCTTCTAGTTTTACTGCACTTGGTGAGGTATTATAGGACTAATATACTGGAAACATGGAGTTTTTACACTGAAGAAATTAATTCCACTTCAAATTAAAGTTAAAATGAGACACATAAGTGCTTGGATAAACATCCCATTTTATACTTGTCATTAATGATTGTCTAAATGTGCTTTTTGAATTATTACCACAAGGCTTTAATTTCAACTGCAGTAAGATGTCACAAGTAAAATCAGATTATACCAGCAATGTGCACAAGGCATTGTAATTGTGTTATAAATATTAAACCAAATGATCTTGTCATGATTTAAAACAAATGTTTCCAGCTAGGCACAGGTTGGCTTGTCCTCCAGCCTTCTCCAGGATTCACCTGTTCCTGAATTTCTCTAAGCAAACAGCTCCTTGGGGTTTTTAATCTTGTGTTGTGATCTATTAATCTAATATTTTTTGTTCTTCTTTCAAATGTCAAGTGACTCGTTTTGCTATTATTAATTCATAACAGTGAAATAGTCTAATTTCCCCACATCTTCTTCACCTTCTTCCTGAAACCACTTTATAGCACATAAAATGTTAGGTATTGCACCTTGAAATGACGACATTAATAACCAATTTCCCATCATTGCTGGGATTCCCATCACTGTGTTTTGTCCAGTGGGGCAGAGCAAGTCCCCTGTAACCCTGGAAATCCAACCCTCCTTTGTCCAGGCAAACACAAGGCCTTTTCCCAGAGCAGTAATGACTCTTGGATATATTTGTGGCCAGGATTGATCAAATCATTTTCATGCACTCCCAAACCTGGTGAAAGGGTTTTCACTGAAAATGGCGTAAGTGTGAACAGATGTGTCTGTACTTGGAATATTTTGTCTGGCTGTCAAGAAAGTTTAGGCACTGGTGGCATTAATTATTTATTGTTGTTGTTGTTGTTGTCATTTAAAAAAAATTCTCAAAAACCCCTTCTGATTTTTTCATAGTTGAATTAAAGAGGTGAGATTGGGGATTTGCTCCCATAAAGCCCTTTAATAAGTCAGAAGTACAGAAGAGTATATTTTGAATATTTTCTCATCTCAGTAGTAACCAAGAGATGTTAAAAGTGTGCATTTTTTTAAAAAAGCAAATATAACAAAATGTCTTGGTAAATGTGAATTTTTAATATATTCATTTTCTATTAAATACTGCTGATGGTTCTCTAATGATTATATTTAAAGGAAGAAGAAATCACCCTTCTTGCCACAGAAGTATGTGTATCACTGATAGGCAAAAATAGAAAAATGTGAGTTGGTGGACATCATTTAGTAGGAAAGATAATAGATTAACTTTGCCTGTAGAAAGATATAAAAATATCCTGTACAATTATATTGTGTCAGTTCTAATTTACCAGTTATTTCTGATGATTTCAGGAAGCCTAGGCTAGAGAATGAATTGAAAATTCAGACTTAAAATGTGATAAAGAAGCTTTACAATTTTTATAATAAATGACATTATTATAGCTATGAATGTATATTGTTTTTTCGAAGAAAGGCTTTCTATGTGCAACAGCACATCAAAGAAGAGATCTTCACAAGGAAAACTTTACAATAATATTAAGTTGTTCATTGCATGACCTATTTAGAGTACTCAGATACTTCTTGTTGTAGACTACATAATTAAATTTTAAATGGAACATGATAAAGAAATTATACTGGTGATCTCTAGAGATTTGAATACCCTATTTGGATCTTTACAAGAGTGTAGTGAAGGCATACTTTTAAAATTTAATAAAGGTCTGGCCTATTTTTTTTTCCTTGTAGATGCTCTATAGCTGCAATGGCAGTTCTGTTTCAAACCGTGTTTGCTCTCAACATTTCATAGTCAGTACCTGCAATAAAAGAGCAAACTAAAAACATTAGAAAAAATACAGTTTAACTTGAGAAATTCACCATTAAAAAATGACAATTAATGAATGGAGATAATCTTCTTAAATCTTGGGGAAGCTACACTAACCAGCCTTTTCTGGACCAGCCTCTGAGCTCAGCAGTCGAGGGGAGCAGTGAACGAATGGAGTCCTGGAGCACAGTGTGAAGCCCTATGGGCATGAGGGAGATGATGTTTGGAGCTTAAAGGAGAAAATACTCAGCTTCAATTTCAAAGGAATGATTTCAGTCTCTAGCCACTTCTGTTTGTTTCTGTGAAAGTTACTTTATATTTAAAGAAGAACAAATATTTTAAATATAGACTAACCGCATGGATTATTTATTTGCTTAATACTAGGTTAGTATTAATAGATGGAAAATCTGGGCTACTTTTCCACTTTTATGTACTGGCTCAATTTTTCATTTCATTCAAGGGGGGAGTAAAGTTTAAATGTCTACTTCCTCCTCTAAGCTGTTAAAATAAGGGAAAAAAAATCAAGCTAATAATTTGCATGTATATTTTAATGGAAAAGTTTGCAGAAATGTCACTGAATCACCTGCTTAAATCCTGAGCAAAACTCAGCAAATCTTGTATTTTGTGGTGAAGGCCATCTTGAAATTGTCATTTAGAAATTCTTTTAGAACTGTAGGAAGAAATCTGCAGTGGATACATTGATGTTAAAACAAGCAAGTATGTTCAAAATGGAAATGTAAATCTTTGGCTTGTCCTTGAATTTTAATAATCTATAAACTTAATCTATTTTTAAACCTGTGGTCTGGATTAGGGTACAAACTTTGGCACTCTTGAGTTGGGGTTTTATTCTCCCCATTCCATAAATTTCTTTAATAATGTCTCAGTTCCATTTACTGTAAAGACTTCTGTTCTCAAGTGTCTACAGCATTTTGAAAATAGAATTTAAGTACTGAAGTCACTTTGGTGCTTTTGAAAAATGTTAACCTGCAACTTCACCATTATTGAAATCTAATGCAACTAAGCTTTTATCTAAAGAAAAAAGAAGAATTGACAACCCACCATATGACAAGCAAAATGAAATCTCTTGATCACTATCTGTCAGCAGTCTTTCTAATACCATTGTGTTAGGGAATGATATGTCTTCCAAGAAGCTCAGTACACAAGGTTTTGAATCATTTCTGTCTTGACAGCCTAACACAAGTAACTACTTGTAAGTGCTTGGATGAATTATAAAATCTATGTGGCTCTGTAGAGTGAGTTAATAAAACATCTATGAGCATTTTAATTACTATGAAATGAAAAGGATTTTTTCCTGACAGTAATAGGGGCATGGTCTAAAGACCAAGCTGATATCTCAACTGCTGGCTTCCCTGGGTTTGCACAGACAGTGGGAGTTGGGGTGACTTTCTGTGTTTGCATTTTTGGTTCCCTCCCAGCTGAGATATTCTGGCAAGCAATTTCTCTCCCTCTGGGAACACCAGGTCATACCTTTCACCCCTCGTGTTTTCATGTCCTCTCATGTCACCAGTGCTACTTTTTTTATGTCAGGCTTGAACTCCCACCTGCCTACGCCAGGCATGTCTCTGCCAAACTATGACAGAATTTTCCATACCCTCACATAACATTTACTGAAGCTTTATTCTCCCTTAAATAAAGCAGTTATTTGGCATGGCCCATTTGTGATCCTCTCTTCTAATAGAGAAGTTTTGCTTTCCACCTTCAAATAAATCCTTTCTCAAAACTCACTCTTGTTTTAGAGGCATATAAATAATTGGTCAAGCAAACATTGCTCATCCCTGATGGCAGGCAGTGCTAGCTGATAACATTAAAATATCTTGAATGTCAAACTATATGCAGCAATCCAGAGCTAGTCTTTGGAAATGATATCATCTTCTATCTTTTCCTAAACCACATCATTAAAAAGAAAAGAAAAAGATTCCAGCCCTCGATATTTAAATGTTCTCAAGTCAACTGTCTTAAAGAGCAGATTTTCCATAATTTGGATGCCTGCTATTTTCTAAAGAAAGTAGTTATTTTGAAATGAGACTTGAATTTAACTAATCTCTCCCTTATTAAAAAAAAATAAGAAAAAAATAAGAAAAAAATAAGAAAGAATCTGGTGTTTGACCTTTTTCTCTGCCTCAAATTCTCATTTTGAAGCATTGCTTCTTCCATCTAACCTTTGAGCTGCTTTTCTGTACTGCAAGCAGGACTGCCGATACCCCATTGTATCTGTTGTAGAGGAATGCCCTGGTGGTGCTTGCACTTTGAGGCAGTGGAATCTAAATTACAGTAATTATTTGGGATGGTAACAAGTTTTATGTTATTGTAAGAGAATCTGGAAGTTTTGAGGAAATAATACACAAAGTCTCTTCACTATTCTGATTTTTATTTTTCCTAAGTAAAGCTTCAGTATCCTTACAATGCAACATGGAGCAATTCCTTGTAGTAGCTGTCAGCATGTCTCTTTGTTGTTGTTATGCAGCTGTTTTGAAATATGTTTTTTAGAGCTAATGATAATCTTAAAACACACTTATGTGCAATCTGATCCCTTTCTAAACAGATATTTTTAAAATCTTAAGAGGAGCCTAAGGAGCATAGAGGTGATTATCCATATGTGCTTACTGATGACTCGCATTCAAGAATTATGAGGATACCAACGGCAGGATTCATATTGCCTAAATTTAGTTTTCACAAAAGTCCTGTCAAAAGAACCAGGGGACAGATGGAGAGAAATAGGTGCCTCATCTCAGGACTAGGTGAATAACCTTGGGAATTGTTTTTCTTTCTCCATTGCCTGAAAATGGAGCCTGGGGGAATAGCACAGACTAAATGTTTCACCTGATGATAGCTTTAATTTAAGGTGAGCAGCCCGACTTTTATAAGTGTTAAAGTGCCAAGTGACGTAAGCTGATGCCTGCTGGAGTTTTGAGGACATTGGCATGCTTAACCTGAAAAAAAACTTCCAATATTTCGTACTTAAGTCCTAAATATATATCCTGGGAAGGAGGGGGGAAAGTCATACAGAAATCATTGTTAGACTCGATACAGCTCTGACCCAGAATGCAGGAACTCTTCTCACAGTGCAGAGCCCTCAGAAATCACAGCAGCCCTGAAATGGTTCCTAATTGTATGTAGTCTTTGAATCTTAAAACTGAGTGTAAGTGATTTTACTCAGAGTCCTGGTTTTGGAACCCACAACCATTTTTCCCCAGCAACTGTAGGCATCTCTCAAAAAAGTTAATGAATTTGACAGCAGATTTTTATCTTAAAAGTCTGGTAAAGCTTTTGTTTTTATTCCCTATTGTGAAGCTCTAAAACTAGAGACATATTCCCTTCTCTTTTTTTATTTTTTTTTCTGTTATTCACCTTAACCAGACTTCCAAGCATCCTTTTAACTTGCTTTACAAAGCATTGCTAAACGTGCCCAATGAGGATAATGTGCAGTAGAAATGAAAGGACTTAGATCTCTTCATTTCCATTCCTGAAGGTGAATTCCAAGATCGCGATTATTTTTATTTATACAGTGCCTAAAGAGTACTAAATACTTCGTGGAACAAATAGAAGACCTCTTGTAAAAAGCACGCATTCCCATAATCTAATTTTAGTCTCAAATCAGGCAGCATGAATGCTAAGCAGCAGGGCTTGAAGAAACACAGAAGGTGTATGAGGGCCACACTAACAAGATTGAGCAGTTATTTAGGTTCATTATCTGTTCCACTTAATAGCACTGCAATATCTTGCTGGTTTAAGCTAAATTCATATAGGCCTGTGGAGAACATTTGACTGACACAAAAATGGTATTTCTTGGGTTTCCTCAAAAAATGAGCCTTTGAAAAAAAGTTTGAATGAAGATAGAGAAAGGCACCATTGCAGGTGGATTTGAGATGCCATTCAAGTGTAAGAAGTAGCAAATGAAACCAACTTAAAATACTAAGCCTGTTTTCCCATCCTCACTTCATTTCCCAGCTCAAATATTGTGTTCCAAGTTAGTGCTTTGTATGTATCCTTTGCTTAAGTGTGGCTTTAGCCCCTAGAACCATCAGAATAATGCTATTTAGAAACTCAGTGCAAAGGACAAAACTTGTGAGAATAACTCCAGATGTGAATACACATTCTTGGGGGAAAGAGAAGTGTTCGTACATCAGGTTCTGGAGAAGCAGACCAGCAACTGGAGATTTGTTAACATGGCAGAGAAGCTCTATCTTAGTACCTTTGCTGTAGCATGAACAAGGCATGTGTCATATATTATGTAATATAGAGTATTATATCATATGTTTTATAAGTAGTTAGAAGTGAACTGCTCATACACAGAATTCTTAGCACCATCCTTGCCATTGGTCCCAGAAGAGCAAGAGATATGGATGGGGCAATGTCAGGAAACCCACACTGCTCTCCCCAGGACAGCAGAGACTCTGGTTTAATGCTCTCTTCAACATTCTCTGCCTTCTGAGCATTGCTTTTATTTATGAAATCACTGCTATTGTAGCATTTACAAAAATTGCAACTATTTGAATGTTTCCAAAAGATTTGCTATAAACTAAAAGCAAATCTTAGACAATTCTCAGTAAATTATTGAAAGAGGTTTTAGAAAAAAACCCTAACGCATTCCCTGGTGTTCAAGGTTAACACTTTATACTTCATCTACATTATATTAAAAACATTTTTACTGGAGTCCATAAATGTTACACATTTTTAAAAGGCAACGAGCGCAGTGGGACTGGAAATGTTGTATAAAGCCAGACAGAAGACCTGCAAGCAGTAATTGCTTCTTGGCTTTTTTTTTTTTTTTTTGAGGGTGCTGACTTGAGATTGCTTCTGTGAGGTGATACCCATGTTTATGGTTATGTCTTGCCATTGGAAGCAGACAGCCCCTAAGGTTTTCCTGTGGTCAGCAGCAGACTCTGAGCTCCAAACTCCCGTGTTGGGAGCAGTGTCTCATTGCGGTAATTTTCTTACTGGCGGGGAGGCTTTGCTGGTTTGGAGCCACAGAGGACCTACCCCACTTTCCTGTCTACATTCTCCCAGAGCATTTTGCAAGCTGTGCCCTGCACAGCACTTCTACAGCAGCAAAGTGCCGGCTTGGTGCTTCTCTTTGCCGGGCTATAATGGAAAGTATTTTTCATCCCGACCCTTTGGAACTTTTGGAGCTCCTGCACCATTTTGTGCAGGCAACGTTTAAGGCTCTGAAAAGCTGTGATGTAAAGTGGGTGCAAAACGTGGCTTTTTGCTGTAATCTAACCTTAATGAATGCCCATGGAGAATGAAAGAGGAAAAAAAAAATAAAAAGAAAAGAAAGAAAAACAAGACTAGGCTTTACCTGACACAGAAAAAATAAACAACCCTAAAAGCAGAGACCTTTCAGCCTTTTCTGTATATTTTGCTTCTGAACTTTTAGATACAAATGCCACAATGGCTCACACATTAATTTTGGAGAACAGCCCTGCTGATACCAAAGTGATTGCACAAGTCAGTGCAATTTTAAGATGAGTATTGCTGCTTACTCATTGCTGTGAGATGAATATCCTCTGATTTGATCCCAGCATTGCCACTAAGACTGTAGACAGTTTTACAAGATCAAGAAAAAAGAATAAACACATAGCAACTCAGTTTTGGCAGCATCCTCTTGAAACATGAGCTGAGAATCATAAGCTGGAAGCTTAAAAGAAGGCCCTAAATGGCTCCAAAACTATTTAGAGGTATGGTTTTGGTTAATTGAAGGTACTGGACAACTACAGGTGTTACTAACTTTGGTTCATAGGATAAATGTGCTTTTCTGAACCAGGCTATTAATTCAAGATCTTAAAAGGTGTCTGTGACATTTAGGAAACCTTCTGTGCTTGGAGCTTAGGAGCCCATCTTTTAACTAGCTGTTCAAAATTTGGTTTCTTTTTTAAGCTTTTCTGTTGGGGGATGCAGATGCACCTGTGCTGATGTGCTCATGGATGCCAAAGGAACTGTGGCTTGTTGCAGTTGCTGGCAGATTTCATTCCAGGATTGCATGGAGCAGTAAGCAGAAGTTCCTGCAACTATAAAGTTTCATTTAACAAAAATGAAATATTATTATTCATGTCATGAGTAATTGAATCCCCAGATGTTCTCATTTTCTATCAATGGCTGGAGACAATATGACTCTAGATAGGCTGTGACAACATGAATTGATTTCTTTCTCTTTTTTTTTTAATTTTTTTTTTATTTATTTCAAACCTGCAAAGTGACTGTGTGGCTTCGTTTTTAGCTGATTGTTTGGATCTGACATTACAGGCTGTGCAGCTGTAAAAAAGACCTTCTCATTTCTATTGAGAATAAGTAAAATAAAATATCGCAGAAATAGCATTGCTTTTCCCTGGCCCTGCCCCTGTTTATTTCTGCAGAGATAACAGGGATAGAGCAATTGACTTTGGAAAGAAGTCGGGAAGAAGAGATGGTTGCTGCTAACACTGAATATTCAGAATGTAATAATAAAAGTAATCAGGTTACTATAAAGCCACCTGTTACTTTTATTTTGTTTTTTCTCTGAAGCATAGAGTTTATTTCTTTGTCTCTGAATTTATAGAACAGATGGGAAGTCCAACTCCTTAGAAACCTTATTATATGCAAGATAGTAATTCCTTGCTAAAGTTGAGTAGGAAAAGAAGCCACACTCAGTAGCATTTCTAACTCTGCTAAAGATGAATGTTTGCATGAATGAACAAAGGTAGAAAAACTTTAAGTGCTTGTTAAGGCATGCACACACATCGCGTACAAGCAATAAGTCTGTTGTGCTGAACTGTGAAATTGCCCTGAGTAATTTCTCTAATTACAGAACAGATATTGCCCCTCTGACCCCAGAGGAGCTCTGGGCTCAGTGCTGCAGCAGGTCCTGGTATCAGCAGAAACTTGTGCAATCAAAGCACAGGCTGCAAGCTGAGCACTGGAAAATAAGTTATCCACTGGATGGATAACTTGTAAATGTTCTGGCTGATTTAAAAATTCAGAAAATGATTAATGATGAAGGTACTTTGTTTATTGATTCCCCCCCATGACCTATTCTTCAGAGGAACTGCACTATTGTGTCCAGAGCTGTGCTTGACAGCTGCCTCCTTTTTCCAAAGACAGTATTCATTCCACTATGAATTCAATGTACAGTAGCAGAAACTTTTAATTGGCATTTCTTGTTAGCTTTCTCCTATAGAAATGATGTAGTGCTGCTGCTTTCCCTCTGTATTATGGAGAGTGCCTCTGGAAATAACAGTTCTGTAGTTGGAGCAGGAAAAAAACCCATAGAATCCCTTGGGATAATGCAGCACATGCAGAAATAGGAGAAGAAATCATATGAGAAAAACATTCAGTTAAAGCAGCAACTTATGTCCTCTCTTTCAAAACTTGCAAGGTGAAAAAGAGCAATGTGGTTTAAAGGGGATATTGATTTGGTGGAGCTATGTATGAACTCATGCCACAACCCCAGTACTTCTCCAGTCTCTGAACCTCTCTGAATTAATGCAGGGGTTTTAGACTGATTGCTTGAAGTCTTTTTGTAAAAAAAAAACAACATGTCTGATGAATGGCAAGGACTTGAGAAGATTAAAAAAAAAAAAAATTAAAAGTTTCTTTAAAGAACTGAGAAAACCTTTGTCAGCTGTACTTCCTTGTAGTGCTGTATAGTTAGAGCAAGGCAGCTCGAGACTCAACCTCATTTCTTCTGCCTTCCATTTTGTCATGTGAGTGATTGACTTCCTTCAGCAGCTCCATCAGGTAATGTGACATAAATGGGAAAAAAATTCCCACCATGAATTCATCTTACTGTGTCAGGGACATAGCAGACATTTTTCGTTATTCACTCTTTTGAAAAAGAATTCAAAGCTCAGGCAGATGTTGAAAGTCTGGCATGCGACTTTGGTTGCTGTTCTCTAGGAGGTTTTCAATTTTTTTATCTGAAGTAGGTGATATTTTATTAGCTTGTGGAGTGCTGTGGGGCTTTGTTAATGGTTCTGGATAATAGAAAACATGGGGCAGGAGCTGTTTATCTTTACAGCAGTGTAAGAGATGTTGTTCAGGAGAAAGCCAGTGATTTGTCTCTTCATCTGGAATTATCTGGCATCTGCAGTGTAAAACAGGCTGGCAAAGTTGAGAAAATCAGTCTTGGAAAGGAATTTCTGAAGCAAATATTCTCAAACCCAGCCCAAACCTCTTTTTAGAGAATAAGGCATTGCTTTCCATCTTTGTTTTCTGTGCTTTTATGGCTTTTATAGCTCCTCCTAGTCTACCTTTTCAAGAGATAGGAATGTCCAGTTTTCTTCTGACTTTCATCTGTGATGCTTTCTCTGGATTAACTGAAAAATCAAAAAACATATTTCCTTTCATAAATTTAGATTTGTTTTAATTTAATTCTGTAAGACAAAGCAGAGATTTAAAGAATTGTGTCAAGAGTCCACAAAAACAATAAATAAGGAAATAAGGACTACCACTAAATAAGGAAAGGCCACAAATTCTCTCCCCCCTGGCCTATATTCTGCATTCATCAAAGCTGGTCTCTTCTGACTTTCTAGAGGCTTATAGGATTTATAGTCTCTATAAATCTTATGGTAAAGCATCAAGCCTAAGATGGGAAAAAATCGCACTAATATGAGAAAAAGACACAAAACAAAAAGCCCAAAACCTCCATCAAACCCATGTTTGATAATATTCTGCAGTGTGAGTACATCTCAGAGTAACTAGAGACAGTTGCACACAATTTTCCTCTGTCCAGTACGGGCTGTGCAACACTCACCAGTGGGCTGCTGCTCTCAGGCATCAATGCATCAGTCATCATCTGCTTCTCACACCAGGTTTTTTAGACTTCATTACATGTAGAGATTCTCAAAATGTGCGTTCCTAAAAGAAATCTGCTTCACCACCAGTCTCTTTTACCAGTGTTTCCTGATTGAAAAAAAAAAAAATTAAAAAGAAAAGAAAAAAAGGGCTTTTATCACACATCCCATATGTGCTTTATGGTGCTGAGACTTGATAACTGAGATATGATTTTATAATGAAAAATCCCCCAAGGAAGTATGCAGATGTACTGTGGAAAGATACTGACACTCTCTGCTTTATTTGTAAGAAAGGTATGAACACTTTCTCCTCTTATTTTTAATGGCAAAGGATATTAAAATAAAAAATAGTCTTGTGTCCCTTGTGAAACTCCTGAGGATGTGTCCAAGTGGTGGATGAACTATGTACATGTTAAAATGGTACTCTGCAATGCATTCCCTTAAAATTTGGAAAATATGAAAGATGACTATCACTGATGAGATCACTAGCTCCTTTTTTTTTTTCCCCAGTTAAATCTGTAGCCTTTTGAATTTGAAATGAATCCTATAGCTAGGGAAATTCAGCAAGATGCTAGTAAAGGGGGCTATTGATGGCATGCTCCATACTGGAAAGCTGTCTTGTTATTGAATGCAAATGTGACTTAGATATGTAAATTATATTCAAGATTTCATCAGTAAGCCTTTAATATATCTAGAAACTATCTTAAAGCATTTAAATAAAATGTTAATTGAAAGTATGGAATAGTGTTAGCAAGCTCTTTCAAAGAAAGCTTCAATTCAAGGCACGTAACAAGGAAGCAAGTGCTCTGATCTAGTCAAACAGAACCTCCCATGGTAAAAACCTATAATTGTTTTAAAGTTCTCCAAAAACCTACATCCCTGTTCTCATCTCATCCCACACACTGTGATATTCCTTATGTTCCTCACTCTCCTCTCTCAAAGCTGACTTTCTTTGTAGCCTTCTCCCACTCCCAGCGTGCTGCCTTCTCTCACCTCCCACGCCTGGAGCTGCCTCCTGCTGCCCATACAACAAGCACTTTTCTACACTTCCCAGCCCTTTTCCTTTCCTTGAGCTTCTCTGTGTCTCATTCCTTACAAAGCCATCAGGATGTCTTGCCCTGCATCAGAATCTGGAGGGTGAACTCAGGAGAGCTCGGTAGTAAGCCAAGCAGTGAATTTAGATCTTCTGAGAGTGATCATCAGATGGAGCAAATGACTGATCTTCATATTTAAAAATAAAACCACTTATTTTAAAGGCTGAATCATTGAGAGTCATTGAGTTAGACTGCATCCCTCTGGTGCTCATGGAAATGCTTGCACAAGGAGCAGGGCAGTTGAGCCGTGCTGGCTTTAACCAACCCAGGTCAAATTCATCAACAAAAGCTTTAAATTAGCTATAAGAGCTAAAAGTGTGGGAACACAAAAGCATGAGCATCTCTTGCTGCAGCTCTGCTTTTGATTGTCACTCCTTACCTGCTCATTAAGCAGAAGGATTTCGGAAGTATTCACTAAGTTACCTTCCTGTCTGCAGATGGTCTGCAACAATGACAGCAGCTGCTCCAAAAACAAGCAGTGAAGGGAGGTATTACTGCTCTTTAGCTATGTTTCCAAATTTATAGCAAGACTATTATTTAAAGTGTGGGGTTTTGTGTCTTTTTGCACTCAATATGTTATTACTGAAATGTTGCTGGATTGATGGAGGGCATCAAAGGGATGTGGCACAGAAAGGTTTCTCTGCTTTGGCATGGTTTCTTTCTTCCAGAGCTTGTGTGAATCTTGTAAGTTTGGGCAGAGGTTGCACTGGTTAGTGTTATAACCTGTGACTTGTGGTCCCATGACCAGGGAGCTGGGGAGAAGGGCAGCCACATGATACTGCTCAGCTGATGGCAGTTTGCTGGGGAACAGCCCGAGTTCAGGAAACAGAGTTTTACACTGAAATTTAAAAAAAGAAATATAAATAAAGCACATCTAATCCTTGCATGTTGGATGCACTTCTGATGCTAGAGGAAAATTGTTAGCTGGGAATGATTTTTACAATCTACTTTCACAAATCCCTACATCCACAGACCAAAGGAGCCCAGCCTGCTGTGTCTTGGGGAGGTTGTTGGAGGATCCTGGCATGCTCTGCAGCAGCAACTTGGACAGGGCATGTTGTTTTTACCATGATGCCTTGTGGCTATGACCCAAATGCACAATCCATGCAGACAGAACCTTGTTCTTGAAGGTCAGGAGCCAAACCATACATGAGGAGTGAAAACTAAGGTCCTCCTCATGCCGTTCTGGTGGAAGCTTCTCATTTTCTGTGTATCCTTTCTGTTGTTTTTCACAAAAAAATGGTTGCTTTGAAGAGGATTTTTTTGCTTAGCAATTTAACTATGAATGGAGGTTCCTGACTGGGTTTTTTTATGGGAGATATACACAGAAAAAAAAAACAAAAACAAACAAACAAAAAAAAACCAACAAAAAAAAAGAAGTCAGGAAATGCACGTAATAAAAAATTTAAATATAAATTCTAAACTTTCTGGTCTGGAAGTGAAAATGCAAACAGCCTCATTTCCGTTGGAAATGTTGAGTTTCCGTGTAGTTCCCCACTTGCATGATTCATAGCTGGTGTTTGTGTTATGCCTACTTGGCTTTGAAGCAAGCCAAGTTTGAGCTCTCCACCTTCTCAGGTGAAGGGATTCATCCCACAGTTCCATATTGGAGTGATATGAATCATTCCTGTCTGTTTTCACTGCTGACTCAAACGGGAGCTTATGCATCAGGGTTCCCATGGATAAGTCCATGTTGGAGACAAGTGGAGTTAAGGGAGAAAAGTTTCACTTTTGTCTTTGTTTTAGTGAGACTGGGATTACAGTTTTCACTTTCTTGAAATAATACAGTGTAATGATGAACATGACCCATTGTGTGGTAACACCTGGCAAAAGTGAGGCATATGAATTGAAGGCTATGGTAAAGTGAGAATGTGTTGTGTTGTTTTGGACATTAGTTATTAATAAAATATATAATTACCTCCTGATACTGCTTGTATGTTAGGAAGGAGAACTAGAAAAATTCATTTAAGAATTGCACCTGGCTGAACTGGTTAAATTAGAGGTCAGTGAAATGAAAATAGGAAAAAAAGAGCTGATACAGACAGTGTGAATGTGTTGATTGCGTATAAATACAGACAGTTCTATAATGTAGGACTGAAGGTTGTACTGGCATTCACTGGAAGAGGAAGATGAATGTACTGTAGCTATTTGCTGTTAGCAGACGTAGAAGAAAAGATCATCATTCTCTTTAAAGCCAAAATTCTGGTATTTGCAAGACTTCCTTCAAAAAATGTAGCCAACAACAGATCCAACAAAGATTTCCTGTCTTCCAGTCTGCTGTCATTCCTATAACCTTTGAATACACCTGTGTAATCAAATCAGAAAGTAAAGGTCTATCATTTACTTCTCTTAATACCTTTGGACAGATTGCTGTCTCATTAGAAAGACTCGACAAAGTAATTCAAGAACTGTACGGTGCTAATAAGACGCTGTCTTTAAAAATGGATTGGCTGAGTAGAAAGTCTGGCAGGTCCCCAGGATGAATATCTGGCCACAGGCTGGAATTATTTCTCTGCTAATCTCCTTGGTGTGTTCAGAGGATCTATTTGCATCTTGTGAAGTGGGAGGTTTGGAGGCTGCTGACCCATGAAGAGCTCCCATCTGTGGATCCAGTCTGCAGCGATGCCAGGCAGTGGCTAAAGATTGACTGATTCCAGTCCATGGGCCAGGGCAGCACCTCTGATCAGAAGCTTATTCAGAATATGTCCAACCCTGAACTGTACTTACTTTTCATTAGGGGGGGTTATTTGATTAATATAGCTTTGTTTGCTGTGCTGAAGTGAGCTGTCAGAGCTTAGCACTGTAATTTTTTATTTTTTTTTTTTTTTTTTCTATGCAGCCTTGGGAGAGGAGTCATTGGATTTTGGAAAGAGAATGGCAAAGAGAAAGCTGAGAAAATCAGAAACCCTGCACCTCACTGAGAAGTGACTGGGCACAGCTCTTTAAAACACAGGGTTTGCGGTTGTACAAAATTGATCTGGAAGAGTTGCAAATTCCATATGGAATAAATTCAGATTTAGATTTAAAATGCTACTCACATGGGCACCAGCTAATACACCAGCCAAATTCACTCCATTATTAAGTTAAGAGGCTACGAGGTGACCCTCATGAAATGTATTAACATAATGTCAATAATGAGTCTTTTTATAGGAAGGTGTTGAGGAAATGCAAGCAGAGTTTGTAACATGGTACCACGCTTCCAGCCTGGCTCGGTTCTCGGTTCACAAAGCTTTATGTCATGGATCCATCTGTTCTCCGGAGATGGGTGTGAGTTGATGCCATTTTCATGGGCTACTTTGTTTCTAGCTTGAAGCTTTCTGAATTCTCTGGAAGTTGCCTGAGACTTGGTATTTGTTGCCTGCAGCTCGCTGTTGCCAAGGCGCTCAGCATGGAGCAGAGATTGCCTTCACAGGCTGGGTGGGACCTTTACTTAACTCTATCAAGGCTCATTAAAGCTTCAAATCTCTGAATGCACTTTAAAAATTGAGTGACAGGAACTTCTGGGAAAGTTTTGTTGAAAAGCCTGGCATAACTGAGTAATTATAATATAGCAGTACTTCATGTGCAACTTGATTGTCACAGCCTGTGTCAAGAGAACACATAATTTCTGAAGGATAAGACCATATGTTCCAAAAAGAGCTTTCAGAATGTGAGATACTTGTTTTGGAAGTTATTTTTTTGCTCTTCATAAAAAAAAAATATAAAACAGCGTTATGAAATGAGATTAAAAAAATCCGCCACACTTAATTAAACTGATCCTTCAAGAAGTCCCAAACCTGTTGGAAAAGCATGTTCTGAGGTTACTGATTTACTTTTGGGTGTATCTGAAATAAAATATTGCAAAAATAGTGGAAAGGACACAGTTATCCTAAATATGAGGATGCTTTCCCACTTATACAGTCTAATGCACCAGCTGAGGACCTCTTGGCATATAATGACAATCACCTTGCCGGGGATAATTGGCCCCTGAAACAAGGTATAGACAGGAGAGTCCACCAAATGTCCAGACAGATTTGTGTGTAGCAACTGGAAATGCTACATGCTGTGGTTTACATCAGCATCGAATATAAATGTAGGTGACTTCACTGTCTTCCATTTTAAGCTGTATCTAAATCACCTGTACTGTCCTGAAAACATTTTTTTCTTTGTGAATGTAATGTGGAAGGGTGATTGGGCATCATTGGTGTTTAAAAGTCAGAACTGAGCCTGAGCTGACATTTCTGGGGATGTAAGACACACAGAATTCTGCCCCAGCAGGAAGGAATAATATTGACTAACAAGATTTCAGCCTGCTTTTGGAGACCCTGAATGTACACTGTGCTTATATTTTTAGCATGAAGATTTTATTTTCATTGCAGTATTCTAATACTGGGACAGTGAAAACTTACAAAAGTCAGGTTGGTGGGATATTTTTTTCCCAGTAAGAGACAAGCATACAGGGAAACATGATATTTGTCCCAAGAGACTGTAATATGTAATATTACATATTACAATTTGATTGGCTAATTAAGACTATCCATGTAAGGTTTCCAAATAGATTTTTTTCTGCATTTTATATTGAAGAAACTGCCAAACTTTGCTTGCCTTGCCTGGGAGAAGTTTTCCTTACATAAATGCTAAAAAACGGGATAAAATCACTCTTGTAGATGTTTTCCTAGCTGTGAGACTCTGATCACCATAGCTTGGCATATTCAACCCCTTCATTTTACTATTAACTTTCTTTAAATTAGGGCAGCATGTTGTAAAGCCTACCCATAAACTTACCCCTTTTTAACACTTGGGATTTTCTAAATGTTTTGTGTATGTTTAATTTTACCTTTTTTTCTTAACATTGCATATTTCGAATACTGTCTCATCTCCAGATTGCTAGTGAATAATTATTAAATAGACCTGCTGGAAGAAGTCTGTGTAGATTTGGCACTGTTTTGGACTTGAAATATTTGCTGACCCATGGTTTCCATGGAGTATTGATTGAGACATTCCATAAATCTGAACACCATGTTCTACCTGCATATTTGATACCAGTTCTGCAGATGTCATCATCTGGAATGGCTGTTCAGTGCTTCTTTTATGGTCACTAGAGAAAAGAAGGCACTTTCCCAAAACTTTTCCTAAGGAAAATATTTAAAATAGGTGGTATGGATTGTTTCTTGTGCAATAGGAAAAAGGTCTAAAGTCATATGAAACCAGCTTGCTCCTTGACTCCTTATGAGAAGAAAAAAAGAAATTAATTCCATAAATCCTTTCCATTATGCTGTTTAACAGAATAATAGCTAATAGGCTGACACATGCTAAAAAAATTACCTATTTTCCATGATCTGTCAAGTTAATTAGATAGTTTCTGCCTATGTTCGTTTCATGTTCCAAATCTCTATGATTTGGTTGCCTGGGTTTTGGCTGGGCAACTTGCAGTGTCTGCAGGAAACCACCTTGTCTGTAAAGGTGCACTGCCTGGCATTAAGAACAAACCAGTTCTGAAGAGCAGAGCCTCCATCAGACAGATCCCTGGTAAATGCTGATGGCTAAGCAGCAAGAGGTATTCCAGAAGTGATGTGAGCTGCCTCTGCTTAACAAAATACCCACCGTTTTCCTAGTTTTAGCTTGTCCCAGTCCTCATTTCCTAATCTACTCAAACCACAAGAGAACTGTTTAGCTAATGAATGATTGAAAAGTATGAACACCGAATTCAATAAGTCAAAAAGAAAACAAACATAAAACCCCACAGAGATAACAAAATGTATGCTTAAATGCATCATTCAATTACTCTACTCACTCTTTGCCTCCCATTACACTTTCCTTTGTCAGTACACTGTGTATCTAAATGGCAATCTCTTTGTGACAAGGAATTTCTCTTCATGCCTTTACCTGCTGGAGCAGAAAACAGTTGGTACTTTGCAAATATCAAACAATAAAAAGAATTGATTGCAAGCAATGTAGGACTTGCATGATGGCTAGTGAAGCTTCTCAGGATTTTACCTAAGAAGTCCTGATGCAGATACCAAAATCTGCAGATTTGAGCTGCTCTGGTCTTTACAAACAAGGCAGTTTCTGGTAACTGCTGTTAAAAAACTTTAGTTCCTTAAGTCTCCAAGTGTGATACAAGCCACAGAAGGATTGTGATTGATGCAGCATTATTCTTTGGTTTTTCCTAGAGGATAAGTCAGCCAGGAATCATGTTGCTATTATTTGGTGAAAATTGTTTGTCCCCCAGGATGTGTGTTGTATCAGATTTTGCATCCAAGATTTCCCTCCTTGAACATTCCTTGAAAGTTGGTTGATCAACTTGGGACAAATGGAGCAAATGCCCCTCAGAAGGGAGGCTGGAACTAAATGATTTTAGGTTTTAGGTCCCTTCCAACCCAAGGCATTCTATGCTTATTTTTAGTTCCAAGACCACCCTCATTGGTAAATACGGAAGTTCTCTTGCCTCAGAGAATGGAACCATCTCCTTCACCTTGCACCATTCTTATGAGGTCTTTTTTAGCTGCCTGTAATGCAAATAATTCAAAGGCAGAGCTAACTTTTGTATTATTAGACTGCATGGCCTCAATGCTTCTTGGGATCTCAAAATCCTCATTTCCAGTGTACTAGCATCTGAAAATGATTGTATGATCCTCTAGAGATTTTGCTTGGATATTGCAAGCAGATGTTAGCAAAAAAAATGAAAATGGATAGTGGTATTGATGAGTCCCATCATAAAAAGATAAAATAAAAATGTCATTACCTTTGCATTGCTGTGTAGCTTAAGATGATGAAATGCTGCAGTTATTATGGAAGAAATGGGCTTTTTGCATCCTCCAGCTATAGTCTATTGCACAAGATTAACACTGAGAGTCTTTGCTAATTAGTTTTTATGGTCAAACAGTTTTCATGAAGTTGGCTTCAAAGAAATAAAAATTAAACTCTTTATAGCTCTGAAAGGTAGAATTATGGAATATGAATGCATAGATAATCTTTACAAGCTAGAAGAAAATGATCGTTGATCAACTAAAACTATAAAAAAGACCCAGCAATATGTCAGGCATTGCAATATAGTCTGTTTGGGTAAGTGTTGATACTAAGACTTTGGAAATGCACTTAAAGCAGAGTGGAGGATACACAGGGTTATCATTTGTCAGCGTGCCCTGATGGAAGACTTCACTCTTTACTCATGTTTGTGAAATTAAAATCTATAAGAATAGGATGTGGTGGACTGAATTTATCCCATCAGAAGAACTGCCACAAATCAAAATGCATAATTTCCCCCTCCACCATTTTGCTCCTTAGCTCCTTTTCACATTGTTTTGTTAGTTTGCTATACCTTCAAAATAAGCCACGTACTGGCTCCATACCACAGCATTATGCCACCTTTATTTGAAAGTGTAATGACAAAACCGAAATGTGGTGTTGCTTTTCCAAGTCAAACCACCTTAATTTACCTGTGTGTTTGTGCAGATAAGCTTTACTAAACTGTGGCCCAGTAAAAATCCTCTCTCCAGCGAGCCTGTAGCAATTACATTTCACAGACAGAAAGGGAAGCACTGGATTTAGTACAGTTTTCAAAACAACTTGTGTTTATAGCAGAAAAACATTTAAGCATTTAGGGGATCGTATCCTAGTCACTACCAATAAATTTCTGGCTCCCAGAAGATTTAGCAACTCAAGTACTTCTGAAAAATCTATCTTTTGTTCACAGGCATTCATAGCTGAATCAAAAGCATTTAATTCTTTTACAGAAGAAAGGGGGGGTCTTAACTTTATCAGGGGCTACATTTTGCAATCAAGACCATCCTTTGTAGTGGATAATGGAGACAAAAGCATACAAATCCAAAAGAACTAGATGTCTTTACTGTTTCACAAATTAGTTTTACCCCATTTCTGTTTCATTGATCCTCTGGACAGATGAAAACTTTACCTCAAATAACTATGAAACATCAGAGACATGCAGAAAGGAAATTCTCATAGGCTGGCTTTGTTCAGGATGGTTTCATGGTGACATGGTATTTTTTTACTTGTACTGTGGAGCCCTACAAAAGAGGTGTTTGCAGTTCTGATAAGGTTTACATATCAAAATTTCCTCATACACTACTTTCTTTGGTCCCATTATTAATGTTTGCATAATTAAATAATGAGATGAAGCTGAGGATTATTCTGCATTAGTCTAGATTATTCCAGCTCTAAGAATTTGTGAAAATTTAGTGTTGTCCTAAAGTAGTACAGGATGTCCATGAGAGCCTATCAGTGCAATCTTGTCCTCTTGTGCCAGGATTTGGGGTTTTTTTGTTGCTTTGGGGCTTTTACCTGGTTTTAGAAATTCCCAGCACCATTGTTAAGAAATTAACACACATATAATAGAAGAATCTTACCCCTTCAGAGACAAATCCAACCAAAGGCATTTGAGGTAACCAGGCTTATAGGCTAGTCATGGTTTTGAAGTCTTATCAGCTCAATTTCAAAAGAGGTGTGCTCTCTCCCAGGCAATCTCAGCCTGCTGAAATCATCACTTTTTATTTTTTTAAGATTGATGATGTAGGCTAAATAAATGTAAAGCTTGATTTTGAGATACATCCTTTCAACCCTTGTGTTCAAAGTCAGGTTGGATGGGGCATAGAACAGCCTGGTCTACTGGAAGGGGTCCCTGCCCAGGGTAGGGGATTGGAACAAGATGATCTTTAAGGTCCCTGCTAACCCAAAATTTTCTGTGATTCTCTGACCCCAAAAATGCTCCAATGACTGTTGATGTCTATTCAAGACAGCACTATCCAGTAATAAGTTCATCTATTATTACACCAGATTAAAGGATGTGAAGCCTTGGAAATGCAACAAGAGGTTAAATTATGGAGTGGCCCAGATACACTTCATTAATAAAAGAAACAAAAAACAACCATATTTCAAGTGTTTGGGAAAGTTTCTTTAGTTGTTGTAAAATTGTTCTACAGACTCAGTATAAGAAAAGGAGCTGGCACCATTAAATCATTAAGAGAATACACTTCTTATTTACAAGTTACGATTTATTTTTTCTGAAGCTTAAATGCAATAAACCCCTATTGTGTGGCAAAGACTGTGACATTCTGTTACAGGTTAATTTCTTTCCTTGCAAAATAGAAAAGAGTGTGACTTGCAAAACAGGGGAGAGAAGGGGGAAACATGCCAGCAGCTGCTCTTAGACTTTTTTGCCTTTTGGCTTCTTCTTTCATTTTCTAGTCTGCTGCACTTCTTCTTTAAATGATTTGGATGCTAGATGCCAATTTGAATTTCCAGTGCATGTAGCATCCTACAAAACCAGGGATTTTAAAAGAGAATTAAGAATATACAGGGGTTTCAAAAAAAAAAAAAAAAGACATATTTTTCAACAGTCCTTTCTATCTTTTTACCTCTCTCTGATCATAGTGATAACAGAATCCAGTAAACCATTACCACAAAGAGCCAGTCACACATTTCTTTTGCAAACGTGTGTTTATAGCGGGAACTAGATGAGGCTGGCTCGTCACTTGCAATCTGTGGAGGGCTCTTTCACAGATCAACAGACTATAAGATTGTTTTCCTGGATATGAGCCACTGATGGACCCATACAGGCTAGTAAGAGTCATGTAAGAGTCTTTTATCCTGTCTCAGCGGGGACATCTTCCCCATGGGTTTCAGGAGAGAGTGTTTTCCTAGCAGCGGACTTAACGGGGGGAGAGAGGGGATGGAAAGAAGATTAATGTTTCTGCCAGTTCCCCGCAAGTTCACAGAAAATATTGGCTAGAGCAGGAGTGGCCCGACTCCGTCATGCTTCAGCCTTTTCTGTGTACTTAGAATGGCATGTTTTTAATCAAATGTGAAATATAGCTTTAGCAGGTCGAATGGATTAGCCTTCCTTGTAAGTAACTCTGCCTGCTTTAGTCAAGAGTGCAACTTTTACTTTTTTTTTTCTTTTTAATGTTTCACACTTAAAGTTGTTGTCTCTAACTTCATCAGTTTAATAACCATATCCAACCAAACTTCCAAGTACATGCAGTGAAGACAGCAAGGTAAGAAACCCTTCAGCTGGTCTGTCATAAAAGCTTGGAAAGGCTTGAGACAAACAGGGAGTTCTGTTCCTTTTTTCATACCATATTGGGATTACAGTGATTCTAAATATTTAAGTTTTTCTTGCTTCAGGATTTCAAATCTGCCTATGTTTAGGAAGTGAATATCCTCGTACTCAAAAAACTGGGAAATCTGTTCATGACAATGTACATAACTGATTTCTCTCCTCTAATGCTGGTTGTTATTTATCAAAATCTCATCAGTCTCCTGTTCTTATACAGTGCTGAAGTTATCAAAGATAACAGGGGATTTTCAGCTACCTTATTTCTGGGCCTCAGAATCAGCTGAGCCTCTAATAAAGTTAGGCTGTTTGTATCAAACCATCCCTTATCAGTAATGCACTTTGAAAGCTGTTCTATCTGGTTAAATCCAAGTGTAATAATAGACCTCGTACCTGTCACATCCTCAGGCTGCTCTAAAGTGTCGTTGTTCCACTAAAATAAATAGTTCAGGTGATTTCTCTGTGCCAAGAAATTCAAGTAAATTAGGGATAATTTTGAAAATAATTTGATTTTCAGAGTTACTGAAGGTTTTTGTTTGGTTTTCTTTTTTAAATTTATTAATCACAACCATATTTCAGTGTTTGATAAGGTATGAAATGGCTGTCAATTTTTCTTGCAACTCAGACTTTGAAAAATTTGTGTGTATGTGTGTTATTTGTACTTATCTTTTACACTTCTGACCTGTGGTTTAATTTGTTGTTCAGACAAGTTTCTAGAAGCTTGTTGATTTTACTAAGTACGGTTATAAAAAAAA
Organism: Pseudopodoces humilis; assembly: GCF_049639895.1. Lineage (NCBI taxonomy): Eukaryota > Metazoa > Chordata > Aves > Passeriformes > Paridae > Pseudopodoces > Pseudopodoces humilis. The sequence goes on along the minus strand of NC_142204.1, from coordinate 67,677,701 downwards.
AAATTACATTTAAAAAAAAAAAAAATCTCAAATCTTTTAAAGCTGTCTTGATAGGAATCCATGGAATTAGAAGACTAAAGAGGGACAACAAAGTAAAAATATGTCCAAAGATTGGTGGGCTGAAAGAGGTCACCTGGGTTAAGAAGAGGTTCTGTTTGCATAGAGGTAGATAGGAAATTTTAACATTCTGTTTATTAGAAACCAACAGTGAGCTCTCTGAAGAACCTATCTGAGATGACTCCCTGTCATGTCAAAATTTGTCCTTCTACACTGCCACAGTCAGTAATGTGATAGCAGACTGTAAAAATTCCAGCAGTCCTGACATTCTGCAAGACTTCTAAGCCATGGAGAACAGGGTAACATGGTAGCTTGGCCTTTTACCACTGGATTAAAAATGCAAGACATAGTTCTTTGATTTCCATAAGGATCATCTGGTAGTCATTGCAATGTGACAAAATTCATTTCTTACCATAACAGATTTATCTATTATCTTAAAGGGGAAAAAAAATAGCGCACCCCAGTAGTATTACAAAAGATGTTGGAACCAGATTCTCTGTTTCATAGTCCCAGCTCCTTGCAAATTCCAGTCACATATCTTATCTATTCCTCTGCCTGTCTGTCCATTAAGTAGGAATAAAATTCAAAGGATGCCTGGTGTCTTCTGCACTTTTTTAATTTGACTGTTGGTTCAAGGCCATGTTTCAGCAAAGCATGTCAGCATTTGTTTAAGTCTCACTGCCTTTAGAGATGAGCGCAGTGTTTTGAGAAACTGAGGCCTCTGAAGCTACGTGAAAACAGTACATCCTCAGTATAAATAATATCTCTTGCTTTATCTGATTAGTGATGGGCCATGCTTTCTTCTTTTCCCTGCTTTTTAAAGCAACTGCCTTCATTTATCACCACCCAGGGACCTATTTGGGTAGTCAGTGGACAGAAAACACGGCATGAATCTGTTGGAAAAATAATTTGGCTCATGTAGTTCTTCTAAATATAACTCCCTGATCAAAGCACAGAGTGTCTTTTGTAAGTCCTATCCAAAACATATTAGATGAAGAATATACTGAAGCCTTCAGACTTTTGACTGTGCCTTTTCAAAGGCATGCCATCCTGAATGTACCATCATGTGATGCTGTTTGAACTGAGCAAACATTTTTCCTTCAACTTCTTTCTCTTGCAATATACAGCTTTAAAAAAACCCACACCAAAAAAAAAAAGGCCTCTTCAATTAAAATGCTGGGGGTTTTTGAAGGTATGCTGGAGAAGAGCCATTGTACTATTATCTCTTAGAACCAATTTATTTATTTGTAGCAACTTATGGACATAAATAAACATAAACATAAAACATAAACTCTTTCAGGGTTTTGTGGTACGTTCATAAACATGAGAGTCCTTGCAGCTGAAATGGAATCCTTCCGAAATGACAGTTAATAAAAGCTATTTTTGATTTAGCTACTAACCAGTTTGTACTGTAATAAGTGTCTTTCAGTTTACTCTTACTGTCTTGGGCAGAGATACAGGTGTAGGCGTAAGAATATGACTGAACCCTGGCGAATCTTTACCAATTACTGCGCATTGAAACTTCATTGAAATGCTTTTCCAATGCTGTGGTTTTCTAAAACAAAATTATTAGCTGCTCTGGGGGGGCAATCACAGGAGAGAAGGACGTGCAGAGGCACAAGGCTTTCCTACAAGTGCACCAGGGAGAGAAAGCTGTTGTTCCTGTAAAACTGCCACAAACAGCGCTAATTAATATACTGATTTTACAAGTGATGTAGGGGACTTATGTGACAGAATTAATTATTAAGATCTCTTTCTTCAAAACACTGTTTCTAAGCTGCTTTGCATGATTATAATGTGAACCTGCCCTACAAAGAAGTTGCAGATCTAAGATCACATTCAGACAACAGTCATGTATTTTATCAACAGTTTGAAGATGAATATATGCACACACCTAGTAAAATTAGTGAGCCTGGTTCGGAGAGATGCTGTCAGGATCAAAGCCTGGGGAGTGCAACACAGTGAGTGAAGTCAACACACTTCAGGGGAAAGGAAGACTTTACCAAGTCAGTGACAATCCTGTGACTGCTCCCTGGCTTCCTAGTTTTTAAAGTAAAAAGTTTTTTGATAGTTCTATGAACTTTACCATGTCATTTTCATCAGAATGCAGAGAGGATGTAGTAAACAAATCCTGCTGTGATTATGCTGGAATTGCACTCTCTTGGTGCTGGATTTACTCCTGAACTACCTGCACTAATCTGCAGTAACTATTCTACAGTGGGCTGGGTTTATTTTTGTTTTGTTTTGTTTTGGATTGTTGCTTAAGTTTTTTTGGTTAGGGTGTTTTTTTTGTTTGATTGGTTTTGGGGGTGGTTTTTTTACAGCTATTTAATTGGAGTTCATGCTTCAAGGACCTATTCTTAGAATTACAGCAAAAATCAGACCTTGCAGCTGAGAAGGGTTTGCAACAGACCAAAGACCAGATTGTTGCTTCTAATGCTGGTTTTATTCTTAGCCCTACATAGTGATGTATGCTCATGTCTGGAGCACATATAAAAATGAGATATTGATGACTTTCAGACTCCAAAACCCTTTTGCTTGTCTAGAATGCAATTATATAAGTAGCAGTAAGTGATGCCTGAATGAGATTAATATAGGCTGCTTTGCTCCTCACTGCTGCAGGTAGGAATGAGAAGATCTAGGAAATTACTATTAAAAGTATTAAGCAATTAAGGCAGGTAGTAAAAAGTGGAGACTGACTTGGTTTTTTCCTTTAACTTCCTGATAATTTGAAGAAATTATTGCTGCATTATATAAACCATCAAATGTGATAATGCATTACATATATAATTTTTATTTTGCTTAAGAGCAGCTTCAAAAGATCTAATGCTCGTTCTCAATCTGATATAAGCAAATGGAGAATATTTAATGATTCAAGTCTCTCTTTTCAGCCTAAATGTTTACATCCATCTAACTCAATAAAATTAAAAATAGAGTTTTTGCAATTTGAAAGCAATTTAGTATACAAAATGACAATAGTGTACTAGTAGAGGTTTAGCCTCCACTGATAGTGTCATCAACCAGTCTCTGTACTGATTGGGTTTGGGACAGAATCTGTTTATAGTTTTACATCTCTATAAATTGACAGTTACTTCATTAGTGCCACTATACCTAATCTATGTTGTTCAAGTAAGAACTGAGACCCTGGAGGTTGAAAAGCACAATGTCAAATTGGAATAACTATTAAGTCAATCACTGTATAATTTCACTTAGGTTTCATGGATAGTGAAGTACCTAGATACCTGGATAAACTTTGAATAGTTGGGGGAATACAAATTCTGGGGGTTGAGTTGAGGAACTGAGCTTTCATGAAATGAATGTTTTTTTGGGCTGTCTGTCTGTTTGTTTGTTTGTTTGTTCTATCACAGAAAGTGAAAGGATTGCATTTATTACATTGCTGTAAGTCACAGGACCACAGAATAGTTTGGGTTGGAAGGAGCCTTAAAGATCATCTAGTTCCCAGCCCCTTGCCATGGCCAGGGGCACCTTCCACTATTTCAGGTTGCTCCAAGCCCCACCCAACCTGGCCTTCAGCACTTCCAAAGATGGCACATTTACAAATTCTCTGGGCATCCTGTGCCAGTGTCTCAACACCCTCACTGCAAAGAATTTCTACCTAATATCTAATCTAGACCTTCCCTCTGTCAGTTTGAAGCCATTGCCACTTGTGCTGTCACTTCATGCCCTTATAAAGAGTCCTCTACACCTCTCTTACAAACCCCTTTTCAGTACTGGAAGGTGCTATAAGGTCTCCCCAGAGCCTTCTCCTCTCCAGATTCAAGAATTCCAATTCTGCCAGCCTTTCTTCATAGGAGAGGTGCTCCAGCATTGTAATCATCTTCATGGCCTCCTCTGGACTTGTCCTTTTTGGGGACATGAGATGTGTCCTTCTTCCAGGGCCCAGACCCTACCAGAGTAGAGGGGCAGGCTCACCTCCCTGGACCTGCTGGTCACGTTTCTCTTGATTCAGCCCAGGACACATTTGGCTTTGGGGGCTGTGGGCTTACCTTGCTGGGTAATGTTGAGCTTCGTGTCCCCCAACACCCCCAAGTTCTTCTCCCCAGGGCTGTTCTCAATCCATTCTCTGCCCAGCCTGTGCTTGTGCTTGGGTTTGCCCTGACCCAGGTGCACTTGGCCTTATTGAACTTCATGAAGTTTGCACAGTTCCATCCCTCAAGCCTGTCCAGGTCCCTCTGGATGACATTGCTTCGTTCCAAGATATTGTCTGCACCACACAGCACAGTGCTGGGGGCAAACTTTGCTGAGGTTGCTCTCAATCCATTGTCTGTGTTGCCAACAAAAATGTTAAAGTGTGCCCATTGATGTGTGATTCACATTCGTTACAAAATAAACCACACCAGAGGAAAAAGATTTGCTCCTTTCTTGAAAGTATAATATTAAAACATATTGAACTTAAATAAGTCCATTGAATTTCGTTGTGAAAGAATCACTTCAAAAGTTACCTAAACTGACACTAACAGTGTGCTGGGAAATGAAGCAACAGAACAAAATTCTGATCTTATTTATACTGATATAATTAAGGAAGATTGTAGGCTCTTTGGTCTTTAAGGTGATCGTTGTGCATGAGGAGGGACAACGGGGGCTCCAATAATAAAACTAATATACCAAAGAAAATCACTGACACTGCTGTAAAGCTGCTTTATGAGTAACAGTAAAGCTGTTCAACACATAAAGCATCCATAACACATTTTTCTCAGGAGTTTGTTCACATAATACTCACACAAGTGTGGGAATGAGAAGGGTGATTATCTTCTACATTAAAGGCTTTTTTATGTCTCTCTGGAATATAAAGCAGCTGTAGGAAAGAATTTACACCTATATTCAGCTCCCTGCACATGATGTCTGGAACATAGAGGTGATATGTGTGTGAGTGAGTGGGAACAATGCCTATATATATTTCAGTGCCAAACAGGGTGTTCTGCTTTGCAGTGCTCATAGGGAAGCTTGAGCACAGGACTTTCTTTGAGCACAGGACTTGAGCACAGGACTTTGACAGGCTCCCAAATTGTGCTGGTGCCCTTTCTAGGAGTGGGTTTGTTCAAGCCAACATGAAATAAAATCTGCTAACCTTGTACTTACTGCAGACAAAGGGGAGAGGGTGGCCTCCCTTTCTGTGCAAAGAGGAATCTGGGGTGTTGAGCTACCAGCTGCTCCTGCCATGGGTACCCCTGAGGATGGTGCGTGGGAAAGGATTCAGACTTTAGGCCAGACAATGTGGATGAGGCAAAATGTCTGCTGTGAGCACTTGTGTGCACTATGTAGGGCAGCTGGTGTCACTGCTCCTGGCTTGCTTTTGTGCCTCTTGGGGATCTATGGAAAATCCCATCTATTACATTGCAAAAAAATAGATCAGTCTGTGTCTGCAGCTCTTCTATGCAGAGCAGCACTGATAGCCATGTCAGCCTTAACTTCTTTAGCACTAGCAAAGCTGCTATTTCTCCTCTACTAGAACATAAAAAAATGAAAAAAAGTAAAAAAAAAAAAAAACAAAACAATACTTTTTTAAAGTGTGGCAACTGTGCACACAGCTCCTGTGAAACTTCTGAAATGCCCAATATTTCAGAAGTATCCACTGATTAGGGCTGCCCAATTGCAGCCCTAATTTTCCAGATTTTTCAGATCTTCTGAGGGATTAATGCTTTAATTGATTTTTAAGAGTGGACAGTCAAAGCATCTGAAAATCTGTGAGACAGGCGGATGAATGTTGATGCACCAGAGGGAGAGTGTGAAAAGACAATGCTTTGTTTGATATTACTAATTGTTTTGTTTTGGCAATTAAGTGTCTTTTGAAGCAAGTGTCTGATTTGGTGAGAGATTAAAGGGGATTAAGTGTGACCCACTGAAACTTGTTTCTAGCCCTAGCTGCTTATTATGAAATTAGTTTTTGTTTCAGAGTAAAACACACAGACACACTTGGTGGTATGGAAACTTGCAATTATCTGTATATACAGAGAAATCCCTTTCTGTAAGATGTCATCTTCTTATGTGACAGTCTTCTAAATATACTCTTTTAAATGTTTTAATTATTTGGTGATGTTTTTAAAAATAGCAGTGAAAAGGAAAATAAAAAGATTGTGATGGAAAACAATTGGAAATACTTCTTTATTCTTTTATTTCCCCAAAATATATTCAAAACAAATTTTTTTGGCCATTTTGAAATACTTCTGCTGGTTTGGTCAAGAGGAGTACAACCCTCTGTCAAGAACAGTTTGATACCATTATGAAATATTGATTTTAGTGTCTTTTTGTTAAAATAATAATAATAATGTGTTGTTTGTTTGCTTCATTTTCTCCCCCAGCTGAGGAGCAATTACTCTGAAGTTAGGTGGTAGGTACAGACTCCAGCAGGAGAGTGTTTGTGTTAGTGTGATTATCAGACACACAGACACTTTATGGGATGACCATAAGAATACTCTGTAGTATTTTGGGCACCTCTAATCTAGACCTTTTATGCACCAAATGTCTACTTAAAATACAACCTGATAAACCTCCAAAGACTTGGGATTTAATTTGCCACACACAAAAAAAAATAAAAAGACCAAAAAAAAAATTACACCTTACAAACTATTTTACAAACTATTTACTTTAAAGGAAGAATGTGGCTTGCAAAATAATTAAATCAGTTTATAAAACACACAAGAAGAAAAACGAAGGCCTGGGATGCCAAAAATTTTGGATATGTTTTTAGGAACATCAATGGATTTTAAAAAGGGTTCATCCAGGTTGGTGTAACTCCTTTCACAAGGCTGATCCTTGGCCATCCTGGAATCCCCAACCAGTCACCAGCTCCATTTCTCTGGCTTTGCAGGTGATCTTCCTCTGTAGCTGAAGATCTCAATGCAAAAAAAAAAGGAGCAGCAGAAAAGGACATACAAAAGGAAGCAAAAAAAGAAAAAAAAAAGAGAGAGAGGAAGAGAACAGGGCTCTTAACAGTACAGCTTGATTTGATGTTTTCCCTGAATCTTCACAAGTGTAAATATTTGACTGCAGTTTTGGCGCTTTTTTTATTCCCCTTCAGGTAGAGTATTTGTTTACACAGCATAACATTTCCTCCTTCCTCTGCTGTTCTTTCACTTCAGGAGTGAAAATCTGCAGCTATTTTAGCAAGGGCTTAAAGATAATAACCATAGTGAGTGTGAACACTGCTTTGTCTTGAAATTGTATAAATCACTCTCTTTTTACTAAAAGCTTTCATAGGAAGAAACATTTCAACTTTGACCCATTCTTTTGTAGCCTAATGGCAGCAAGAGCCCAAATGGACCTGGAAAGCCTGGTTAACAAAATCATCAGATTTTATAATGTGAATATCCAAGTTTCAAATCCTTGCTCAGGTGAGACCTTCCCTACAAAGAGGAGGCCAATTTGACAGCTAATGCTGGAAGTCTTGCTTGACTACTATCTACTTCATTAATCTTAATGAATGCTGAGAGCATATATACCAAGAATATTGCCCTCTTTTACATGAGAAAAATATCACAGAGTCCTACTCCCTAGGAAAAAAAATAAAAAAATAAAAAAATAGGTATGCCCCTACTTCTAGGAATCACATTCATTATTTAATCTTTCATCCAGCCACCATTGCCTCCAGCATGTCTTGCCTCCTACCATGGTAGAATTGTTCAGGTTCAGGGGAGTTTACCTTCTGTTGTTTTTTGAGTTTACTTTATGTTGTTTCTTTAGCAGGCAGCATCAAACAACTACATGCATGTTCTTTCAGATGTGTAGATGTAGAGATATTTGGTAATAAAGCTTATCTGGTTCTATATGATGGTTGACTTGAAATGCCATAAAAGAAAAAAAAAACCAACAAAGAACAAAAACAACTCTAAATTAGCCTTAAAAATCCATAAACGAAAGTATATGTTGTCATTTGGGAGGTTCATACCCCTTTTCTAGGATCTTGCATAATATAATAGTCACAAGGAAGGTTTAACGCTGCAACATCTCTGACATTAAAAATCTCCCTCTTTCAAGTGATTTTACTGAAGTGAAGTATATTGCTGTAAGATTTAGGACTAGCTTAATTTAAGAATATTGAAACCTGATGATTGAGTGAAACAGCTTTTCCTAACGAGTACCTTGCTCCCAAGGTACAGAAGATGACTTGCAATTTTTTTTTCTTAATGAAAATGGAATAGGAGGAATTAGGTTTCACAGGCCTGTTTCAGAAGTGCTAATGCAAGAGCAAATCAGTAATGAAAGTTCAAATTTTTTTTTTTTGTCATGTAAAGGAAAGTTGCTGAACCTGTAATGACTGACAAGGGCTGATTTTCACATTACTAGCAATTTTCTCTGTGTGTTTTATTATGAAATTATTGGACACTTAAATACCTTAATAAAATTATCAGATTTGAAAGACCAGCATGGGATACTGTGGAAGATGTCATGCTGTCATCTGTGCCATTTCCCCTTGGAAAGGTTCAATCTTATTTATTTTGACTTGTGAGTTAGGAAAGAACATATTTTCTAGAAAAACATGCAAGCACCTTGTAATTAATTGTTCACACCCGTGGCGTCTGCAGGACAGAAGGTCAGCTAGGTTGATGATTTTTCTGTCTTAAAAAGGTCATATTGCTTGACTTATGGGACAAAAAATTATTCAAGACTATAGTAGTCTTTTAAATCACACAAAAGAGGAAAAAAACACTAATTTGTCTGGAAGCAGATAGAAGACTGTAGTAGAGAAATTTAAATAAGTGGAAATTATTTGGGGATGGACTTTGTGACACCCAAAAATATTTCCTTGATGAGCTCCTAAACTCTAGACATTCTGAATGGTGTTAGGAACTTTTAAACTATATTTAGCTTTGAGTCCATGAGGTCAACTGTCTATGAAATGTTGTTCTCTGTCTGTGGAGACAGGAACCCTTGAAAACCAGATTCAATGTCTCCTTGGATTTTCATACTGAACTAATCCTCTGGGAATTTCATTCTCCCTTTAGTTCAGTTGTTTTGGTCTTTGGGAATGATTTCATACCGTTTGAAGTAATGAATCCAACTTCTGTGATACTGACATACTCCACACGGCATGATTTTATGTAGCTAGACTGAAATATGGACAGTGTGTGTTCCCATTAGCTGAAATACCTAAAGAATTTGTTATATTTAGAATTTTGTTCACTTATGCTTAATAGGGCTCCACTTTAATTTAGGGAAAATTGGTTTCATTTTCTCTTGCTACCATTAATAGCTATTAGAGTTGAAAATAAGGCTTTAAACATATCATTAAGGTACACTTAAGTAACTTGCAACTGACAATTAACTCAGCATGGTAATACATTATCATAACATTTTTCTTTGATAGGTTTGTCTCTTAAAAGATATGAGGAAAGACAAAGGCTGGTTTTGTAATACTCCTGATGAATTTTTTTTTCTATTCTAATATAATCTAAATTTTGTTATTTTATCAATGAAATGTGTTCCATCATATATGTTCAAAAACCATTTATTTGGTGCTTCATAGAAAGGTAGAATCATAGAATGGTTTGTTGTTGTAGGGGACCTTAAAGATCATCTAGTTAGTTCCCAATCCCCATGGGCAAGGATATCTTCCACCAAACCAGGTTGCTTAAAGCTGGTTTGATGGTCAGCAGTTGTAACAGACTCTGTTGAGGGGGTGTCTGGGTTTTGTTGATTGGTTTCTGTGGGTACAGTGTTCAAGTGGGATGGATGCAGAAGAGAATTTGGTACACAGTTCACGGATCTTAAAGTTTGGGAGATTACTTCAGTAACCAAAGATACAGCCAGAATTCAGACCCACATTCAAGTATGGTTTGCTTTAAGGTTTTATTGAAATCCCCTTCAGTGGAAAGCATGATGTGTTCCAGGAAAAAAATCTGATTACCAACATCTCAGCATAAGATGCCACATGTTCTCCCTTTCAAGACAATAGTAAAAATCCAGTGCTGCACTTAAACTGGGAGTACTGTTTGTGCTGATTTAAAAGATTGGAGTTAATAGTGAGTGAGTGAGTGAGTGAGTGAGTGAGTGAGTGAGTGAGTGAGTGAGTGAGTGAGGAGCTCCCCGGCACAGGGACCAAGGACTGCCACCTCCCAAAGCCGAGCTGGAACGTTACGGTGACAGCGGCAACTTCGGTGACATTCTCTGCTCCTTGCAGAGCCAATGGGCATTGACCTTATCCTGTCAAAGTATGTAAAAAGCGATGTGGGCAGCACTGGCTTTGTGAAAACTGGACACATTTATCCAGGATGTTTCACCACATTACCACAGAGTCACTTGTAGAAATGAAGCTCAAATAGCTGCTATGTAGTAAGATTTTTGCAGTGAAGCTAGAAACGCAACAAAGGCAACAATAGTGTCGGTGAATGTTTTTGCAAATGCTCTAAAAGCAAACCCACCAGTGCCAGGAGTGCAAAATCCCATCAGTTCTGTGCCCCAGATCTCCTCTCCTGCTTTCTTGCAAATCCATTCTAGAACGTATTTGTTTGAAAATTACACATCTTAGGGCACTGCAGCCTGGCAGTCTGAGCAGTTTGTTTTGTTTTGAACATTTTTGCCATGCTTAACTCTGCAGAACTTAAAGAAATCAAACTGGTTGCATTCATTCTCCTGCAGCTGATCATAGCACAACATCCAAGCACAGTATTTCCTAGCTCACTCTCCTCCCTTTGCTCCTCAATCATTTCTTGAAAATTCCTTCATAATAACCTTATCCAAACCATAAATATGAAAGTCAAATAAGCCCAAAGGAGATTTATCACCCTCTGACTCCGCACTCCTTTTATGATTAATAATGACATTGATTCCTTTGGAAATGAAACAAAAATTAATTTAAAGGTTTTGATTGGTTTTAGTATTAGGTAAACTTAACATATCGAATGAGTGTAAAACAATTATCAGTCTTATTAACAAAATTAGCTACAGCAAATTTACCAGAAGGAAGCTGTTGCTATTTAGCTCCCTAATTATGTCACTATTCTTTGTGACCAAATGATATAATGAAAATAATTTGATCTACTGGTGCTGCATAGAGAATTTTCTAGGAACAGCTGAATATCATAATCTGTTTTGAACGCATGTTTTCCTGCCCTTCTTCTATTTCAGAAGGTAGAGGTCAAGGGCTTCAAAGAACTTTGCAATGAAGTGAACTGCACTAAGCAGAATATGGAATAGATTCCTTTACTCTTATGAAATGCTAGATAACCCTTTCCTCAAGGCCAGAACCCTTTGACTTCTTGAAGTGATCTATAGTGTATGAATTTCAGACCCTGGAAATGCATAGGATGTCTTTTATCCCGCCTGGCACTAAGGCCAAGGATTGGATTTTCCATGCTGTGCTGTTCGCTGACTATTTCCTTGTGCTGTGCCTCAATCCAAGCACATAAACTTGGTGAGTTTTAATTTCCAGCCCTGAGAGCTGATAAAACAGAGAGCAGTTTTAGACACAGGCATTTCAGCCCAGGGGGACAGTCACCTGGCCAGCCTTGAAGGCCACCCAAGCATTGGTGATACACAGAACTTGGGGTGCCAGCTCTCATCTATTCTGTGCGAGTATCCTGTGCTCATGGGTTAGAAGTGCAGTGGGGTAGAAGCAATGAGAGTTGACAAAGCTGATGAGAGAAGTCATACATGATCTCAGAAAACTTCTTGCAAAATGTCTCTACTGGCACTCCTGTACTTCCACCTCAGCAAGCACTTAAATGGTGGGGTCTGAGCATTTCTGTCCTACCAGATCTGCCTGCCTTCCCTGGCCTCACCCTGACTGGTCAGATGACCCTCACTGTGTGTGTTCTCATTTCTTCCATTTGCCATCTGCCTTCCCTGAATTGCCATCAGTGGGCAACTTGCGTCCAGGCACATTTCCTAGCCCCATACCTATAACTGTCCCCATTTCTAAGTAGAATCTTCCCCTCTCTTCCTTCCAGTGTAGCTTTATGAACTGGAAAGAGGAGGTTAAGACACTCTGGTACAGTAAGAAATTGCAGCATGAGAGTGATCTGCATATTGCAAAACTGCCTTAGATTGTAACAATGAGTTTCAATATGATCAAGTCCAATATTAAACTACACAGAAGTGAATGGGAAAGCTCCTGTGGAACAGAAACCCCTTGAGTACATCCCCTGGTTGCTTGCTTAGTGCTTATAAAGATGCTCTGAACTACACAACTTGTTTTCTTGCCTACACTCCAACTTTACATCTTTATGGTTTGTGCCCTCTGGGAAACATTTTTATTTTTGTTTCATTATTTAAAGCAAGCCTAATATTAATGACAGGGATGCTGTGCATTAAGGCACTGTGCTACCAATACACATCAGCTCGTAACTTTTGGTGAGGCTTTCTGCATAATTTATGTCCAAAGGAGAGTAAGCTGACACAAAATCGAGGATTTAACCATGTTTACTGCTGCTTCTGATAATTAGATCATTTCATACTGGAACTACTAAGCAACTAAAGTAAGGTGGGCCTCTGAGTAATTGTTAAATTTATAGTCTTCTCTTAAATAATCAAGCATGAAGAACTTGGAATGTTTTGTACCCCATTCTTTATATAGCACATTCAGAAAACCCAGATGCTGTACATAAGATACTTGGGTGCCATGTGCATGATGGACCAGTGCAAGAATTGGCAAGCAAAAATCATGCCACATAGGATATGCCAAATCATCCCCTAATTGCTCAGCTTTATAAAGTTTCCGATGGTATTTCTTGAAAGAGTTGTGTTAGGCCCCAGAAGTTCCAAATATCACTTTTTTGACAATTTCAACTCTTCTAAATGTGACTGGAACAGAAAGGGCTTTAAATGAGAAATCAAATCCACACCTGCTTCTGTTAACCTCTGGTTTGGCATATTTTAAATCACTACACACATTTCTATATGTTTTCTGATCAGCCATGCTCTGGCATCTGGTTAAAAGCATGTAACAAGTTATATGGCTCAACTTCTCTAAGAAATATATATACAGGTGTCAATGCAAAAAAGATCTAGAAGACTGAACAGGCACCTAGTTAAAAGGCAGTATAGAAAGATTACTTGAGGGGTGAAAAAACAACAAACCATGTTCCATAAAATCTGTTGGGTTTGGTGGGAAGCAGAGCCATTTTTTTCTTTAGAGATGGATTATTGTAAAATTATAAGAAACATAAAATCATACTCATGCAGTCCTTAAAGAGGCTTTAGACCCAGGAAAGTGAAAATGTACACCTTCTTGACCAGATAAACTATAGAAACACTTAGTCCTTTGCTTTGAAAGATGTTTTCCAGCAGTCACTTGCCCCTGTCACTCCTCCTCAAAATTATTAAGCATTACATCAGAGGTGAGAAAGAGGTTCCTATACAATCAAAGCATTAATTTTGGGTGCTCACTGTGACATTCCAAAGGGTTCTTTTGATTTCCTGATGTGGTTTGTTTCTTTCCCAAATTGGATAGTACCTACTCCTCTTCCTGCACCTTTTATACCAGCTCTCCTCGTTTCCCTTTAGATATCCTGAAGAGACACATGAGGGTGGCAGACCTGCTGAAGTCCCCCTGTTAGATGGAAATGTTTGTTGGGTTGTCCCTGAGGTGACCAGAGGTGTAACCTTTCCCTAGACATCTTCCTGCTCAGTTTAAGATGCTTTTTCTGAAAGATGGGTGTTCAGTGACAGGTACATACTGCACAGTTCAGAAATGGCATCCCAAATTAAGAGATCTGTATCTGTAGGATATACTAGTGAACATCCATCTCTGACTCTCATCAGATCATGAAGGCTTTAAGAAAAGCCATCACTTCAGTTTTTGGGGGGCATAATACGTTTCCCCATTTGCATCCTCTGCTCAGAAAACAGAAACAGTTATTCCCCAAATCTAGATTCATAAGGGTTGGATCCTTTTTCAGTGGGTCATCCCACGCTTCAATCTTAACACAGAAATTCCTTTTTACAAATCCAGTTTTCCAGTCCCCAATGCGAAGTGACTAAGAATAACAAAGTTCCTGCAGATGTTGCTCCTTCATTTTCTCAGTTGTATCTCTGAGTGAAATGCATTCAAATGCCAAAAATACGTAGCATTTCTAAAGCTGATTGTTATTAATATTGTTCTGTTTGGGTTTTTATAGCTGTAAACCTTTTTGAAGTGCCTAGCAAAAAGCGAGAGGAGCAGCTTTGGAGGGGGGAGACAACTTTGAAATCCACAGAGCAGAAGCTTTAATCTCCAGTTGTGACTGACATCAAACAAAAGTGCAAAAACTCCCTTTGTTCTTGAGCACAAAGGGTGTGTTTGTTGTTTGTTCAGGGTAAGTGAAAGGCCCCCATGAAGTCCCACTGAAGATGTTTAATGAATCTGGCAGCCTCCAAGCTGTCTCTTCTACAGAGTAATCCTGGAGACAGACCCATCACACATAATTTAACAGAGTGTGACACGACAGTCTCTGCTCAGGAGACACTTTAGAGAGGGAATACTTTTATTACTCAACAGCACAGACCCCTCAGGGTTGGTGCTATGGAGCAGAGCTCTTGGTGGTGGTGGCCACACTTTCATCTCTGAATTGAGGAGTATTGCTCAGGTATTGCTTATTAAGCTTCTTTGAACTCATAGTTAAATTCAAGTGAATTGTACTCTCTTTAGTGCAAGGGGTAGGGATTTTGGCAGTCTCAGCTTCTAATAGAAGTCAAAGTCAAGAATATCTAAGAAAGGAGGAAGCTTGCTACCAAAATCAGGTCAAACAGGGACATAGGGAAGGAAGAGAGAAATTGTATCAAAATTGGAACAATTATGAAAAAGACTATAAAAAAAATTGAGTGAACATTCTTAATGAGATCCACTAAGGTTTACCACATATATGTCATCTTTTATCAGTTTGTCCTATTTGAACATTCTTTGGATGAGTAGAATAGGAATAACCATGGTGTGCATCTTTAACCTCCCTTGTCCTTGCTATGATCTAATGTTTAGAGCCTGGGTGTTGTGGAACTTGGGTTGTTTACTGACAGGTCTCATGTCCTGCTGCCAGGCTAAGGATGTTCTGTGTGGCTGGGAGCACGTGGAGTAGCTGGTGTGTGCTTTTATGGTCTGGGCACGTATTGCCCATGGATAGGATAAAGGGGGCTTAAAGCCTCCTTAGACTTGACTGTTCAGGTGGGTGCTTTCATCTTCTCCCAGTTAATTAATTTTTCAGCCCTGCCTCACTCTGCATGGGGGCAACCCATTTTCACATTTCTGTGTCACCATTTCTTCTATAAAATGGGCATAACCTTGTATACCTACTTTGGGATAAACGATGGAGTGGAGTGTGACAACTCATGGCAGCGCCTGTGAAGAAGACACTGTTCTCTTGGAGAACCATGGTTAGGGTTCTTTTTTTTTCCCCTAGCTTCCTTATGACATCAATCAAATTTTATTTTTTATCCCCATTGCTGGATGTAAATGCAAAATGCATTTGTAGTGTAGATGTCAGCCACTGCTGCGACTGCTGAGGGTCTAAGCACTATCTGCTGTTGCATTTGATTCTCCTGTCAAATGTCAACCAAAGCCCCAGAAAACCATCAAACATCAGGTCTGATGACTGGGATTTAGACTTGGTACCAAAACAACTTTGATACCCTGGAACACAAAACACAGCCCCTTTCTAAGAGCTTCCCTGCCCAGACTCACTGTTTGAAATATTCCTTGTTCTCTCTTAAATTGCAAGAATATTGTAGGCTCTATCTAAAATAGCAGTCCCTGTTTCCCCCCCTTCTTCCCCTACCCGTTATCAAATCAGACTTCCAAAATCAAGTGCCTGTGTGCTCTGCTGACAAGCACAAGGGGATTAGGGAGTGACGGGTTTAACAAAACTGGCTCAAGGTTTTGTAAAATGCATCCTGGAGACTGAGCTCTGAACGAGCCATAAAATTCCTCCCATGAGGTACAAGTGAGGTTTCTACAAGACTGGATCAGAACTTAATAATGTTTTTTTCCTAGGTTATTTTTTTCCTTGCTTTCTAAAAGGTGCCAGAAAACCATCTGACTTTTTAAGATGCTGTAAGACTAACAGTGACTTAATGTAACCATTGTGTAAAAAATCGCAAATACGTTTTACCACCATCAAAAAAGAACTGATTTCTGGGCTGCATGCAAACCATTTGGGGCAATTAGCATGTAATTTAATTTGCATTAATCAGCACAAGGTCAGCAAGAAATTAACTTTGGGTGTAGATTTTACATATAACAGCGCTTGAGAAGAAGGGAGGAACTGTTTTTACAGGGTGTTAATTTGGAGCTAAGTGCATTCAGCAAGTTTGTCGGGGCTTGGCCTTGCAGGAGAAAGATGAATGATGTGGACTTGAGAGCATTGAAAGCACAAAATGATGTGGCAATTTACCAAGCATTTAATGTTGCAATATATAAACACTTTAACAGACTTCTTGGCACTTGTAAAGATCAGAGCACAGGTTTTGCTGAAGCACAGAGCACTCTGCTAGCACTGAAGGGCTGAATGTGGACAGGGTCCCACAGGGCTGTGTGCACCGACCATGAGTTGTGCCAAATGATTCAAGAACACAGCCAGATATCCCAAAAGCACAGATCTCTCTGCAGCTCTGCAGCATTTCCTTACTGGAAGGAATTTAGGCAAATTACTCATTCTCTTGTGTGCCCCTTCAGGCCTCCAGCCATTCCCTCTGCAGCCATTTCATCTCACAGTCTCCTGGGGCTCCATGAGCCTGTCCTGTGAGCAACATGGTATGTGTTGTGAGAAACCCACTGCTGATGACACAGAACTTGATTTTGACAAATGTTATCTGAGCATCTGGTTATGGGAAATGAGATGCTAAGAAGTCTGGTGGTGTTTGGCTATGGTGAGGGGGTACATAAAATGTATATGGCTGATCTTACACCTTTTTCTTTGAATTTATCTGTTGTGTGGTGTGAAAGGTGTCTAAGAGTGAGCCTCTTGTATTTCCTGGTTTTTCCCAGAGGGTAATCTCAAGGGTCTTTGGAGCTGCCACTTGTCCATCTGTAGTTCACACATATCTTTGTTGCAGTAGGGTTAGAAAGAATCAGGGGCAGCACTGCACAGCTTGTTTTAAGACAGGATGCCATGGCCATGTCTGAAAGCATTGCCTAAATATTATTCCAAAACCAGAATTTTTAGACAAAGTAGATATAGAGGCCTCACATTCAGTTATTTATGCTGAGATGCTGAGGTTGACCCTAGTTCACCTATGCTTCTAGTCTCTTCAGAGGGAGATCCATGGTGGGTTTAACTGGAGTTTAATTGGAAGTCAAAGGGGATTGATTATGCTTTTGGGCTTCTTTGTTAAGCTCCCAAAATTAAATGGCATTAATCAGACCAAGCATGTCTGAAGGAACTGGTTACAGAAAGACTTTTGGCTGTCAAAGTACACCACTTTGGAACTCAGAATTAGGATCCAGTTTGATCACAAACTGGGATCTTATCTTTATGAGAGAGCTTAGTTTTTCTTGAGCTTTTCTCACTCTGGGGCTTAGGCTTCATTTACATCATCCACTGAAAGATTCAAGCTACTGTGCACAGCCTACCTGCCATGGCAAGAAGATATTTGTGAGTGGGCTTTCCCAACTTGTTTTGCTTCAACTGCTTCAGTGAGGTTTTGGTATCTTGGCACTCCATCTCAGCAAGATATCCTTAAACAATATTCCCTGGTTAGCTCACTATTAAAAAATGTATGTTTAATTTTTTTAGTTGCATGGCAGACTAATAAAAGCAAATTTCACTTTAGAATCATAGAATTATATAGGTTGAAAAAGATCACCAAATCAAAGCATTAACCCAGCACTGCCAAGCCCACTACTAAATCATGTCCCCAAATCCCACATCTCTATGTCTTTTAAATCCTTCCAGGGATGGAAACTACCACTTCCCTTTAGAGCGTGATCCAATGCTTGATAACCCTTTCTGTGAAGAAGTTTTTCCTAATATCCAATCTAAACCTCCTCTGGTACAACCTGAGGGTCTTTTTTCTTGTGCTGCTTCTTGTTATTTGGGAGAAGAGCCTGACCCCACCTGGCTACACCCTCCTGTCAGGGAGTTGTGGAGTGAGAAAGTCACCCCTGAACCTCTTTTTCTCTACAGTAAAAACCACCAGCTCCTTCAGCTACTTCTCACAGGGCTTGTGCTCCAGACCTCTGCCCCCCTCTGTTCCCTTCTCTGGACACAGTCCAGCCTCTCAATGTCTTTATTGGAGCGAGGGACCCAAAACTGATGTCAGGATTCTGGGTGTGGCCTTACCAGTGCCAAGCACAAGGGGACAATCATTTCCCTGGTCCTGCTGGTCACACTATTGCTGACATAGGCCAGGATGCCCCTGGCCTTTTTGGTCACCTGGGCACATTCCAGCACATGTTCAGCCACTGTTGACCAGAAAACCCAGGTCCTTTTCCACTGGGCAGCTTTCCAGCCACTCTTCCCCAAGTCTGCAGCACTCTGTGGGTTGTTGTGACCCAAGGATAGGACCCTGCACTTTGCCTGGTCAAATCTCATACAATTGGCTTCAGGTCACCAATCCTGTCCAGGCTCTGCCTTTCTACCCTCCAGAAGATGAACACTCCCATCCAACTCAGCATCATCTGCAAACTTACTGAGGGCACATTCGATCCCCCTGTAAAGATCTTTGATAAAAATTTTTTTTTTTTAATAAAGATACCTTCTTCTTCAAAGATTTGTTCTTTAACATTTTAAGAAATTCCTTAGCCTTAGAATCTCAGTTTGTACAGAATTTTCATCAAAGGTTTTGAAATGCATCCATCTTCTGGGTTTTTCCACAGGATCTGATTTATTTCTTCCTTCCCACAAACCAAGATCTTAACTCTGAATTACAGGCCCTACAAAACTCCATGAGTTTGGGCATTAAGAATCACAAAAAATCACTAGTCATTTTTTAACATCTTGCACAAAACTGTCAAGTGTCAGATGACATGAGAAAGGTCAAAGAAAAATGTGTTGTAAATCTAACTGAAGATTTATATCCCAGCTCTTTCATTTTAATCAATGCTAATAGATTTTTAAAGACAAAAAAGGAAGAAAGAAAGAGTATCCTTTGAACAAAAAATATTAGGTACAGACTTAAAAGTTTTAAAAAAGTCTGGTGATTTTATTTGTCAATAATGAAATAAAACCAATTACTGAGGATAACAGCTGAGGAAACAAGTGTCTGTGATAATTCATTTTTAAAATAGTAAAAATTATTTTGTAGCTATTAATTTTATTTTTATGGCAATTCTGTAGAAGTGATACATTTCCTTCCCTTCAGAGAATTTTTAAATAGAAAATCTATTACCCGTTAATGAATCAAGCATCTTCAACCAGTATTTATAACCAAATATCAATTAATCTGATTTGAATCACTCAAGTTTCAGTTTGTTTCTCTTCCACATAGATAACATATTAATAACATATTACCTACCTTTGCAGGAAACTTGGTGGATGATGAGTTTTCCCCATAAGCCTTTATTTCATGTTGGATAGTGTAGGACAGTGTAAGGTCTACTTCTCACTTCTCATTCATTGCCAAATGTTCTCTTGGTAGATGCATCCACTTGTCTAGATGCCAGATCCCCAAAATTATACTCCTTTCTCTTTTTTACTTGCATGTGAGTTTCTGTTCAGCATCACTCTCTCTGGTGAGAGCTTGTTTTTGAATACCCACTTTTATCCCTACTTGTTGGATGCATTTCATGGATGTGTGAAATGAACCTTCTGTGTAGAGCACCATAAAATCATTTTTAAATAGGTTCAATAGAAATGTTAAATGTGGTTCTAGTTCTAATTTTAGCTTAAGAGGATGAGTAGCCATTAAATTTTCATCTGTAATTATTATCATTTTTCATGTTCATTGATATGTGTTAATACAAACAGCTCATACATTTGTATATATTGTGCAAGTTCACTTTCTTTAGATTGTTCTCCAAAGAATTCAAGGTCCTTGATACCCCACATCATTAAAGTCATGATCTTGGCATTACTGTAAGTGCAAAATAAAGATATTCCTGTTTAGACAGAGAAGGTTCTGCTTATGCTTTAAATAGATTTCAAATTAAAGCAGAAAATAAATGGTTCTGTAACCAGCTGCGTTTGTTCTCTCTCTGCCTTTTCTCTCTCTTTCTCTCAGATCTGGTGCTCTGTTGCCTCTTCTGTTACTCTTCACTCTTTTGATCAGCTTTTTCCTCCTTCCCTTTAGTTGCAGGCCAGATGTTCTTACAACATGTAGATCTTTCCAAATAATTTGTTTCCTTTGTAGAGTAGCCACGTCTGCAACCACAGCCTGGCCAGTTGTTAATTGTTTTGAGTGATGTATTTTCTTTAAAAAACACACTGAAGTGCATTTCTCTGTCAGAGTAGGTGAACTGCACAAACTGTGAGTATTGCCCCCTTCCCTGTCAAGGGTGGGGAAAGCAATGGAACACATCTTTTAGGTAAATACGAAAGGTTTGTTCTTTCTGTCTCTCAGATGCTGAGATGCATTTTCTATTGCAAACAGTGGTACTAGTCCTGCTATATGCTTTAAATGCAAAACTTTTTATTCCCCTGCTGTCCAAGCATTTCTGCAACATTTTACACTCCTGTGTTTTCTGTCTGTGTTATTTAATTTTCATGATGTTCTTTGGATACTCCCAAGTGAAAAACGTTAGAAAAGACTTTTTGCATCATGCAGATCAACATTAATTGCCACCCTTATGACTCAGACAGAAAATCTACGCATATAATCTAAAATATCTACCAAAACAGACAATAGGAGATTGGGAAAATTTTAGACTGGTTTTGCTGTCAAAAAAAGTGATTTGTTGTATCTCTACTGCAAGAGCTTGAAACTTATCTTCCTTTTCCTGAGCACAAAGATAGCTTATGTTTCAAACACACAAGCTATACAGAGGTAGTACCTTTCCTGAAGATTTGTCCACATCTGCATGAGTGACTCTAAAGATGATCAGTATGGTTTCACCATGAAATTGTATTTAGATACTTGGAGGTGAGGATCTCTGTGACTTGTGTTTTCATAGCCTGGAACAACAAAGAAATGTCTCCACCTGTATGTATGTGCATAATACAAAGAGCAAATGTCAGTGTTTCTGCTCTCCTTATAAAAATAGTAGCCCAGATATCTGATCACTGGAGCTGCAGACAACAAGTGATATCCCATCTGCAACTATGTTAAAGGTTGTATAATCGAAAACCAAAATCAACAGAGGAAGCAGAGACAAAAGTGTGATGATTTGTTCTAGATAAAACGAACAAAAATTTCAATTAGAGCAGAGGTGAAGCGTGATGAGACACAGCCTTTTGAGTTACAGCCAATTCTTTGCTATTCACATTCACCAATTAAGTTATCCAGAGTAAAATGATTCTAACAATAATACCTGGGCTTGTGTTCCACTATTTCCAATAACACAAAAGCTTCAGGCAATGAGTTACTCATTATTCTAGATTTTAGGAGAAGATACATAAATGAACTGTCTACTTTCTGAAAGCATGCTGGAAAGACTCTACTTCTGAAGCTGAGGCCAATTTCCTTTCCACTTCATACTTTGCATAGGTGTAACATCATATAGGTCATAGAATCACAGAATGGTTTGGGTTGGAAAGGACCTTAAAGATCATCGTGTTCCACTACTCTGCGATGTACAAGGACGCCTTCCACTAGACCAGGTTCTTCAGAGCCACATCCAACCTGGCCTTGAACAATTCAAGGGATGGGGAAGCCACAACTTTTCTGGGGAACCTGTTCCAGTGCCTCACCACCCTCACAGTAAAAAATGTCATCCTAATAGCTATTCTAACCCTGCCCTCTCTCGGTGTAAAGCCATTCCCTCTTGTCTCATCCCAAAATGCCCTTGCTCAAAGTCCCTCTCCAGATTTCTTGTGGGCTCCCTCAGGCACTGGAAGGTGATGTCAGATCTTCTCTTCTCCATGAGGAAATAACTCCAGATCTCTCAGCTTGTCTTCATAGGAGAGGTGCTCCAGCCCTCTGCGCACCTTCATTCCCCTCGCTGGACCAATCTGTCTCAGACCTGGCAGTCTTACCAGGTGCAACTTGATTGCTGCAGACATCCTGCAGGCAGGTTGCAGCTACATGGAAGTGCCAGGCTGGCTCAGGAGGTCTGAGCTGCCCTTGCACAGCAGCCACAGGGTGCCCAGGGCCATGGCACTGCTGTGGAGCACAGGGCCAGACACCCGCTGGTGATGCTGAAACAGGAACATGGGAATACTCACCTTTGCTTTAGGCACTTAGGTGGGATTCGTCTTGCCTAATATATGCATTTAAAGTTTAGGGATCTAATCCCTTTGTAGTCAATGGAGAGATGTGGTAATGCTCTTTCGTATAA
This sequence comes from Pseudopodoces humilis, assembly GCF_049639895.1. Taxonomy (NCBI): domain Eukaryota; kingdom Metazoa; phylum Chordata; class Aves; order Passeriformes; family Paridae; genus Pseudopodoces; species Pseudopodoces humilis. The sequence goes on along the minus strand of NC_142204.1, from coordinate 67,655,347 downwards.
CTAATCTCCCCTCAGTGACAATAGAGAAACCCTAGATGACTAGCTTAGACTAATTGCTCAGCTTCAAAGGTGGGATTTAAGCACCTAAAACAGTAAAATGCTATCAGATTAAAGTGTAGCTTTTCACACCTGTACAAAACAAATGTGATTTGAGCCTAAATAACTGCACAGAACAGCAGATAACTGACTTAGACTGCAAGTGCCTCTTGTGAGGAGAAGACATATTTAAAGTGTTTGTGCAAGCCACAATAATGCACTGATTTATACGTCTTGCAGTGTTCTGTATCATGGTCGCACTGCTCTGGAGTTTATTGGATTTTTTCATTTTAAAGATGAAGATGTGAGCAAGAGGTTAATTGGTTTGCATGAGATCTGACACGGGAACACTTGGTAAAATGGGGCCATGAATCAAGGCTTTCTATTCCTCTGATGATTGCACTCATGATTTTTGGTCCATTGTCCTGGACATTTGTCCACCATTTCTTTGTCATGAAATCTAGTCTATCTCTTGGCTGGTAGAAACACTTTCTTATTGTAGCAAAAAGCCACTATATTTTGGACTTCTGAATACTTTTAAAATACTGTAAACAAACAAAATGTTCAATAAATAACTTGAAATAGAAGTAGAGAGCAGAAGAAATACTTTTAATTGGTATAAATTAGTTGTTACTGGTTTGCCTCTGAAGTTTTGATCATTTTGCCTGTGTAAATGATTGCTATTCCAGTTGCTTTTCAAGGATTTGCAGTATCACATAATTAGCTTAGCAAACTCATAGGCCATACGTGGAAGGCTTGAGTTTCCATTAAATATAGGGCAATGAAATTATTAAATTTCCATTGTATGTAATTTGTGCAGAGCATTCTGCAATATATGCATATCAGTTATGAATCTACAACCATTTCTCATATTAAAGTTGAATTTAAACCCACAGCTGGACTTTCATCCTGAAAGAAGCCAGATAGCCCTGTGCATCTGGTTTAATCTTCCCTTCAGCCATATTATTTTAAAGGCACTCCTGCTTAGTACATCTTACAATTGAAAAATAATACTCATATTCCCTCTCATCCTCAGCAGCTGTGATCCCTCTGCAGATGTTGTTCTGTGAGACGTTTCATTACATGTGATAGACAGCGTAGGTTCTTTTTGTCTGTCTGTGTTACTGCTTTGTAGATTTTCTATTTTTTTTTATTTTTTTATTTATTCCTTCGGCTGTAGATGAGTCCTTCCATAATACTTCACTTTGTCTCCTGTTGCTGCTGCTTCTCCTTCTTTCTAAGTGCAGAAATGATCAAGAACTTTGCAACTGCATGGAGCCGCCCAACAGAAGCCCATTGATTCCCCACCAAAGGGCTCTGTGTGAGCCATTCTGCTCTAGCCTGAAAAGAAAGCTTTGTTCCCTCAGCTGGTAGTGTCTTAAGATGCTGATCCTTGCCATATTTTTTGAAAACTGTAGCAGTTCATCAGACTGTTTGACACTTCCCGTTCAGCTGTGTGCTCTGTAGCATACCCTGGTATTTGCTGCTGCTCGTACATCAGCCTCACCAGCCCGAGACTGCTCTGGAGCAGCCCGGGCACCACGGTGAGCTGTGCTGGGCACAAGGCATTGGGAGGTGAACAGTAAAGGAGCTGAAATCTGGAGTGCTGGTGGCCATGCCTGAAATGGTAGTAATGGATTTAGTATTTGGGGCAGGAGGTATGGGATTTGTCATGTTGGTTGAGTATTTTCCTGGCCGCCTTCCATGACTGTTCAGATATTTTTAGCATGAAGTACAAGCTATGTTGTCTCAGTTGACCTTGGAGCATGACATTTTAACACGGAATTGGTTTGACTTGCTAATCATTAAAATGATTTATTATTTTTTATTGCATGAGCAACTAGAATCCCAGTCATGTTTTGCAGATGAAAAGGGAAGCAAATTGAAACCTGTCTTCCCTTAACTTGAAGTCCTTCATGATACCCATGTTTCCTAAGCTGCTGTCTTTCTCTGTACGCCATTAAAAGTAGATTATGTCTAGGTTTGTTTTTTAATTTGTCTTTTAGTCATTTGACAAATATTATATCAGAGTTACTGAAACTAATCCCAAGGTTTCACAGTGCTCAATGAGAAGTGTAGAAGAAAAGGATTGTTTCTGTTGCAAACAATTTATGACCTTAATAGAAGTTTACAGCTGCCATCAGAAAGGCAAGATCTTGCTACCAGTATATTTATTCTGGTGATTGCTCTCTCTCTGCCTTCATTCCCAGACTCAAGTTTAAAGATCAAGCCCCTAAATGCCAACTTCTGTTAAGGAATTAGCAGCAGTAGCACTGCATCAGGATATCGTAGCAATATATTTTAAGGGGTAGTGTATAATGTAGAAAAAGAACTTTGGACCAGCCACATAGGAAAAAGTCCACGAAAGTTGAATTCAAATCTTGAAGTGTAGATCAATTTTTAGCCTGATTGGACTTTTTGACAAGTTGTCAATTTTAGACAATTCGTGTTTATTGAGTTTTGTACCTCCTTAAGTTAACATGACCTGAGAGGAAATCACAGTCATTTTTAAGATACATTTTACTGCCACAGTGGTGCAGAAAAGCTTTTGACTGAAAAGAGCATCAAGGACTTGTTGACTTTTTCAGTATACTAAATAAGCACCTGCTCAAGTACCTGATGTACATTTTAAAAATTTAAAATAATACCAAAAAAAAAAAAAAAAAAGTCGACCATCCTCCTGACTCAAAAGTAACTGCACAGTTTAAAGATTTACCCAGCAGAAGCTGAAACCAAGACATGAAAATAAACCTCTCTTTGACTACCTTGGCAACTGGGAAAACCACAACCTGCTCCTACAAATCACATGGCAGATCTCCCAAATAGGGCCAAAGAGGTTGTTTCCCTGAAATCTGTGTCACACTATAGTTCCTTTCATACATAGGAAGTGAGTAACTCATTGAATAGTGCAACATCCTTCCCCATCTGTGAGAACTGTGCCAAAGCCAAGCATAAAGGTCTGGGTTAAAGCAAACTCAGTTACTTGGTAACCGAGTTGTGTTTTGGAGGGGTTAAAATTGGAGGGATTTTGGATTTGTGCTTTTCAGGAGTTAAAATTGCCAAGAAAAACTGAAAACTTGAGGAAGATCCCCAGGTGCCTGCATTAATACTCCCTAGTCCCTCTGATGTGAGCTGGCAGGTCCCATAAAGCCACTCAGCCTTGAACAGGGAAGGGAAGGAGGGAGAGAGCAAAAGCTCCAGCTGCGATTCCAGAGCCCCAGAAAGAGCCTCTAACCCAATTCCCTTAAAATGCACAAGCCTCACAAGCCACAGCATCTCTTTGCCACCGTATTCACTGAGTTCGCAGGGCAAACAAAAGATCCATACCAAACATGCTTCCTTCCAGAGGGGGAAAGCTTTTCCTCATTTGCCCATAGATCCCCCCCCTTTTCTTTCAGTTTTATACACAGAGATATGTTATATGTACATATATATATATATATATACATTATTATTTTAGTTTTAACGGCGGGGGGGGGGGGATGTTGCTAATTTTTTTTTTGGCTGGTAATTAAGAGAGCTAACACCAGCTAGGCTGGAGTGAACGCAAACAAGACCCCTATAGGCAGCACAGTGCATTAATGTAAAATATGCCCAGACAACATAACTTGTCAGAGAGGATTATTTCTGCTTAGTGAATCTGCAGGGGCCCCTTTGCTCCACCACTCAGCGTCTGGCTAGAGAGAGAAAGAGAGAAAGAGTAGCCATTAGTGAGTAGCTACTGTGGCATTGATGTTTGAGCGCACTTCTGAACTGGCTTTTGTTGAGAATATCGGTGCAGAAAGCATGCGCTGTCCCAAATCCGCTGTTACTATGAGAAATGAGGAGCTGCTTTTAAGGTATGTTGTCTCCTTTGTTTTAACGCGTGCTTTCGAGTTGCCTGGGCCCGCTGCAACTATAACCGTGCTGTGTATTAAGTAGTTTCCCTATTTAAAGGAAAAGACAGGCATTGCTGGGTGCAAGTAGCATTTTCCACTAGTTCGGGTCGCACATTTCATGTATAACGACAAATGTACGGAGAGGGCAAGGAGGGGAGAAAAATAAATATATTTACATTTTCTTTTTTTATTTTTTTTTTTCTTTCTAAAAGAGAGCTGGTATTTCTTTTATCACCTCCTTTGTAATATTTCTGCCTGCTTCATTATTATGCACTGGGCATGGAATAAGCATGGAAAAAGCTCAGGGAGACTCCATATTAGAGCTAGTGCCCTAAATACCACTTTAATTTTCACTTAGCCTATGTAAATAGTTACTAATGCTTCACCCAGTCTCTACGACTCGAAGATGTTTTAAAAATATCTAAATACTCCTATATTGTGGGATTACACATCTATTCTCTAATAATGCTCCCAGGTTTAGCGGGAGGCCAGCATCGACTACTCTTTTCAGAGACACACAACACGCAGACACGCACACACGCACGCTCACACACAGAATTATGCTGGAATTGGCATCCCGCTTTGAAAAATGTAGTCTTTTGTTTATTTGCTAGCAGACATTGTAGCATTGAATACATCTTTTGGTCTGACAATGGGACAGCTGAACAATGGTGTTGTCAAACTAGCTTAATGTATGTCTGGCGATGGGGTGGTTTGGGTTGTTCTGGGGGGTTTTTCCTTTCCTTTTCTCAGCCCATTTTTCATTTCCCTTAATCTTTTTGTGTATACAGTAGAATATAAACTGTGTTGCCTGTTTTGTGGTGGTTGTTTCTGTTGATATCTGCTGCTAATAGTGCAAGGAGGGGGAGGTTTGTATCGTACAATTATGGCTATTGCATTAAGTTGCAGATTTATTGCTAACCTCTCCTTTAAGTGTGGTGAGAAAACTTATTGATTCTGAAAGCTTACAATACTACTGTCAATCTGGCAAACACATATTTGCCAAATGTGCACTTGCTTGATTTTATGCCCGATCGTATCAACTTTAACTGCTGTTTTGAAGATACTGTTTCTAATTTTTTTTAGATAATGAAAATGCAATAAAAATGATAAATCAGATCTCAAAGCGGAAGCCCATGCGACTTTCCATTTCTATAATGTTTTATACGTTAGAATTTTAAAGGTCAGACAGAATAATTTACCTGAATGATTCCTATCCCCAAATCAAACAAATTATTTATATGACATTTCTTAAATTATCTTTCTGTTTAGAGAACCATAGTTTAGCATTAAAACAGTAAAAAATTTCGGGTTTGAATTTGTCAAAATGAACCTAATGCATTGTGAGAAGAAATTGTTACAAAGCTTTAGAAAAATTTTGAGTTACTACTTGGACAGCAGCTTATGTCTTAAATAAAATGAATTGTCATTACTCCGTGGAGTTTCTTAAACTGTTTAAAGTCTTTAAATACTTTACATGTTAAGTAAATGTATTGCTTTTAGCAATAAGTTTAATGATTTTGTGAGAGAAAAGATTTATTTATCAGTGGCTTCTGGTGTTTGCTTTCATCAATTAATAATAGAGATTTTGTGCCTTTTTTAAAAACTGGACTCTAGTGCATGATTTATATAGGTTGAGGGGTCTCTTGGACCCCTTAATTAAAACAAAAAGACATTAAGGATTTATCGGTAGATTTATCGGTAGCAGTCAGAGCCCTCTAAAGCATATATTTCAACACAAAAATGTTTGGTGGGGAGACTGAATACTTGCTATGCTGTTTTGCATTTTTTTTTGTCATTGTATCTTCTTCCCTTGAGTCTTGAGATGGTGTAAATCAATAGCAAAGAGTTTATGTGAACAAAAAGGTAATATCACATAAAATACTTGAGAAGCCAAGAGGTTATGGATTATCAGGTAGTACTTGCATCCCATCTGTTGTGCATAAACATGAAGAAAACAAGGATGGTGTTTAATATTATGGGACCATGACATAATTCACTTCCTTGGGAGAACTTCTTTCAAGACAAACATTAACTCATTCACAACTGCTCTGCTCTGCCTGAGCTGGAGGGGGGAAACAGTGGCATGTTTTTATAAAGTTATTTTTTTATCGTGTCATGTTGCATCAGCCTGAGCACTCTAGCAGCTACTGCCCTTTGTGAGTGGCAATAAAGTGAGTCCCTCGCTCTCAGTTACGTGGAAATGCCCCTTTAGGGATAGCCCAGAGCAGCGTGAATGCACTTCTGTAGCAGCCACCAACAGACACCTGGGCAGCAAAACCAACCACCACTTTTAAGGACTATTCAATACTATTACTGTTCCCTAAGCGCTCTGCTCACAGGTGAGTTCCTACCAAACTTACTCTAGTTTCTATGTTTTCAGATAAAATGTTGCATAAAATACATATACAGTGATTTTTTATTTTTTTTTTGTCTTGGATTGAAAATTACTTTGTTTTTTTCCAAGGGTATTTTCTCACATTGCATTCACATCAAAGACTGATTTTTGAATTGGTTTGTGTGAATCCTACTTAAAAAAAAAAATAATCTTTCTATGCATATTTACTGAAATATTGCTTTCTGAGCCATAACAATTATTATTAACATCAAAGAAGGTGAAGCAAAGCTGTAACATGAGTAATTTCTTAGCATGTTTAATGAAAGTAATGACTTTTGAAAGGCTGCATAGGTTTAGAGATCTTATGCCTGAACATGGGAGGTGTCCTCAGTGCTGCCTGTTTTGAATATCCATTCACAAAGCAATGTGGTGCCTTGCAGTTGTCATACTTGGCAACATCTGTTTCCACAACAGAGCTAAGAGAGGCAATTCAGACTCTACATGAGTTGTTATTTGTTCTTGCAATGGCCAGGTGTGACTTCAAAATGAACACGCTCTGTCCTACCTGTTAGAAAAAGAACAAGATAGGTCTTAGCTTGGGATTTGGCTTTCCATGCTTCCATAGGGACATGGACTTGAATTATGCTCATTTATTAGCCTGGAGTATTTGCATGTATTTATTTATTTATTTACTTTCACATTCATGAACCACAATCATCAACATGCTAATGTTTTCTTTGTTAAGAGAGGATGACACTGACGTGTTTCTGTTACCAAATTTAAGTATGAAGGGATTGAGACCCACCCTGCAGATAAACACTTGGGGGTGAAAAGCTAGATGCAAGCTGGCAGTGTTAACTCACAGCCCAGGAAGGAAATAGTATTCTGGGCTACATCAGGAGAAGGGTGGCCAGGAGGTCGAGGGAGGTGATTCCCTACCTCTACCACACCCTCATGAGATTCCACCTGTTAGTACCTCTTGCAAGTCTGGAGTCTTCAACAAGTCCTCAACATGGAACTGCTGGATTGGATCCAGAGGAGGGCCACAAAAACAGTCAGTCTGGATCGCCTCCTCCAAAGAGACAGGCTGAAAGCCCAGTGATTGTCCAGTCTGGAGAAGGGAAGGATCCAGGGAGATGTTAGAGCAGCCTTTCAGTACCTAAAGGGGGCTTATAGGTAAGATTTTTTTTAGCAGGGCCTGTTGCAATGGGTCATAGGATTGTGGCTTTAAACTAAAACAATGTTGATTCAGGCTAGAGATGAGGAAATTTTTCACAGTGAATCTGGTGAAACCCCGGAACAGGTTGCACAGAGAGGTGTTGGCTGCCCCATCCCTGGAAACATTCACAGTCAAGCTGGACACGGCTCTGAGCAACCTGATCTACTTGAAACTGTTCCTGTTCATGGCATGAGAGTTGGAAGTAGATGACCTTTAAAGGTTCCTTTCAACCCAAACCATTCTATGATTCTATTCTATATAAGATTGCAAACTATACCTTTGGGGCTGAAAAACAAAGCCAATGTTCAATTAATATTCATATCTAGAAGTTTTACTGCAAGTGTAGATTGTGCTTGAATACTTAAGAAGTCATTCAGGAGTGAATCAATACTAATTATTGTAATCAGGAGGGTTAATTAACTGAAGATGCTGCTGATGGAAAGTTCACTGCTTACAGCCCTGAAAACACCTAAGTTGATGAAATCTGAAAGCAAGATGTCTAAGAGGACTTTGTGTAGAGAAAAATGCTTGGCTTTCTTTTGGCATTTCAAGAGCCAGTCATTCCAAAGGGGAAACACATCTTGTACTTTCTATTTTGCATTATATTAATTCAGGGGGTATTAGAAGATGCAACTAAATCTGTCATGAAGATATTTTCTGGTCGTCTCTCAATAAATGCAAGTACCATTTTGGATAACCTGTACTGTCTCTGCTGCATTCATTTGTAGATTACCATAAATTAATATGGATAATCTTATGCATTTGAAATATGGTTCCAGCACTGTTATTTGGAACAGTTTTGTGGGTTTGTTTTTTTACCTAAATTTGTGTTCAGGCACAGGGACTTAACATGGTACATGTATATAAATTACACATGCTCTGTTACTAATACACATATATATCTGTCTGCACACATACATGTGTGAACTTAAGTTTAAACATTTTTCATTGAGGGTGTGTATTCCTATAATCCTGTGCCCTTATAACTCCCACTTGGTTTTCATCTGCAAAACAGTATTCAACTACATATGATTCAGAGGACGGTTATTGAAGAAGTAGTTAATGAAATTTAAGTTAGATGATAAGGAATAAAGACTGAAAAGAAATGACTGAAGAAAATCTTTTTCCCTCAATTAGAGCAGTTGTGTTTCTTAAAGTGAGCATTACTGAATTCAAACAAAATCCAGCTGTACAAAATCTTTCTCACAAGTGACTTGCAAGAAGATTTTATATTTAATGCTGGGTGTTTGGTTTTTGCATTGTTTTTTGTTGTTGGGTTTTGTGGTTTGTTTTTTTTTTTTCCCTAGTTGTATCTCTTAAGGTTATAACCAAGATGAATGTCAGGATGTTAATTCAAGAAAAAAAAACCTACAGAAACCCCCCTCTCAGTCACACACACATAACCCCCCCCAAGTCAAGTGATGCTTTCAGAGGAGAAAAATTCTATTTCAAAACACATCCTTCTTTCCTTTCTAATGACATTAGAGATTATCACGTGCAGGTGCTATTTATCTTTGCAACTGCTTTCCTATGACTGTTTTACTGCTTCCAACACATTTACTTGTATGTCAGCCATAGAAAAGGTAACTGAAAATGGCAGTTGTTGAGAAAGCATGTCGCCATGCCTGGAATGACATGCATTATCAGGGCAGCAGGAGTTGCTGGCTCTACAGCCCATTTCTACTTGACCTGCGGAATGATTGGCTGCCTGGGATGGTGATGAATCACTGGAGTTTATGAAACAAGACTGCTGGCATCCTCACAGAGGAAATAAAAAAGGATTTTTTTTTCCCCTCCAACATTCTTGCTGTGGCAAAAAGCTTTATTTTATTTTTTAAATTTTTTTCTTTTTTTACGTTTTGTTTTGCTTCTGTGTTATTTCACCCTGCAGCAGAAGTAAATGTGTCAATTAAAGTCGCTTTAGTACTGTTCTCGGCAAGTTAATGATGCACTGAAGGTTAACTATCTTTATTGGATAGAAGTGGGCAGGAATTCTCCGAAATTTTGTGTAAATCTTGATCTGGAATCTAATATTCTCATCTCTCACTCCGGTCTTGAGACTGAGATAGCATAACTAGTAATCAGCTCAAGCGGGATGTAAAAAGGATTTCAGCTGTTCTCACACACAACTTTATTTTCTCTGACAGTGTAAGGATCAGTGATCATTCTGTGGGCTAATATCAGTCAGATCCATCTTCAGCATTTCTAAGCTAATGACTAAAATGACTTTTCTGGAAAGCACCGACTCCCAGATTTGCACTCACTTTCTAGGTGGTTTGTGAAATTGTATTGTGCATGAAGCCCACGTTACTGGATTAGGCTGTTATGAGCCTGTGCTTGCAGGAAAGTACCGTGGGGCTGTAAATCTGCCAGTGGACTGACAAGGCTGACACAGCGTGGATCACAAGCTGCCCTGTAAAATGCAGCCAAGTAAAAATGATCCTTCTATTTCAATTAAAACAGCCAAAATTGTGTTTGGGGCTGGGGGAATGGAGAGAACTACTTGCTTATCTCTTCATGTAGCATACTCAGTGTGCTGATGTGTTACCTTACATCCTTTATTCAGGTAAAACAACCTAATTTAAGTTAATTCTCTCTGATTCAAAGGAATAAGATTACCAATAAAATTGCTCAGGAAGTTTTAAATACAGCACTTACATGAATATAATGCTTTTTGCCATTACATGAGAGAGGGTTTTTCTCAACTCTCATACTTTGCTGCCCACATCGGCTATTAGACTTTTCCACCTTCCTCCAAATAATTCAGCTGATGCTGGACACTGCAGAGGCTGCAACACTCTTGGTATTTAAGGCACAGCTTTCCAATGTCCCTTGTGAAACAGAGGAGGGCAAACTTTAACCAGCGAGAAGGGCAGCACAGGGAACTGTTGCTTGTGCCCTTCAGTGTGTGAGGGGTAAATGGTGTCCTTGCTCTGGGGTTCCCATGGCAGCAAATCAGCAGGTCATCCTCAAGAGCAGCCTTTGAGGATGCCAGACAACAGTCTGTCACCAGGAGGAAGAGAAAGCAGAGAGTTTGAGGAAGGGGGAAAAAAAATTTCTAGAAAATCAGAGAGAGGATAGGGGAAGTTACAAATAAAGGAGTGAAAAGTAACTGTATTGAAACACAGATAATCTGGAAACTAAACCTTGCACGTGCAGATACCTGTGGATGATAGGATGGCTGTGCTACAGAGTGAATTTTAGATTCAAACCCTGCACCTGCACTCCCTGGAAGCTGCAGGTCAGCATTGGAAGAGTTGAGGGCCTCTAGAAAAAAAACAGAGAATTATCAGGAAACTTAAAATTTTAGAGACCCTAAATTCAACGTTCAACTTCTTGGTTTAATTTTCCTTCTCTTCTGCCTAAAAAAGGTTTATCTTCTGCTAAACTGTGAGGAAGAAGCTCACTCTGAAGCTTGAGAATTTGCCTGCATCATTTCAGCCCACATTTAATTTTAATTAGAGAGTTATATAACCCCCTTTAAAAATAACAAAACACTAACAGAACTGCATTGGCAACACCAGGTGTTCTGCAGTGCTGCTCCAATGAATCATATGGAGATTTGTCTGTGCACGGCTGATGAACATACATTAAACTCAGTTAACCCCCACCCCTGAATAAAGCAATCCAAAGTGACCAAATTTTTTTCCTAAAGAGCCTTTTTCACAAAACAATGCCTAACTAGACGCCTGCCCTGGGAACCTCATGGTTCCAGCACCTGTCCCTTCCAAAGTTTTTGTATCAGGGGGTTGAGGTTTTCTTTAAAAGTGGCAGATGAATTATTATGACCTTTCAAAGTGAAATACTGTATGTTAAACACTAAGTTGGGCTAAATGTTTTGGTTCAGAAAAGAAAATCAATGTTCCTCTTTGTTGTACTGAGCCCCAAATCCCTGAAATTGTTAAGAACAGGAACTCTAACAGGTATTTCTGGGGAAAAATAAACATGTGACTTCATCAATGTTCTTTTCAGACAGAGAATTTGTGGGAAAACTGAATCAGTGACTTGAGCTTGTTAAACATTATGGTTCAGATGCCATTCTTGGCTCTAGGAAATCCCTCAGCCACCAGCTGCTGGGAGGTGTGAAGGATCACTTGCCATGGTCATGCTCTTTTTCTTTCCATCCCTTATCAGAGCCAGGGTCATGAGCTAGGTGGACCTTTTGATCTGGTTTATGTGGCAATTCTTACACTGTTCATTTAAGGGGGAAAAACCCCAAACCACTAAAAACAGACACGGTACACTTTTCTGCACATCCAAATGCCTTATAGTTACTGTAGGAGTCTTTTCTTTATGTCCTTCATGTCTGATATTTAATGGTTTCTGTCTGGGAAACAAAGATAGCTACTTTACATATTTTCAGGGTGATTGTTGCTTTTGGGGATTGACATGTATGCTAGGCACTTCATGAACAAATGAAAAAAATAGACCTGTGAAATTTCCTACCTTAAAGATGCCACAATTTGAGTTTAAGGTGAAATCCAACAATTTGCAGTGCAAAAGAAAGAAAAACACCTGGTAGAAGTGATTGAGAAGAGAGGATGAAGGTTAAGCTCATAAGGATCCTGCTGCTAGAAGTGAAGTGCATTGGGTTAATGCAGATATTGTAATAAACTTCTCAGATGCCTTTCCATTTTGTTTTTAAAAATAAGTCTTCTTTTGGCTTCTTGTCTCTTTTGATGTCCCTTACACACATTCTTTCTTTGCTGATGCCACATTAGAACTTCACACTTACCTTTGCCTGTGGCTTTTGGAGTTGGAGAATGACCTCCAGTATCACCTTCTGATCCAGGCCATCCTCACCATCTACCTCCCTTGTCCTGCCTCTCTCCCAGCCTCTCCAGATGAGCAAAAATCTCCAGAAAACTCAAATTTATAGAAAATGAGAGAGATTTTTCTGTCTCCAGTAGTTCTTCCTGTGGGTGTAGATGGCAGGGAGGAAGGTTGTTGTGTTACAGTGGAATTTTTCCTCTGCTCTTTGAAAGCATAGTGGGGCTTTTGCATATTGTGAGGATGGAGCATTACAGACAAGAACACCAGATGTGTGATTTCTCCTGTACTAAGTCATAGGTTTTCACATGAAGATAATATAATAGCCAAATCCAAGAATATTCTGTTCCATCTTCCAGGGTTGTTTGTGTCTTTTTTTTACCATAAAAAACATGTCTGCTCTCTACTAGGAAATGAGGTCTTGCCAGTGCTTGCAGTACCCCAAGTTTCTCTCCTTTTTGGGTAGTGGTTGTTGATAGTTAACAGGTGAGAAGATAAGGTAGTCCATAAAAAAAAAAAAAAAAGAAAAAAAAGAAAAATGAAAAATCCATCAATGTCTGTTGCCAAGTCAAGATAAGACTGGGTTGACAAAAGCCTTCGTCTTGTGTCTATATGAACAAGGCACTAATACAAAGGTAACACCTGTGGATCAATAGTAATGCTCTTCAACAGGACTGCAAATAAATAACAGGACGGTAAGACTTCATCTTGCAGAAATTGCTTGTTACTGCTTTATTTCAGTTTTCTCTAAATGTAGTGGTGAGCTCAGGAACAGCCCAGCTGGAGCAGAGGTTACTGGGCAGCTTCTGCTCAGCACTAGCTCTTTGCAGGTTTGGACCTGAGGGTGATGATTGGCTGTCCCACGTATTTGATTCTGTTCACAAAGGAGGCTGTTCCTCTGAATTAAAGGCCTGCATTCCATGTAACATCTGCCTTGTGCCATGATATGTTGCCTAATTGTTTTCGGAAAGATTGAGTTATTGCCCACAAAAGGGAACAAAGGCCCTTTACCCACAGTGGGATGAAATCACCTCATCACTGGTATAAAATAGGAAGGGGAAAAAAAAAAGATAGTGAGTGGGAAGTTTTACTATAGCAACCAAGTTTACATAATATCAATGCGCTTCAAGTGAAAGCTCTAGAAATGTTTAATTTGAGGGACCTTTTCACAGGCTAATTTTAAATGACGTTTATTTCTGAAGATTACTGATGAGCTACAGTAGCCTACGGAAGTGGAGGGAGCCTCATAAGCACGACTTTAAATGCTTAAAATTCATTGATCAGCCTTAACTAGTATTTTAATTTTCTTTTTAAAAGGATTTCAGTTATATCCAAGTTATTTTTTTTCTCAAAATGAATGGAAGACTGTTGTGTGTTTGGTTTTGTAAATATAAAATCCCTACTGAAAGGTTAAGGTTACATAATTCAAAATTTTCTTCCAATATTAGACATAACTGACAAAGACAGTTTTGTTCCAGGTAATCACAAATGGTAAAATGGCATAAAATTGCATCCATTACTTTTTACCATTCAAGGAAATGCACTACTTTCTGCTTTACTTGTTAATGATTTTTACACCATTCTGTAGTTCTGCCCAAGTGCTTGTGTGCTTTGCTTTGCTTTTTCTTCATGCCCCCTCCCCTTCTTGCCCCTCCAGAAGTCTGCTACTAAGAGTCAGGCTGATGGGCTCCCTGCCTTATAGGCAGGTAGGCTCACATCCCATTACACAAACCAAAATGTTTGTAAACCAAATGCTGTACTGCCTGCTCTTAGTCACACCACTGCTTCCGGGCTCATGGCTTGCCTGGAAGGTTATTTTTTCGTGAAAGATAGCAACCACCTCGTTTGCATTCACTAACTCTAGCTGGACCAGATTCCTGCTCCCCCTCGCATTAGTGGAAGATCCTGAGTGAGTCCACTGGAGTCATTTGAGCCCGCTCCAAATTTACACCGCCATCGCTGAGCTCTGCTTCTGCTGCCTCTGTTAGAAACTTGCTTTGATGCCAGAGATAAGCTGAATCCCAAGCATGTTCATTGGCTTAGGGGGGAATAAAGGCAGAGGATTTGAACTCTCTTCATACTGCCTTGCAGGCTTGGGAGAGAGTGAAGTAATTCAGAAACTTTCCCTTGAAGCGCTTCCAACAGTAGCATTTCCTTGGCCCAAAACAGGGGGGCAAGTTGATTAGAAGAATGACAATTAAGGATAGGGTGAGGAGGGGGTCTGGAGAGGGGATGTGATGTGAGCTCCACACTGGATTTGGCTCTGGGATCTGGAAGGGAAGGGGGTGTCTGCTCTCTTTGTCACTCACTGAATGAAGCCACAGACAGTGATGTCAGAGTGAACTCATACACATGACAAGTCACTTCCTCAGTCATGGCCTTCTGCAGCTGAACTTTTTTTGGGTTTTTTACTTTGGTTTGTTTTGTTTTTCTCTGACGAGGTGTGTGATTTTCAAAGGCTGAGTTGTTTGGAGAAACTGTATGTAGCTCTGTGTTTGAAAAACCATTTGAACGGTGACTAATCTGGAAAGGTGAGGTGGAACTGCTTCATCTGCCCCACTCAGATGGAGAAACTGAGGGACAAAGAGTAAACAAGCCAAAAAGGGTCTGGGACTCTACACTGAGGGGAGGAGGGAGAGGAGGCAGCATTTGTAGCTGGAATAGGATTAAAGCTCAAGAACCGGTGATTCCAAATTCTAGGTTCCTCCCTCAAAACTGCCATATGCTCCACCAGTTGAAAAAGCTTAAGATTGGAGGGCAGCAATAATGCAGCTCCTCTAAACCAGTGTTTAGAGCCATTGTCTCATTTATGCTGTGAAAATAAATGCAGTTTCACTTGCCACTGTCATTCCCCATTTCCCTCTGTACTGTAGCAACACATCAGAAGTTCCATTTTTCCCTTAATTTTATTAAAAGTTGCTATTTTGCGCTCCTGTGCTGGTCAAGATTCTGGCATTGATGTTGCAAATAACAGAGCTGAGCCTGTAACATTGTGTGAAACATTCGGGGTTTTTGTTTCTTACCCTCACTTTTCACTTACCCTCTGCTATAGAGAGTTAATTCATACATAGACACTACATAATTTATGTTTGAGAACCAAATTATTCGAATGCAGTTTTTCCCTCTAAGCTCTCCTTGAGTCGTATCTCAGTATCTTTTATGGAAAGGGTTTCTTTTTGCATTTGACCCTGTTCCTGCTTCTAACTTTTAAATGGCAAAAGCAAATGTGCTTTGAAAAGTGTGTTACACTGTAGTTGTTAAATAAAGCAATAACCTATGCACTTGTAATGCTTTCTCTATGACCTACTTACATACTACTTCACCCTCCTTATAGTATGATTAAAAGCTGCTTTGAATCCACTATTCCCTCAAGGGATTTGAGGCTAGAATTTAACAAACTGCTGAGAAGGCTTAAGTCAGTAAGAGGGCTTCCCTACAGCTTCTTCCAGCTAATTCACATGTAATTAAAAGGAAAATAAATATTTCAAAAGAACATACGTTTTAATGAAGCATTTTTAAGCACTTACACCTTGCATAATGGGGCAAATTTATAAGGATCTCTCTATTCCATATGCAGATTTTAAGCAAAATTATTTGTGATCCTCTCTTCCCCCCTCTTTGCATCCTGTTTGAAGCGTGGATTTACTTTTCAGTCAGCAGCAGTGGGACTGTGGTCCTTAGAAGTGACAGGCTGGTGAGACTGAAGTCCTTTAGATTTAGCATGTACCAAAAAAACTCATGATGAAGAGGTGCAGATCCAGACACACAGGGTGAAGTGGGGGTGGAGACTTCTTAGTTAAAAGAATATCTTCATCCTCATTGAGCAGCCTCTATTTTTTCTGAGCTAAAATCTGTCCCTTCTGCAGTGGCAAGATTTTGAAATTGAAAGTTAATCCAACTCTGCTCTGGGCCGGATTAACCACCATGGAGGCCTCAGATCAAAAACCAGGTGGCTGCATCCAGCTGGAGAAAGTTTTGCTGGTTTCTCTTTTCATTTGGACTTTGCACTTAATTTTTTTTTTATCCACTGTATAGTCAGTCCTACGTTGTGATGGATGGGTGGCGTAAAGGAATCACCATGAATTTAGTAAAGAGGAGCCATAGCTTTGCTTTTGTGCCTTTCTATGTGGAAGTTTAGGTGCCATGGTGATGAGGACAGTATGCGAACATATAGAGCAGAGCAGATTAATAACACTATAGATATCTGTTCAGGATTGCAGCTGTCCTACGGGGATTATGCTGAGGGCCAAGTGAACCTTTTCTTTCTTTAGACTTGCAAAGTAGGCAAAAATTTTAGCAGCCTGAGGGGTTTTTCTTCCTTTTTAACTGTTTAAAATTGAAAAGTCGCTTAGTGCAATAAACTGGACTCTACAGATTTGACAGTTCTATGGGGTTTTTCCCTATAAAATCAACGTTGGTCAAAATTTAAATAAAACTTGGCCTGACTGATAACACATTTTTTATGGGTCAATTTAATTTTTGTATTAGAATGCTCTTTGAAAAGTTTAAGCATAGTAGGTTTTAATTTGCATTTGTTACTTTTTGCAAGTGTTGATTATCCATAACAAATCAAATTATAAAACCTAGAGAGAGATTCAGATGGAGAAGCACACACAATGGAGAGGAACGTTCTGTCTGTCTAGACTGCTCAGATCACCTAGTAATCTTCGTAAATATGTTAATATTCTTTTGCCTGGAGCGGCTTTGCATTGAAGCAAGTAGGTCTTGGAGATGGAAAGGAAAATTTATACAGATTTTCAGGGGGCGGTGGCATGGGGGGGGGCCTCCAGCTATTTGTATGCGTGGAATTTTGTGCGCGTCTTGGTGGTGACACTTCTATGTGCGGCCAACTCTGGGAGCAGCGAGGTTGGGAGCGGTTTTTTGGAGGTTACAGCCATGAGAAAGGATTTGCCGTCATTAGTTATTTAAATCCCTCTTTCTGATCAGTGAGGACAGAGTTACTACCAGTCTCTCGCCAGCCAGTAACATCACTCTGAGCATTTAAAAGACTGCCAAGGTCTGAATGGCAGGAGTTCGAGTGGAGAGAGCCTGCACCCAGAACCTGACCAAACCTTTCCAGTGCCCCCAGTTTGGCTCCGGCCGCACCGGGAAGCTCCGTGCCCGGCGAGCCCCGGGTGTGCGGCGGGCAGTGCCCGCCCAGGGCCGTGAGGGGCGCGGGGCCCGGCTCGCCCCTCACGGCCGCGGGGCCGGGCAGCGCTGCGGAGGCGCCGGGCGGGGGCCGCCGCCCCCGGGCCGAGCCGGGCGGAGCCGCGGAGCCCCGGGCGGGCAGCCCCGGGCCGGGCAGAGGCAAAAGGCCTCTCCCGGGGCGGCGGGGGCGCAGGGGTTAACGGGGAGCCGCAGCGGGGAGATGGCTCCGCCTCCCCGCTCAGCACCTGGCGCTCCACCGACAGTTGCCTCAGCAGTCGATTTCGGAGGGGATTGGCGGAAAAAACCGAGAGGGGGAGAGAAATGTGACAACTGCCGGGGCTGGCGGCTGCCGCGGGGAGGCCTCCGCACCTGTGCCTGCCGCTCCGCCGCCCGGCGCAGTTGTGGGATCCGCCGCGCCCCGCCGCATCCTCCCGCCGACCGCCGCGGCGCCCCCGGAGCCCAGCATGACTTCTTCGTTCAAGCTGGATTTCCTTCCGGAGATGATGGTCGACGGCCGCTTGCTGGTCTCTGACAGAATGTAAGTGGCGGCGGGGCTGCCGCCGGGTCCCCCCCGCCCCGGCTCCGGGTACCGCCCGGCACCGAGCCCCCGCGGCAGGGCTCCGGCCGGGTGCCTCCCGCACCGCCCGCCCTTCCGCGGGAGGGGAAGGGGGGTTCGTACCCCCAGCCACCCCCTCTTCCCAAGTCACTTGGTGGTCTCCGTGTCGTGCCCCCTCCCGGGGTGTTCAGCGTCCCGCAGGTCGGTGCCGGCGGGCGCGGGGGGTTATCGGCTGCCGCCGATGATGATGCAACGTGGAGAAACGCGCGTCGGTCGCGTAGCTGAGCGCTCTCCCCTCCGTGCCCAGCGAAGCCCTCCACAGACACCTGTCCCCTGCACCCAGCCCGCACCCACCCGTGTCTTCTCACCCCTTCCCGGAAGAATAAAAATGCCCCTGCAAATTTTCATCAGTTTTCAAATTCAGATGAAATACTAAGCATCCACTGGGAGTACCAGGCAGAACGCAAAGATGTGGCTTCGGGTTTTTCTGTTTGTTTGTTTTTTTCCCATACCGTCCCCGACAGCGACCTGGTACGGCGAGTGTTAATTAGGGTGAGAATGGTTGTTTAACGTGCGGTTGGAGTGGGGATGAGATGTATTGGAGGGCGCTGAATGCTGGAATTTCAGAAGGAGAAGTATTCCCCTAGCCCAGCTCTGCTCTGTTAATCTCCGTCTGAAAGTTTCTATTATCATCCTCTTGGGCATTGCCAATTGACAGGTATTTTCAGGTAATCTAAGCCTTGTACGAAAAAGTAAAAGCTAGAAATGATGAAATAGACATCTGCTGGAAGATATGAAGTGTGAGGATTGTGCTGCATTATTTTACAGCATTCAAAATATCTTTTATTTTGTTGCTTTTTTTTCTTTCATCAGGATGACAAACGTAGTTTGAGTTACATTAGAATGAAGCGAGAGGCTTTGGCATTGACTCTGCACTGAAGCTGTTCTGGTTGAGGCAGCACTGAAGTTACAAGTGTAAATAAACCCGTGCGTGCAGCAGAGAGTGTCACCTGCAATTTGCACAAATCAGGTTGCAAACTGTGCCCCCATCTAAAGCTATTCAGACTTTTAGTGCTTTTTTTACTGGCAACCAAACTTTCTCTGAGGTGGAATGCTTTCCTTTGCACCAGCAGTGTTCTGCATGGAGACATTCAGTAGTGGCCAGTTGTTCAGACAGCTGAGGTTTAGTGAGTGTGTGGGAGAGGGGCAAGAGTCAGGGGGGAAGGTGCTTGGTGCAGATGACTTACACTATTTTTTTACAGTCCTTGAAGGACAGTGGAGTGTGTAAATGCTGCCTGCTTCTTGTCTTAAATTTGTGATCTTAAATTCTGAAGAGTTCTGTGCTGTGTTTTGCTCTTCCCATTGTAAAATCCTGGGTTTTATTTGCATTAGTCAGTTTTGGTAAAAGTGCTGTCAATTTCTTCCGCTTTGCAGAAAAATCTCAGAGGTTTTACCATTAGGGTACAAAGTAGCAGCTGAACACTGGTATCTCTGGCTCTGCAGCCCTCTGTAGGGACCTGCCACAGCCAAACTTCCCCTTGTTTTCATCATCTCATTCTCAGCTTTGATTAGACTTACTACCTGCTGTCCTTCCAAGCAGTCAGAAAAGATCCTGCTAGCAAACATCTCCAAGCTCAAAGGCACAGTTAACTGTGGCTGATGATGCCCTGTTGTCATTTAAGCTTATATAACTTTATCTCCAGTTTGCCCCTCGAGGTGGGGGAGTACCATGTCAAATTCTTTCTTCTGCATTGCTCTCTTCATACTCCTTTTCTCTGTGAAGCATCCATAATATATTTTAACGCAGCTTGAAACACAGTCATTGTTCATTAGATGCAAAGCTTAATGTGTGTCCAAAGATACAAAAATTAGTCTTGAGAAATGTCATCTCCTAAGTGGATCTTGAAATACAGAAGTTTAATAATGGAGTTGTTAAATGCTCACATCCTTATAGGGTTGGTGCTGGTTCCTCATGCAGTTTTTTGGGGGGAGGGGTGGCTAAGTAATATCTTGACGGAAAAAACTACCTCCTGTATCATCAGTGGTCGTGATGTGATGTGCTTCCTTGTATTAACCAAACCTTGGATGGTATGATTTCAAGGGATCATGTGTCATGCATGCAAATTAATATTGAGGCTAAATTGCCATGAACTCAGAGAGCTTCTGTTCCTAACAAAAACAGTCTTGAAACTAAATGCTGTGTGTTAGAGCTTTGCTACATTGCCTTTCTAATGCTCTGTCATTCACTGTTTAAAACCATCTTTATCTTGTCCCTCTTACCCAAGTGGTGACATATAGTTATTTGCAAGTCCCCAACTCTCTGGACTAATCAGTGCTGATGAGGATGCAGTTTGATTACGCATCACGGGTCAGGGGCACACGAGCACCTTCCCCTTTAGCTGCCCCCCCAGGCGAGCGGCGAGCCGCCAGCAGCGCTAGCGGGGTGGCGCGGAGCATCCGAGAGCACGCTCCGAGTTGCCACGCTGCACAAAACTTTTAACCTCGCCATCTGCTCCAGCCATTCCGTGTATCTCAGCTCAGACTTTAGCAGAAAGAAATTTCCTATTTTAGAGCAAGGCAATTAGCAAAATATATGTATGACACTTCTCTTTCACAGCAAAAATTGGCAAAACTAGATTTTTATTTTTTGTTTAATATGCCGGTGGCATATCGGATGTTTTGGGAAATTGCTAGCATACAATATCACTTGCGCTTCTTCTTTGCACATTTAAAAATTATTTGTAAAGGGATTTATTTTCAGAATCCTCTATTATTTCAAGGAGAGAGAAAAAGAGGATTTTTCAGGGAATAACTATCAGTGCATACTTAGTGTGAAAGTTAACTGCCAGCCTGATAATTGCAAAGTTAAAATGCTTTTACCTCTGTGAGAATGTTAATGGCTCTTAAATGTTGGTTGCTTTCAAATTTCACTGCTGTTACTTCATAGCTAAACAGAAATAAAATAGAACATCAGATACACTGAGCATGACTGTGTATAATTAAACTGTATGCATGGCATCAGTGTACCTGGTTAGTGACTGAATGGCAATTTACTAGTAAAAATTAGTTAATGACATGGCATTGGAAAATAGATACTCTAGGATATGAAGCATAAAAATGCATGAACTTCTGTTCTTGAGGATAGATGGCAAGCTGGATTCTCTAACTATGGTAAATGCCTGCAAAGAGCCCTACTTTTGGTGAGTGCTCTGGGAAGGATCAGGAATTGTTTGACTGCTGTTGTGCACTGCGGGGAAGAGGCAGTTCTGAGGAAAATGCATAGATAGATGTAGGTGAAACAGAGATGAAATGTGTGTGTGTGTATGTGGACAGGGTAGGAGAGGGTTAATGGTTACTAAGTGAGGTTATAAAATCTGAGTTCAATGTAATTTGCTGATTTCACTGGCTTACATGTACATGCCAACTGGATGATTGTGAAGTGGTTGCTTTGAGGATTAAATACTCATCGTTGTAACCCCCCCCCATGTTGATTTCTGCAATACCACAGAAGATTTTTCCATTCTATGTTCCACATTTCAGTACCTGGGATTGTCTTTAATGTGAATGAGTATCAGTGTTTGTAACTACTGAAACAATCTCAAATTTTACTTTAATTTTTGGTAGGTGGATATAATACCAATAAAATACATTATACTTCAACAATGTGCATGCAACTGCATGGGTAACGAGGCAATAATGTGAAATAATATTCAGCCTTTGAATTTCTTTCTCTTGTAATCAAAAATGAGTCAAAATCAGATATACGTTCAATATGCTGATTTAAAAGCCAGTGAAGATCAATTTTTGACACTTTTTGTTTGTACTTGCTCTTTAGTAAATAAGAAATGTCATCATTCACAGGAAATGCCTGCACTTTAAAATCCAGAACTTCATTTTCTGCAGTGAACCTGCAATACAGGATTTTTAAATTTTTTTTTAGCAAAAAATTGGAGATATCTAATTTACGTTTTTAAACTTAACTGTAGGGAAACTCAACATCCTGTCAAAAAAATTTTTTATACTCTGATGTTTTTTATATCTAGAATATCATCCCATGATTTCCTACCTGAAAATAGACAATTGGGATTTTTTAAGACCACAGTTTCATCCTTATACGGGCATTTTATTCTAACTTTGCTTCAGTAATAGCTGTATTTTACTTAAGTTACTTGTGTGACAGGTTCTTTGGGCCACTACTGAGGAAAAGTGAAGCAAAAAATGAAGGTGATTTTTGACTGTTGCCAAGAATCTTCAGAAAGAAAAATAAATCTTTGGATGTCTATTAAGTAATTACAATTTCATGGTGTCCTTCTCCCCACCATCTTTTCTAGAATCTCATTCAGAAGTTAACCTACGATAACTCTCAGCACATCAATATTTAAATATAACTTTCACTTCCTATGATACGATCTCACAAGTTTTAAGCTTCCCCCACACGTATTCATCATCCAAATTAATCATCAGTTATGATTTCTCTAACAACTTTGATAACTCTAAATATTTTATTGGCATTTTAGGATGTTTGATATCTTATGAGCATTTGGACTATTCAAATTTCATGATTAATTCATGGATTAATATAAAAATATTTGACCAAACCAATACAGGGGAAAGGTGTACAAATGCTTTTCATTTTTAAAAGAACCTGGAATAGAAAGAGTACACTTGGGCAAGACAACATTCTACAGAGAAATAATTGTTTTAAAGTTTAAGCAAATAAACTTCTTCTAAAGTGGACAGGTACCGTTTTGGTTCTCTTTCTTTTTTTCTTTGTTTCCACACACCGTTTTCTATACAGAATTATTTCTTGTGTGTTCATATAGTTGCAAAGTACATTGCATCTCCTGGCATGATTTCCTTTGATTAAAACAAACTGGTGGCAGGGCAAGGTTAACCAGAGGCTAAAGTCACAAAATAGGGAATATATGTAGAAAGCAAGGCTGAGCTTTCCTTAGCAAAGAAGTGGGAGAACAAGAAAAACCTTCATAGGTACAAGAAAAATACAGGAACAAGAATGCCTATTTGGAAAATAAAAACTAATTGGAGCAATAAATGTAATGTTCTCAAGTAATTGTGAAATAATTATTCCCCTTTAGAATCATCATACTTTAATTGCTTTCCAACGCATTCCTGCGTTCTCCGTGGCTGTGGAAAGGAGGAGAAGTGCTTGTGTTCCCTTCAGGATTTCATTTTTCATTTGCAGTAAGCTGCTGGCTTTCTCATAAGGGTTTTCAGAAATATGTTGCCTTAAATGCTGTTGTGTTCTTCCATATGGTGTTAAATAGGAAAGGTGAATGGCAGATGCTGAAGGTATAAATTCCCTCCTAATGTCCAAATAAAGCACCCTGAGATTTAGTGGTGCAGTTCTCCATCCTCTGTATCACAGATTTATAATCAATCTCTCATTTTCATTGAGACTGGGTTACGTAAATAGGACACACTTCAGTAGTGTAGCCTCTTTGCTCACAGCTTGATTCTTGAAAATTCAGCTGACAATAGTTTAAAATTATAATATTAATAAAGAGGAGATCATCTGGCCTTCAAAATGACATCTGAAAGCAGCTTCTGTTTTGTGTTAAATCTTAATTACTGTATTTAAATGAATGCCTAAATGAGCCAATTCACAAAGGAATTGCCTACTGTACCAATAGTGCCTGTTTGGTGATTTTTTTTTTTTTTTTCCATTTACACAAATATAAAAAAATAGTTTATATGGATGAGAACAGCTGCGTTCTCTTGCCTCTTACGACTCAGCTGAAGAAGGCTGAGTAGCTTGAGTGTGTTCTCTGCCCTGGGACGACTTCTCCCTTGCTTGCCAAATGGTGGCAATGCTTAAAGTCAAGTTTAAAAGCCATGCTCCGAAACAAGCATTGGTGTAAGAGCTGTGAGAAAGATCCTGCACCGGCCTCTTGGGCTGTATTTTGTGAGTTCACCCATCGCTTGATATCAGGGGCAGCATATTGTCACAGCTGAGGGCAGGACTTAGGGCTTAGTACCGTGGAGTGACTGAGTCCCCTGCCTGTGAGTGCTCCAGCCTTTGGTCAGGCTGGAGGGGATGTGCTCCTGCCCACTTCTGCTCAGCTTAGTCTGGAAGCCAAGAGCTGTGTCGTGGTTTCCCTGGAAGGAGACACCATGCCCAGCTGTGCCCAGCTCCCCCTGCTCCCCACTGCATTAGGGATGGACTCATCCCCTGCAGAGAAGCATGCAGGGGATTTATGTCCTTGATTTCCCCTCAGCCTATGCATAGTGAGCCACTTCAGGTTTGCCAGGGAAACGACAACAGCAACCTGAGAATTCTGCTTTATGATTTTCACATCCTTCTTCATTCCTTAAATTGTTGTGTGGATCTTACCCTGGGGTTTTAGAGTTTACAACCATGGTTATTCCAGAGATGTAGCTATTGCTCTTTCAGGAAAATTGCATTAGTGATCTACTGATTTTTATTTTTTTATCGTTATTATTGTTTTCTTTTTTGCATGTAGGTTAGTGTGACAAAGAAAATGTAGTCCTGGCAGAAAAGCCTAACACTGTCTCAGCAGTCAGATGCAGCAATTCATTGCAACATTAATTACAACTTTTTCAGTGTCTTTCCACTTTACATGCTCTCACTCCTAGACAACAGTGGAGATTTTGAGAGGAGTGTCCCAAAACAAACAGTTGTTAGTTGGTGTGTGTGTGTAGCTGGGTATCTCCATGGCACAACCTACGACCCTTTCACAGTCCCAGGTTATACTGTGCTTACCCCTGTCCTCTCTTCCTACCTCCTATATGCTTTGAAGCAGCTCTAGTCTGGTTGCAAGTCACAGCTGACAAGAGATATCTTTTGTTTCATAACCCTGAAAAATAATGAAAATCCATCTTCCTCTTTACTCAAAGGTGTGACAATGTCTTCATGCCTAATATGTAAGCACTATTCCCGTTTCTTGCTCCTCAAAAGCTTTGCACCACTGAATTGCTCAGACATGTGAAAAACCCCCAAACACTGATAGCTTGCTTGACCCACCACTTGTGTTGTTGACTCCAGGGGCACTTGGTCCAGTGATGGTTTCTGGCCTTGTGTGAGATAAGTGCACTTCATTTGCCTGAAACAGGCCCAGTAGTTGAAAATTATTAGCTTCTGGGAGAGGATAACTGCATTTGAAAATCTACAAAATCAAGTGATCTATTCCCTTTTTTTTTTTCCCCTGGCTCATTCAATTTCTTGGCTCTGTCAGCCTTTGCCTGCAATTCATTGCTAGTGAGAGAGACATCTGGTTCTGCCCTTTATCAATAAGTGCATTTATATTTTTTTTATATTTCAACACAGATGGAATGTAGAACAAGCATTAGGAGTTTGAAATGTTGTCAAACATACTCCATGCCCAGTGGCTATTGCTTAAAGAAAACTCTGTTCTATACCTGGTTTTTATACAAGATGCTCTAGAAATTGCAAGTCACATGGCTGTGGTTTGTCTTGATTTCACCATGAGTTTTAGTAAACTTGATCCCTTTGTTGTGTCTTCCAGGGAAATAAAAACACTCTTCCATTTTATCTATAATGTGCATTAATGATCTATTAACATATAGAAAAGCTGATAATTTCATTAGTCAGTAAATGAGCTTTCAGGTTTTTTTTCTTAATTCTGTTTCATTTCTTCTTCCAAGATCTTATTGCTTAGAAACCAGTTTCTCATATTCTAATGGCCCTATCCAACATTCAACTGCTTCTGTCCAAAACAAAAAACAAGCAAACAAAAAGAAAAAAAAAGAGATACGAAAAAAAAAAAGAATTCAGGAAATCCCAGGGACTATTACTTTAGGTATGCTGTTAGGCTTTAAAATTCATTCCAAAAAATATTTTGATTGGGATGATATTCAGAGATTTGACCACAAAACTAGAAATGCTGAATTAAGGAATAACCACAGATGATCTAGATGATCTCTCCAGGAAAAAAATGCAGAAGTCATTCCACTTGTCCTAATCTGACCCACATCATTCAACTTCTTCCTCGAAGCACTGAATTTTTAGGATTGCCAGGTGAGCACTGGCTTTTTCTGGCAGGTTCAGTGTTGCTAGCTCCTCCTGGAGATCAGTATTGAGTGGAGGGGACCAGGGGGAAGAGGAAGGAATAAAATTAGCATTTAATTTTGCAGGATGTGGAAAAATCAATGACAAGTGAAGCAATTCTTAGAAAAAGAGAACCTCTCTGGACACGTAAAGCACTATTATCTGATGTTTTATTACCAGCTGTAGCCTGTAGTCCGTGTTCAAGCCAAACTTCCGATGGGTTTCCAGGAGCTTGGCTTGAATGAGGAATGCATAATGCTGGGCTTTGCATCCCATGCCAGGCTGTCCAGCTCTGAACGATGAATTACATTTGTGTACGTGGTTTTTTTGCAGCCTTTTTCTCATTGCTCGCCTCAGAGTGAACTTCAGCATGGAAACATGAGGCAAATAACTTCTGTTCTACCTTGCTAGCAGAGTGCCTGTCTTGATGATGAAGTGGAAGATAAGTCAGTTTGAGTTAGGCAGGTATTCTTTTGAGGCATGTTCACACATCTCAGGTTGGGGCGGGGGGGTTCTGCTCCTCTTGTCAAATCTTTTCCCCTTTGTCAGAGAGAAGGATTCATCTCAATGCCTGAGGGCTTCCACAGATTCTCTATTGTTTGGCTGCAGAAGATAGAGTACAACTTCCCCTTTTAAGCTGGTTTGTTGTCTGTGGAGAGGAGAGTAAATGCAGCAGTTCATAACTGCTCGGATATAGTTGAAGTCCAGCAATGTATTACGGATTTTTAAAACAATTGGGTTTGCCTGATTTCATTGTCCCCTAAGTGCAGCCTAGTATCTCACTTGGTAGACCACAATTATTTATCTTCAAGACAAGGCTGTGTAGAATAGGAAAAGCTCAGAGTTTCAGTATCTTCTTATTATTCCCATGACTTTGCTGGGTATTTCACTGGAATAGGATGAAGCCTTATATATGCTTTTGTATGTATTGCACAACATAAAGATTTAGGATCAGATTCTGGGTATTTTTTGAGCCTTTTTTCTTCCTGCAGTGTCTTCTTCAATGTGGCCATATAGATGTTGACAGAGTTCTCACTGTCATTGGAAAGACAGCAGCAACTCTTCAGTGTCCTATGCCAACCCTTCCTTTGAAACCAACATTCACAGAGGAATGAGACCTGTTTTCCAGCAAAAAATATTGGTTACAAGGCTTAATGTAGCCTGAAGAGTCTTCCAGAGCACTGGCTGATCTCTGTGTTTTCAAAGTATTATTCCAGGCTCCTTCAGGTCACTTCTTCCCCTGCAAGCACAGTTTCTCGAATTTGGGAAGAGGTCCTGCAGCAGCCTCGTTGCTGCCTGTCTGTCTGTGTTGGTGAACAGCAGGCCAATTGTAGCAAGAGGTACACTCTGGAATTCAGAAAGGAGCAATTTTCAGCTTGCTGAGAAGCCATTGCTACCTGGAGTCTCTGCAGGAGCTGGAGACTATTTGGCTGATTCTGTGCTTCTTTGCTCTCTCTGTCTTCATCTCCGCATCAGGGGATGCTTAGACTTCTTTACTTTGCTGGCCTTCACAGGATCTGAAGGTCTCTGAGCACCCCTTGTATCTCCATTTCTTCTCAAGTGGGGAAAGGCAGTGGAGAGGACTAATTCTGACTTCAGCCACTTGGGCCTCTGATTTTCCTGTTTGATTTGGAGCCACATATATAGAGTGAATTTGGAGTTAAGAGATGCCAGGCCTCTGGGTAAAATTAATATTGTGGAGCAGAAAAAGGTATATATTTAGGCAAGGCTTTCATATAAGATGCAAATTTAGGATTACTTAGCAGAGAAAATAATCATTTAAAATTAATATTACACTTAAAAAGTGGAGCATCATTTGTGTTAACAGGAATGAAGATTTTATTTTTAAGCTCAGCAAAGCCCCAAATCCCAGAAAATGCAAAAATGCTGCTGATAATTTCTGGACATGAACCTTGAAGGCTTCATGAAAACTTAAAAATAAATCAACTTCCCTCTTCTTTCCCAAAACTCTTTGGGAAAAAAAAAAGGTGTAAATATTTAACAGCAAATAATCACATTGCCAAGAACAGCAAACAAAGCATTTTTATTCAATTCTATAATATGCTGTAAATAATGAAAACCCTCATAGATCTAGCTGGATTTTTTTATCAGTGAAGAAGCTTAGTATGTAGCACTTTAAAAATCCATCAACATAGCTAAAACTCTTTTTCCAATCTCTTACAACTTCATGCTATATTTTTCTCTGTCCCTGAAATATGCAATTTTCCCTGTTTATGTTTGTTTAAAATGCTGGGAGCCTTCAGCATCCGTAATGATCCATCCATGTTTCAAGCAAGAAGTCTTCCCTTTTCTACCTTGTGAGTTAAGAGCCACACTGCTTTGCTCTCCATTATCACCATCCTTTCAATATCCACAAAAACACCACTGTGATTCCTTCCCTGCTTCTCTGGTGGACGAAATTCCTACAAATACCTCCAAAACATTTACTTGGTTTTCTCCCTTCTTTGATAAGTAAGAGAAACCTATTGAATTTGGAAAAAAAAATCTAGAATTTAGATCTGAAGTGCTTAATGGTTTTTTGTTCTTACTTTCCAGACAGTGATTCAAATTTTGAAAGTCCCTGAAAGCATGACCAGCCTTTCTGGTCTGTGTTCGTTGACCCAGCAGACTGGAATTATCAGCCCTGACTGATTTTCTAGGTCTTCTGGGGATCTGTTGTTTGACAAAGTATAGTAGTTTTTCTTGCATTAGTGGATGTTTTAGTAGGTTGCCTCAGCTCTGTTTTTTAAACAGTCTTGTCTACAAGTTGTGAACCAAATGCAATACTATCATGTTGTTTTCTTTTTTCCCACAACCACAAGTTGCCCTACTTACCTAATGCAAATCACTGTGGATCTACGTAACGTGCCTTTCTCAAGGGCATCTCTTAATTCCATGTGACAAGCTGGGGAGTTTCAGCCAGGAATATTGAGCACTGAAAGAAGACCTGGTTAGGCTCAGTAGGACTTAAATTTTAAGCAATCCTCCCAGATTATAGCTTTGACAGACCTTGTGTATGAGCAGTTTCTTCAACATTGAGGTGTTTAGTTGAGACTTTCATCATTAACAGCCTTCCCCTTTATAGTAAATATGTACAAGGTAGGTGATGCTGCAGGAAGACACAGAGGCCTCAGTAGATTGCAATCCTTTCTCTCTGTAGTTGACTTTTCATAGTACAAAACTGGTGGTAAAACCCAATGAAGACAAGTGGTTTAGAATCAGCTCAAATATTCAGGTTCCAGAAAGACTGGTTGTTATAAATAAATTAAGGACTGAATCCAAAGCTCGTTGAGTCAATGGGCAGGCTCCCTTTGATTTCAAAGCACTCTGTATCTGTGATCCAAACGCACCGCGAACAAATAAAGACAAAGAATTTATGTTGATTGGACATATTCAGTGTGACAAGAGCTTAAGTCTGATTCTCCTCTTTGCTTATGAAACACAACTGTGTGCTTCTCCCCGGGGTTGCTGGAAGACAAGTATTTTGGTAGCTGCATGCTAGGACTCACAATTAGTGCAAACGCTGGCTCTTAGTGCTACGAATCACAGCGCTTTATGAAATGGAGAGAAAGTTATGGAAAGTTATGGCTAATAACAAGGGGTTATCTTGATTTGTCTTCAGAGCTTTAAAGATGTTAATTTATCCTATTTTTATGTTTCTTAATTCTTTTTAAAAAGTCATCTTGATCTGTTACAATGGTAAGTTTAATAGCATCAAAACACTTGCAGTTAAAGTGTGGGCTTTAGAGAGGAGGATCTCTGCTGGCTGAATGCCTCTGTTCTCATCCCTTGTGCTGGCTGGAATATTCTGTGGCATCAAGCTTTGGGTGTGCCTGTCCTCTCACCTCTGGGACTTTGGAAACACTGTATACATTCTTCATTCTATGTGTAAAACCTTGTTTAGAAAGTGAGTTTATTTTCTTAGTCAAGGAGCTCAAGGTACTCCAAGGGATGGATATGTTGAAAGTAGCACAAGAGTTTCATCAAGATCACTTGTGTCTCACACTGATTCTAGTTTACTACTGAGGTAGATGCTGAATAGAGAAGCACAAATCACTTTTCACCCTATATAATTAATTTACATGAAGCAGAACTCTGATGCAGATTTATTTTTTTTAATATCAGATACATTTATTTCATTTTACCTTAAAATAGTTTACACTTCTGGGTCTTATGAACAAATCAAATGCTTGATTTCTCTTTCTGAAATTCTTGATCGTGTTAGCTTTTAAGCAGCCTTCAGGCCCATTTCTAAACTGAAGCTGGTTGGTTTGTCTCAAAGTGCCTTCCCCTCATGCAACCTTGATACCTTTTTACTTGCTATCTTTTTATTCTGATCTAGATTTACTTTTGCAACTGCAAAAGGCATGATCATTTGAACAAGGTGTACTGTGGTGTACACCTCTACATTTTTAGCTACTGTATTTCAATTTTTTTTATAGACCTCAAATTTTCAGAGTAACTCAAATTAATCTTTGTTCTGGTTTATTTAGGTTCCCCATGCAAAGAGTAGAATTATGGGAAAAGTAAAAGCAGAATGTATGTAGGGGTTAGTATAAACCACAATCCTTTTCATACTGAACATTAGCTTGTTGAAATGCCTCCACTCTTGGCAGAAGACAAGCTTCATAACCTAAGAGGATGTGATTTGAGTGGAGTTTTCATGCCCCATGTGCTCATTGTGTTCTTGCCACTGATGCAAACATTATCTATAATTACATTTTCAAGAGACTGAAAATTGCAGTCTTTGTGGAACAAAAATGCAGCTGAAGAATGGAATGTATATCCTCTCCACCCTCATTATAAGGCTTATAAAAATCAAACTATAAGGCCCAGTACCGTAGCTTTCAGATACAGGAAACCATCACTGTTAGCCTGCAGTAGAGCATTTTCACTGAAAATTAAGGCCTTTTGATAATCAAGCTAGTGCTGTTACTTCTACTAGCTTGCCATTGAAACAGTCAAACTAAAATTTGTAATTCAGATCAGTATAAATAAAGTTGGAGTAATTACTCTGTTTGCTTATTTACAATATTTTCATGGGTTTGAGATTTAATTCACAACTGGTGGCAACATGAAAAGATTTATTAGACAGATCATAACATGGGTGTTGAAACATCCTACCACACCGTGCTGTGGACCAGCCATGTTTTTCAGGGGGTAAAGAGAAATACTGAAAATGCTGTTTTTATGATGTACTCCTGGACACCAAGGAGTTTTAATGCTGCTGCTCAAATGGCACATCTCAATAAAACATCTCTTCCCTACACTTGTGTTACCATCTTTATTCCAGTAGCTGAAGAACCAGAAGTAGAAAGGAGAATACATATCCTTGATTTTCTGTGTCAAACAAGCACTGGAAATTTAAATAAAAGTTTCCAGGTGGAGACAGCTAATCCTGATCTCCTGTAGCATGCTTTTTAGAGTAGAAATTAATGAAATTATACTGCATCAATCACCTGTGTTCATAACACCCATGCCTTCATTTTCCTCTTATGAACTTCAGTTCTGAGTGGGGTTTTCCCTCCAATAAGTGGGGCATTTGAATGTTCTCTGAAAGTGGAATTTCTCTCTGATACCAGGGAGATAAATGCCTTTGAATAGAAAGACACGTGCTGTTATTGGTTCTATTATTTGCTTCACTGAGGAGTGTGCATAGAGGTGTTGAATGATCACATCAATGCTAATAAATAGATAAATAAGGGGTGGTCCTGAATGCCTGTAAATCCATGAGAATAGATGCAGGAATCTAGGAATTTATTGTTAGAAACACAAATAGTCTGGACTAAAATTTGTGTGTATTCAGTTCTTTCCTTTCAAGCTGGTTGTTTCTTGTTATTCTAAAAAAAGTAATAATTTGGTTGCCCTTCCTAGGTTCACAGTTATTGTTAAAATCAATTCTAAAAGTAATTTTAGATGAAATAGTGTAAGCCTTATTAGGTATATGTTTATGACCATCTAACTTTATATGGAAAGGGCTCTGGGCAACATCATATTGTAGTCAGGTGACAATAAGAGCAGCTAGAGCCACATACTTTATGCAGTTGCTGCCCAAGTTGGTAATTCTGCCTCCCAAGTTCTACTCCCTGATTGCTGCAAGTTATGCCCAGGAACACTGTGGTGATTGAGTGCTGGAGCTCCCAGGACAGCATCTATTCTTAGTGGTCCAGCAAAACTTATTAAGAAAAGTAATTAGAACAAAGCTCAAGTACATTAGCCTCTTTAATGCTCCTGAATTCTCAGAGCTGTCTTCAACATTGGCAGAGGCTGTTTCCAGTAGAGAAGCTGAAGCAACTTTCTTTGCTGAAGTTAAACCCACTTTGGCACCGTGGTGGGAATTTCTTCTTACATAATAATATCAAGACCTGGACAGATCAAAGGGCGCTGGTATTTCAGTTAGTGAAAATAACCTACTTTGCTTTTATTTTTATGATGGATTTCTGTCAAGATGCAAAGTTCCGTGTTTCTGCCTGCTTCTAATGTATGGTGTTCTTCTACATCATGTCACCTCACACCTTTTCTGTCATCTCCTGAGGCCAAAGAACTATGTTGTGTTTCTATAACTATCCATTTCCCTTTAAAGAATCATTTTTTCTCTCTTTCTTCTTTATCATAAATCTGCCATCTTAACTCTGGCAGGCTGGAAGTGTATTTTCTTTCTCTGCTTGCACCACCACCCAGCATTACATTTGTTCAACAAATCTTCTCCGCCATCCCCCTGAATATTTGTTCCTCCACTGGAATTCAAAATCCAGTTTCAAGCCTGTTCAGTCTTGTCTGAGGAATCAAAACTGTGTCTCCTTGGGCTTTCAGGAAGTCTTTGGGGAGATCTCTTTGATATTTAAACTACTTCAGAAATGTGAGTGGCCATATTCCTGAGATGGGAATGTTCAATAAAAACCTTCAGCAGAAGGAGACGTGTTGAGAGGAGATACAAGGAGAGGTGCTCTTCATTTTTTCTTACTGTACACCTGTATTCACTCATCTTGAGTACTTGTCCCCTTCCCCAGGCATTCCCCTCCCTGCTAATTTTGGTAGAGTTGGACAAGAGTGTCCTTTCAGCTGTAGGATGTCCTGTTAGGCAGGAAAACAAGTTTCTAGGTTTTACAAGTCCAGACTACTCACATTCACTTACTGAACAAGCAGTCTATTTATAAAGGGTCTTACAAGCTATTTTTTCTTCCCTTATGCCAATTAGTGACAATTTTTAGGTCTTTTCTCCTGCCACACTCCAGATTTTTTGTCTTTGTTCTTCAGTTGCCTTCAAGAGGTCTTTTGATGCTTTCTGTACTGTTGCTTTATAGGCCAGACAGTCACGTCAAGTGTCACTCCTAACAACGTGCAGTCTGTATAGTAAATTTAAAAGAATAACATTCATTTGTTCTTTATCTCAAAAATAAAATCCTCTTCCAGTGAAAGCTGCTGAGTTGCAAGGACTGCACAGCAGCTTGTGCGTCTGGGAACACCTGACCATTGGGAAGACCCATCACTGTGCCCACATCAAAATTCTGCTACTTGTTTTTCCTTCTTAGTAATTCTTAGACCTATGGGGGAGTGGAACATAATTTTCAGTAAACTGGCTTGTGCCTGCATTGAATCCAGCTTATCCCATTTCAGATATTTGTATCGTAAATTTCCAATGGCACTGAAAATATGTTTGCTAATTTTAAAAGATTCTCAGGACTTTCCCAAGGATGGAGAGGAATTATGTCCCATAACTCCTGAGGAAAGCAGACTTTTGCGTGGCACTGCAGACAGGATTGATGTTCCCCAACTTTTTAATAAAATACACTGTTTGAATATAAATATTTAAGTAGTCAGAAAAGAGTCTGCCACTACCTGCCTTAAAGTTTCTGTTTCCCCACACTGAGGAGCTGAATGCTGATCCTCAGGCTGTTCCATTCTGTGATGCTAATAGCACTAATACAGTATCATTGTGTTAGAGGCTTCAAAGATACCATACAAGCATTTTCTTATGATTCCCTGATCTTTGCATTTATACCCAGCTGTTTGTTATTCAGTTCAGCCATCAGCATCTAAGTCTCAATGGACCATGTAATATGCAGCTGTAGCCAGATGTAATGCTTCCTATTCCTAAATGTTTCTGTTAGAAGCTAAGAGTGGCAGGCTAAAGACGACTGATAACAGTGTTGCTTGCATTAATTTAAACTCTAGAGCTACAGTGATTCTGTTTGGTAAATTTATTCCATGGCCAACAAGCAGAGCAGTATTTCCAATCTCCATCATTGCTAGTAGTGTTGACATTAAATACATCGAGTATGTCTGCACTGATACAGAATGTACTTATGGTGCTAATTCAAATAGGAGAGGGTTGTCCAATTTGCATAAACAAATATATTTTCAGATACAGTTCTATTTAAGAGAGATAAAGGCAG
This sequence comes from Pseudopodoces humilis, assembly GCF_049639895.1. NCBI lineage: Eukaryota > Metazoa > Chordata > Aves > Passeriformes > Paridae > Pseudopodoces > Pseudopodoces humilis. The sequence continues at coordinate 67,620,959 of NC_142204.1, read as the reverse complement.
GAAAAAGCTTGTTCTAAACAATAACTCGCAATAATTTGGAACAGTTCAACAAATCTTCTCCCTCTTTAATTTTTTGTTCTCTGTGGATAGCCAGGGAACTTTTACACTACCTTGTTCATGCCACAGGCAGATCTTGCTCTGCTCATCTTTCCTGGCATGGGTGGTGGCACAGAAGGGAATTACAATGTTTGAGTTTTCTGCCACAGATCACACTGAAGCATTTGGCAAATCACTTCAGCAGGTGACTGGGATTGCACACATGCTTAGGGAGTCTTGGTTAAGCTCTTCACTAGAAGAAAAATTGAGAAAGTTGTTCAGCCTGGAGAGGGGAAGACTTTTGGGAGGCCTTCAGTACCAAAAGGGGCTACAAGAGAGCTGGAGCAGGACTTTGAACAAGGGACTACCAGGGGTAATGGCTTTAAACTGAGAGAGCGCAGATTTAGATTAGATGTTGGAAAGAAATTATTTCCAACAGGAGGTTGTTGAGGCACTGGAACAAGCTGCCCAGAGAAGCTGTAGATGTCCCATCCCTGGAAATTTTCAAGGCCAGAGTGGATGGAGCTCTGAGCAACCTGGTCTAGTAGAAAATGTCCCTGCCCTGTGGCAGTGAGGTTGGACTTGATCTTTAAGGTCCTTCCACACCAAAACCATTCTGTGATTATTTCTAAATTGATGCCAGTGGGTGATTAGAGACTTCTGAGAAACTTTCAGGAGCATTCTTCACTGCAAAATTCCTTATCAGTGGGGACTCAACATACTTCAAAATTTTCATAGAAATTAACTTTTCTCTAGGGATTTTCATTTTTCATTGGCAGTGTAACTTCATAACACATGCTTTAGATACTGCTTGGTCATTTCATATTGTTTAACTCAGTGTAAGAATGAAATCAAAATTAGATGTGTAGTGTTTCTTCCCTTGTTTCTTCCCTTCCCCTAAACCCAGCTTCATATATATATATATATATACATATATATATATATATATATATATATATATATATATATATATATATATATAATAATTTTGCACCCTAAGTAATCTTAATCCAGCAGGGTTGTTGAGGTGATGGGCAGTGCTCTCAACTCTTCCTGTGTTCCGTGTGTTCCTGAGGTGGTTGGTGCTGCACAGTCAGATGCAGCCCCGGTGCTGGGCACTATGGGCTCAGGTTGGATTCCAGAGTGAGCAGTGCTACACAGAGGATTTGATGTGATTGTAATGAATTGCATAGGGGAAGTGCTTGTTTGAAATCAACTCCATTAACTCAGAGCACAAACCATTGCAAAGTCAACAGTTTTTCTGAGTGGCCACCGCCAGCCATCTCTTTTGAAAACACTAATGGGCTGTTTAATTAGGTGATGAAAATTGTTTACAGTTAGTGATCCCAAGTTTTGTCATTTTAATAATGGTTAACTTCAATCTCTTCTTTGATTCTTGGCAACTCTCTCATTATTTCATAACCTGCTTATGTCTAGTTTAATTCATTTGCCTGTATTAAAACCGACCCTCTTGTGCAGTAGTGGTGTTTGCTTAACTGCACTGTGTCATTGCAATATGTGGGGAACAACTAATATTCAGCAGTGGATGTTAAACAAGCACAACCCTGGACATTTGTGGAGGATTTATTCCTTTTGAGTTGACTGTATATGAGACCTAAAGATAATCCATCCCATAGTATGTATATTACAACTGTTCCTGTGTATCTCTTACTTCTGGGTGTGCTAGCTTCTCTACTCTCTCTCCAAGCTTAATAATACCTGTCACATTGCAAATCTAAGAAGGAGCAACTTAGAGAATGTGGTTTAACCCACTTGCTCCTTCCCTCTCTATCTCCAGTGGAATGGGGGAGAGAATGGGGAACTGGAAGTAAAATTCATAGGTTGAGATAGGTTAACAGGGTAAAAAGAATAAAAGACTGTAGAAAGCAAGTGATGCACAATGCAATTTCTCACCACCACCTGACCAAAGCCCAGACAGTTCCTGAACAGCAGCCCCCAACCAGCTTTGTCCCCAGTTTATACACTGAGCATGACACCATACAGTCTGGAATTCCCTTTGGCCACTTGGGGCAGGCTGTCCCTGCTGTGTCCCCTCCCAGCTCCCTGTGCCCCCCAGCCACATCATAGGTGGGGAGGTGTGAGAAACTAAAAAGTCTTTGTGAGTTGGTCTAAACCCCGCTTAGCCACAACCAGAATAGCAGTGAGTTATCAAAGTTATTCTCATCCTAAATCAAAAAACACAGCACTACACCAGCTACAGGGAGGAAAATTAACCCTATCTGAGTGAAACCAGGACCTTATATCCTTGATTTGGTCTTCAGTGGTTGCTTTAGAGCAACCAAGAGCCTTTTTCTCCTAATTTTCTGATGTTTGTCTTTACTTGGTGAAGGTGGATTATTGGAAACTATTAATATTTTGCATTTTGATGGCCACAGGATGCCTATGGGCTCCTTTTCCTCTTCACCCTATCTAAGCATACTGCAAAGACTCACAAGTCCCTGTCTTAGCAAGCATACAGTCTAACTGACAAGCAAAAGAAATTGTTGGAATGTGAACAATTATATGTAAAGCACACCTGAATGACAGAAGATGCATCCAGACTCATTGGATGGCACTGGCAGAGGCCAGGAGATGTCTGGTTCCCAGCCTCTTGGTCCTTTGCCGTCTCAATGGACTTGGATTTTGGTTTGATTTTTGACAGCATTATATGCCTCGTATTTTGCCAAGCAGCTCAAGCAGAGGCAGATAAACAAACTGGCAGATGCTGGGGGAGGGAACAGCTTTTCAGTTTGGGTTTACTTCCCTGTCTGTTTCAAAATTATGTCCTATACGTGTCTTTGGATTCAGAAGGAATAGGAGCCTTTCAGTTGAGTTTTGGATGCCACTAAAATGGAACCTCACAGAGTGGGTTTTTTTGAGGAGCTGGAGATTGGTCTGTTCAGAAACCACATTGTGGTTGATGCTGTGATATGAAACCCTACAGCATTTCTAAACCTCTTTGCACCTCCTATTTTTGTGTTGCAGATGTAAAGGCATCATTAATATAAGCGTGCAATATGCTGCATGGGTAATTAAAGCATTCTTGTGTAGTTTTTCCTTACAAAGTGGTACAGACAGTTACAACAGTATGTGACTGCACTTAGATAAAGGTTGTGCTTTCTGGAGCTCAGAAACCATGTGGGAGACCCCATCCCATCTTCAGAAGGCACTTCATGGCTTCTGAGTCCCAGGATATCAAGTCCCAGGGACATCACTAAGATGTTTCTAAAGTCCTTTGCAGTTTAGCTGCTCAAGAGTTCTTTAGCCCTAAAAGTTCGCAAAGACAAAACCTTGGGTATAACTTTAGAACAGGGTTACCACAGCAGCTGTACATCAGTGACCAGACAAGGGTATAAGAATCAGGGTGGTAAGAAGGATGTACACATTTTCCAGCATGACAATACTCACTTCAGGTGTTTTCCACTACTATCATGTGTACTCTGAAATCAAGGTAAATAGTCAAGCTGAGGATTGTTGTATTCCTGTGTTTCTGACATTACTGGACTTCTGGAAACCACTGTCATGCTGTTGCAGTATGACAGGTGGTCTATTATATAAATAAGAATGACTAAAGAAGAAACTGTTTATGTTCAAGGCATAGAACTACATGAATGATTCAAAGGAAATGCAATTTCTCCCATTTTCTGACTGTTGTATTCCTGGAAAGTTCTTTAAATATGCATAGAAAATGCAAGCAAAATAGGTTTTTTTAAATTTCTAATTGTTTGTGCCATTTTCTCTCTAGGGAGCAAACAGATGAACCAAAATAAATAAGGTTTATTCTACAGCTTTAGTGATAAAGATACTTGACCTGAATAATAGTGGGAAATAATGAATGCAAATGTTTGCAAGAAGCTGTCACATATCTTTATTATGTAATCAATACCAAGGAGTTGGGATTATGTTCACACAGTAGTGGCACACCCTTAAAATACTATGGTTCACCATAAACGCAATTTTAAGAGTACCATTCAATCTCCTTACTTATAAGGGATGTTTTTAACAGCTATTCCTCCTTACCTTTGTGTCTTAGTTACACACTCAGGAAACTGTGTCTCTCCTTTGAAACTTCATGTAGCAAACTGCATGAGAGCAGGTTTTTACGCTTTTGGGGTCAAAGTTCTGTGAGCTTGGCTGTTTTCAAAGCTAGAAAGCAAAGGGTTAGAAGGAGTCTTTGTATTTTTCTATTCCCAAATCTCCATTTAAATTGAAACATAATTTTATGAACGTTACATCTGAATGCCATTTCTTTTTACAGGATCCCTTACCTCTGGGACACTGGCTTGGATCAGAATTTTTTTTTTTTGTCTTGCAACAGCTGTTCAGTGCATGAAATAAGCCAGTGGATGTGGTCCAGTTTATAGTGGGAAAGTGTCCATCTCCAAACCACCATCTCAGTTGGCACTGAGTATCATCCTTGTCTCAGCAAAACGGCCAGAAATTGAATGAGCATGAATAATGAACCCTTTGCAATTGTCCAGGTCAGGTTGACAGCAATTTTGCCTCTGTCTATTGATAAACTTGGCAAAGGTTCTGCATTTCCAGGCACACAGAGGCCTTTCTTAATGGTTAATTCTCCAAAATAAAATGCACCAAGTTTGAAGTTGCTGTCGTTCCTAGTGCTGATGAATACAATGATGGAGTTTTCAGAACATTTTCATAAGGGGAAAAACTTCTTACCCTGAACAGTTTTAATTTTAAAATCACAACCACAGGAACAGTAAAAGGTGGCTTCGTGTTGCAGTAATCCAGAGGATGAGATTTAAATAGTATAGACTGTCACATGACCTAAATTTTCAAATTTGAGTGTCTAAAGTTAGACACTGAAAATCAGGACAATTATTTTAGTCTTCCTACCCATTTTTGCATGCACAGAAATACATTGTTAAATCTCATATTCATTTTCTGTGGAAGTAGTGGTGGTTAGTTTTAACTTAGTGTATTTTCTCTGAGGAGCCCTGAACAGTTTTATGAAGTGTGTCAATGTCTTGGTAAAGAAAATTTGATATTGAAACCCAGCAAAGTTGTATCTGTACTCTCATCTTAATATAAAACTGTCCTTTCAACCAGCCTGGAGCCTTTGGAGGTATTCTCAAGGAGGATTATCTTTCTTGGCATCCTCCATAATCACTGGAGAATGAGAGGCTCCAGTTCTGAAACATCTTCTTGGAGCCAAATGTTGGCGCTCTGTATTCCATCCAAGGAGCTTTTTGTCTGGTGCCTGTAGAAGGAACCCAGATCTGGATTCCTATCCCTAAAAGTATCTTTGTGAGTACCTTCTTTTGAGGGATTAATGCAGTATAAAAAGATAACACTTCTTCATGATTGCCACATGAAGGGCATTTGTCCCTTCAGGTCCCACTTTTTCTTGTTCTAGAGACATCAACTGATCAAAATCCCTGAGAGGAGCTGATAAATCTTGGATTTGTCAAATATTTACTCAGGTCTTTCCCTTTGAAGGGCCTGGTGAGACACCCATATGTTCCACAGAAACGAGACCAGATTTTTGTGTCAGGTTTGTCTTTATGTAATCCATCTTGATTGGAGTCAAGTTAGGTGAAGAATGTGGTGTTAATTGTCTGGTCCCATTTGACCCATTTGTCCAGGCTGAGCCCTAGAGCCAGCTAGAAAGCAGAAGGCTCAGGAAAAGCAAAAGGAGCATCTCAAATACAGGCTTGTCTCAAATGCTGAAAGTGAGGATCGAGACTTAGGGTTTATGTGGTTTGGGAACTTCTGGTGAAAATATTCTCATTGCAAAATGTGTGTGTTATCCAGCTGGTTTTGTAGAAGTCCACCAGCTTTCTGTCAAGGAACAGTCATTTGCTTAGTGGTGGAAGCAGGTGAAAAAGAGATGGATGTAGGTGAACTAGCAAGCTACCATGTGGGCCACTGCCTGGAGTGGTTGAGAGAGAAACTTGAACCTTGGTGTCTTCATGTCAACCAAGTCACCTGCTTGCCAGATTGGTGATTTCCTGTGCAGTGCTGGAAGGAGTAGGGCTTTCCATTCCTCCGTCTCAAAGTCAATGAGCTCAGGACTCACAAGGACAGTGCAAAACAAATCTTCAAAATTAAATCTTCCCTGGCCTGTAGAGATCATACGTCTCATCTCATCTCATCACTGCCCCCCTTTCCCAAGACTTTAGATGTCTTAGAACATCAAATTCATCATACCTCTTTTAAATATAAAGTAAAATTTTTCCTTTAAAGGAAGGCTATACATCCAGTTATGTATTTCTTCCTATTATTCAGTAGATTTGTTTCTCATTTCAGACTCATATGAGACCTGAGACTGTGCAAGAACTTTAGAGAAAAGACCATTTCCTTGTACTGTGTTTATACAAAACCAAATTCTGTGGACCCTGACCCATGAAAAGTCTGAATAGCTCCTTCAAGACAAATAATAATCTGGGAAACATCAGCTTAACCTCTGCAAAACCAAATGCATTTGCTGGTCGTTGTAGGGTGAAAGGGAAAAAAAGTAAGTGTGCGTAAAGAAAATGGCATCTGGTAGGCTGCAGGAAAATGGACCAGTCTATTAGGAATTAGTGGTAACAGGCCTCTAAGTTTCTTTCCTCAAAATTACTGCAGTCAAAAAAAATACCACTTCACATTTGTGCTTAATTTCACCTCTGTTTATTCTCCTCTCCTGTTCCCTGAAGAATGTAGATGAGGTTTAAGTTAGTCTTAATAGTAATAGGTTTGGAATCTAGCACACTTTCACAAAATTAACTTTGCTTCTGTTGATCTGGGAATTAAAATGCTTCATTAATTTAGCAAGTCCTGGTTTGACAGCCAAATAATGCATTTGGTGAGTTGTACTTTTAAGTCTAAAAATCTTATCTGCAGCCCTCCCTGGATGTCTCTGACATTCACAGCAACTTGCAGATCTGCGTGGCCTGGAAAGGAGGAAAATGTGCCTGAATATACACATATACAAGTGCTCTAATACAGTTTACATGAATATGTTGTGTCCAAGCATGTATTTAAGCACTACATGAGTAGGTAACTATTAAGAAACCTGTTTCTTCCCTCTACAACATACACTTGGTTTGTTTTTTTTCCCCCTTTGTTATTTTTTTCTTTCTTTAACCAGTGCAACTCTACACAAGCATCAACATTTTTGGTAAAGGAAAAGAGGCTGGGAAGCATGATGGATTTCTGTGCTGTACACTGGAGCTAGGGGAAGGGAGCAAAAACCCCCAAATATGTCTATATTGGAGGAAGAGACTTGTTATCTCTCTTCTTCACACCAGATACCATGTGCTACTGACTCCTGGGAAACTGAAGAGGTGCTGATATTACCAAGTTCTCAACTATAAAACTCTATGATAAAGTGTTCTCATGTTTCCTGTTCCAGCCATTCTGCAAATGCTCTTTAATCCTGCAGATGCTTTCCTTGAAAACATCCATGAGCTCCATGAACCATGCTATGATCATGTATCAGGCTTGCAGACTGTGCTGTTGCGCAATACTTACCTGCAGGGGACTTGTGTGATGCATTTAGAGTTTTCCCTGACACAGAAAATTTATCTCTTCTTCACATCTCTTATAAACATTCCTCCAAATCACTTTTATTTGATTGTGGCTTGTCTTTAGGCTCACTCTGGTCAGGGCTATAAGGCTATGTATGGGCACAACCCAAGCAAATGTCTACAGAGCACAACCATGAAAACACTTCATGATTCTCAAGGCTCTGTAAAACTAACTGCAAAGCACTAAAATATAAAACAAGTTGAAACTGTTTTGTTTTATTGGTGTCTAAAAATGCTCATTCTCTTTTAGTGTCATCTCAGAGTGGTGCAGGCCAGCAGTTTCACAAATATAAAAGCAGGTACAGGTTCCCCAGCATGAGGCATCACTGGATTCCAGGTTATAGTGGTAGAGAAGTTCAGCCAGACCAGTAATCCTGCTGGATGACCACCCCTAACAGAGTTATCAAGATGGTAGAATCAGCTTAATTTGAATTTTGTTTCTTTGCAGCTCTGTGATTTACACCTCAGAATCACAGAATATGCTGAGTTGAAGGGGCCCTTAAGGAACACTGAGTACAACTCCTGTCCCTGCACAGGACACCCCAAGAGTCACACAGTGTCCCCTAGAGTATTGTCCAAACACTTCTTGAACTTTGTCAGGCTTGGTGCTGTGACCACTGCCCTGGGGAGCCTGTTCCAGTGTCCATCCACCCTCTGGGTGAAGAACCTTTTCCTCATATGCAGCCTAAACTTCCCATGACACCACTTCAGGCCATTCCCTTGGGCAGTGTCACTGGTGACCTCAGAGAAGAGATCACTGCTTGTGTGTACAGAAATGTCATGCAAAGACAATCAACTGTAATTTTCTATTTGTCTGCCCTGCTGCAAAAGCCAGAATTTTTACCCATGCTAGATGAGTAAAATTTTTGGAATTTCTTTGCTCTAATTACCATAAGTCAAGACAAGTCTGTAGATTCTGTAGCCCAGGCTAATTGTGTTTTGCCTGTGAAAGTCCGTGGAGTGAAAGGGAATGTCTGTTTTCGTGACGTAGCAGCATGGCACACTCTTTTCCCCCCATGCACTGCTTCATAACCTCAGTTATTTCAGAGGTAGCTCTTCTTTACTGTGGTTCATAGCAAAACTTAATATTTCTGTCTGTGTTTTGGGAGGGGTGAGGGAAGAGTTAATTTTGCTCTTCTGTTGTCTAGGAAACAGTGGTTGTACTTCTCTTTTGAAAATAGATAGTGAATTCCACATTCAGGGAGCAATGAATAAGATAAAAAGCCACAAGATTAGAAGCTTGAATTAGACACCGTTTGAGAGAGCAAAGATAAGTTCGTGTGCACTGGAAACTTTTCAGTTGTGCTGGAGTGGAGTGGGGAGAAGATCTGCTTTTAAAGAAGGTGCTCGGGGCTTTTAGGCTCTGGGCTGTTGGCGCTGATTCAGCAAAGCGTTTAACTAAGTGCCTAATTTTAATGATGTAGGGCCCCTCTGAGTCCAGGGCTGAGGATGTGGTCCGGTTTGTACATTAAGTACTTTGCCTCCCACCACTTGGAGAATTCAACCCTGTGCACATCGTGTTGAAAATTAAGAGGAAGAGAGACACTAGCAATTGCGATCTGGGCTCCTGTGCTGAAAACAAGCCATCCATCCAATTTAGGGCTGTAAATACTAAAATTGGAGATGGGGTTAATGACTCAGAACAACAGAACAGGGAACAGGATTTAAAAAAAAAAAAGCCTTGACAGTTGTCACAATGGGCAGCAAATGACAAGTGCATTTCAGTGCAAGTTTAAGACGATTATACTTGGAAGATGGAACTAAAATATAAAGCGAGGGCTGTATGCAATGCTGCACGTTCAACTGGAAATGTAGGTTATGTACTTGGTATTAATTCATGTCCCAGTGAACAGGAAAAAAAAAAAACAACCTTCTTCAATTCAGATGGGAATTGAGCTGTAGATTTTTCTGACTAAGAAGCTCTGGATAATTCTTTTCTTATGTATTATTAATAGTTCTATTACATTAAATCTTAGGTGTTCAGAATGATCCACCAGAGGTGTTTCTCCCCCCATTCCCAATCCGTTGTTCCCAGCTGAAGTCCAGGGTGCAGCTGGGTAGGTGAATCTGGGCTTGGAAAACTGGCACACAGAGGCACGTAAAGAGAGACACAATTTTCAGGACTGATTTCTTACAAGCAGTTCAGCAGATGTGTTTTCAGGAGGGATTTTAGTGTAGTCAAGGAGGTGCTGCCCTCCAACAGGAACTGTTTGAAGAACTGCAGAGTCCTGGGGAAGAACTACTAAAACAAATGAGCAGGAAGGGGTGGAAGGAAGGAGTGATGAAAAAGGAACATGTTGGGAGTGGTGAAGCAGAAAGATCCTGGCAGGGAGTGAAGAACAGGTTTTGTGGATGTGTTTAAAGGTGTAAAAAAGGGCAGCCTCAGAGACGGTAATGCAGATAGTAAATCTCCTCCCAGGGTTTGTGATCACTACATCGTGATTAAAAAAATCCCAGCAAAATATAAAACCACTCAAAACCAATACAGGAGGGAAAAAAAAAAAGTCACATGGAAAATCCTGCTGTCCTTTGTGTTAGTGATCACAAGCAGTCCCTTGTGAATTTGGTCAGCATTGCTATACAAATATGCATGCCGTGCTTCTGAGTAGCAAATTCCAGCCCCCTTTAAGGGGAGCTCTGCAAGGGGTTTTGGAAATAAATATAAATGCAATACCTAAAAACTGAGAAGGAATATGGAAATTGGAAAACGCTTAGGAGGATTTGTGATGACTTTGCAGACTGGAGGTAGGATGAAAACTCCCAGGTTGCAAGATGTTTCCGAAATGGCAGTCAATTAAAATACTATGTGATAGAGGGTTGACAGTTTGGGTGTTTTGAAATGATCCAGCTCTAGCTTGGAGTGCACTGGGTAAGGTGCAGCATAGGATGTTCTCCTATGGCAGTCGTTAGTCACCTTTTCCCTTCCCATAGAGCAGAGAGAGCCCTAATGACAGTGGATATAATGATGCCTTCAGGGCTGCTTAAGGAGTAACACAGCTCCTATAGCAAGGTGCAGCCTGGTTCCTTCGCCTCAGTTTCAGTGGTGTGTGGAGGAGCCAGGACATGCCTCGAAGGGGTTGTCAGCCCCCCCTCATCCCTCCAGAGCTGTTAGACAATTAGCGGCTGCTTCCTGCACATGGGCAGGAGTGGAAAGGGAGCTCCAACTCCATACAGGGCTGGAAGTCATTTGGCCTTTGTAAAGAGATGAGAAATGTGAGTTACTGCTCAGCGTGGCCTGTGCACTTCACCAGAAAGGGTTACCTGGCAAGGCCTCTGTGAGAGGCGCCTACGTCTCCTGATGAGCTTTGCCAGTGCTGCTCTTGCCTCATCTCTCTGACATCAACTTTCCTGAGCTGCTGCAGCCTTATGTAACTGCCCCAGCTCCCCTAGCAGCCTTTTTTGGGGGGGAAAGCTGCTGATTCACCCTGCACACAGGTGCTGCAGCACAGCTTTGGTTGCAGCTCTCGGGTCAGGCAGCACCTCTCTGGAGCAGAGCAGGGAGAGGAGAGGAGAAGAAGTTGGAGCTAGAGGAAGGTCACGCTGCAGCACTTGTATTTCTACCTCTCCCCTAGAGATGCTTGCAAGGAAAAGACAAACCTGATGGATGGTTGTATTTTCAAGAGAATGCAATGCAAAGCAGGTGGTTCCTGGCACTTAATAGACCCAGGGTTGTGTCTGTGCTGCTTTCAGAGGTTCACCTTCAGCAGGCTTTAATCCTGGCTGCCACAGGTCGTGCTGACAAAAGACACGACGGCAGAGGCAGTGGAGTGAACCACCCAAGTGCCAGGCCCCAGCAGAGCCATGCCTACTGCAGAATACCAGCACTGATGTCTCTTTTCTGCCCAGGGTGATAATTAGCAGAACTCCATCTTGCCTAGCTGCAATACCGTCTCCCCACAGTGCTGCAGGTATTCACCCCATGCCATGTTTGGTTGTGCTGCAGAGGTGGTTTCCTTCTCATGGATCCCTGTATCACAGTGGATCATAGGCACATAGGGCTTAAACCCAGGAATTACTGGCCCTGGCTCAAGCAGCCAACTCAGAAATCTGAGTCTGTAATCTTGGGTTCTTCTGTGTCCCTTGGTCAAGGAGAAAGGGCACCCCAGGGCTGGATGTTCATCTCTTCCTGAGCACTGGTGTATAGCACATGGGAAAATGGCCTTGGAGGGCCAGTTTCTGTCCACTGAATAGAGAAGGAGCCAACTGGGTGACTTACACAGCCTCAGGCATCTGAGATGGGGCAAGATGGCATGTGGAAAGACCTAGGGATGTGGGTAGAAACCAAGAAAGGGAGGCATTTTAAAAATGTGCTGTTTTAATGAATATTTTCAAAGCAAAATAAAATTGAAGTCTTGGAGTGAGGCAGTCTACAAAAATGCCAGACTTCAAAAGCCAAAAAAGGGGGAGATACATGACTTTCAATGTGCAGAATGCACAAAATATAAAAATATATTTTTGAAGACTTTTAAAATTCAGATATCAGAGTCAGGAAGAAAAGAAAAGGTGAGATGAGAAGGAACAAAGAAGGGTTTCAGGGTTTTCTTTGTTGTTGCAGTTTTGGTTTTTTCACTGCTCATCAAAGCCTCCTTCAGGACCTCTTCATCAGTTGGCTCTAAGGACCTGTCCCAAGAAGTCTCTTCTAGCAAGGATTAGCTGTTTGTTGTGAACATGCTAATATCTGATCATAGTTTTGAGAGTGCATTTTCTTTCCTTGCTGATAGAAACCATATTAGCTAATAAAAATAATTAAATTTATATTCTCTAGATGTAATTGGTGATTATGCCCTCTAGGTGGAAAAAAATGCTTTCAGATGAGCAGAAGCCTATGTTCTTCATTCAGATTACTAAAATGCCTTAATTTCCGCAGAAGTGGACTGCAGAGAGAGTTGTATCCCCCAAGCCTGCACAGAAAAGGCATTAGCAACCATTTCCTGAAGTAATTTATAGTATTGTTCACTGTATTATGCCAACTCTAACAAACTCTCTCCTCCTTTACTGCTAGCGTGGCTGTAATTCCGGTTACTCTATTGGGAATTTGGCTCTTGGAAAGCTAAGTGATTTATAAATTTTTAAGAGGTGATGCATACAGCTAATCTAAAGGAAAATGGGCTCCTGCAGCCTGTGCACCTGCTGTCTGGGAGAGGATTTCTTGCAGGATTTCTCTACTAAAAATGGGAAAATTCTGATAATTTTTAGGGTAGCTTGTTTTAACAGATTGATGAAAGGCCATTGCTCCTGGAGCCTAAAGCCTTCATTTTACCCAGAAATGTTTAAAGCACAGATAGCTATTTTTCCAGCAGTGCTCAGTCTTGAATTATCATACAAACTTCCCAACTGCTGGCTATTTTGTATGAGGTAGCAGTTTTTTGTGAAAGTGTGGTGGCCTTAATTTAGGTCACACTTGAGTCCCTTCTCCTTGCATCCCTCCCCAACGTGCTTTCAGTGTGAGAAGCAAACTCTTTCTAGGAAACAATTTGTTAACAGCCTCCTTCCTTCCAGCTGGGACTTCTGAGCCCTGGAGAAGTGTGCCGCAGAAGGGATGCAAGGCAGGGAACAAGGGAAGAACTCCTTGTTGAATTCATACCATATCAACTTGGTATTTCATTTCTGGTTGAATGCGGTTACTTGAAAGTGCTCTGAAGGACTTTCTGTATGGATACCCATGGCAAACGTACACTTCAAAACCTGTCTTAAAAGAATTTCATACTAATCCATTTACCCTTGGTCCTTGACAATGTCCAGGTCAAAAGTTACGTGGTGTTCCCACTCCCCTGACACAGATGGTATCTGACGCGGTAGAGAGATGGAGGAGAAGCTGCTCTCTGCCCTGCTTCATTTGTTAGTGTGTCATCGTTGCTAGAGAAACACAAAACCTTGGACTGGAATTCTGGCAGAATAAAAGCCTTTCAATTCATATTTGATCACATTTAAAGGAGGGGGAAGGAGGGACCTTGTAAAAACCCTGTTCATCCACTAGAGAGCATATAGGCAGTGCTTCTCCTTGGAGAAAATAAAAATGTCAAGCTCTTATTATGCACAATAATGCAATGCAGTTTAAATGTTTACTGCTGTTCTACCCACCGCAGTTACATATGGAGAAAAGACTATGTGAAAACTGGAAGAAGGCTTTGCAAATATATAACTTTTTATGTTCAAAAGCCTCTTACCTCCTTGTTAGTGTTTAATATCTTCTTGTTCTTAAAGAACGTTCCTATTCTCCCCATGGAAATATTAAATTATTTACAAAGTTCCTGAGAAATACAGGGGTGGACTTGAGAAGGTGTAGAGCTGATCTCTGCACGGGCATTTTATGGCTTTTAGAGGATTCCAGTGTTTCATTTCTGGCTGATGTGGTTTGGAAGAAGCTTCTGCAAACAAACTGATGTGAAGCTGCTCATTCTGCAGATGATCAATGCAAGAAGCTGGCGCTGAGAAGGTGATATCCTTTGAAGTCTAATGATATTAATGTTGACTCTTAAATATTTCATAGCTGTTACTCTTTTGTAGTGATTTCAGTGCTTGAGTTAAGGAGCACATTTTTTTTCTTCATCTAATTTCCATTTTTCCCCTCTAAACTGCCTCACTCTGTGTGTATACAATACACATATGTAACTTCAGATTTAAACCATAGGGATCTGCGTGCTTTAAATGGATAGTGGTACACCCCACTAATTAATTAAACTTTTTTTTTTTCCCCATGGGTGTCAAATTTACTTTTTCCAAAGGCTGTTTGTTAATATAGTGCATGTTAGAGGCAGTTTTTTTCTGTGGAATACATTGCTGACTTTCTCTGTTGCCCTAGTTAACCTTTTTCCGTCCATCTGTAGGTTACAGATGATTCTACTTACACTTGTAACCTGCTGTGAGAGCTAGGCGTGAAACATAATATAGAAACCTCAGGTAACTCCTTGGATACATATCTTTTCCTCTGGATTTTTTTATGCTTGTTTTATTTTGTGGGAGGTAAAATCCTTTGTAATGCATTTGCTACATTCATATAAAGCAACATTGGTTTGTTGTACATTTATTATGTGGCCTTTCCTGGTATTTTTTACTTTTTGTGTGCCATGATTCTGACTTAGCCAGTGGCAAAATATTTGTGTTGTGCTTGGATACTGGATGGATTTCCACTGACACTAATGGACAATCTGGTCAGGATTTTATTTGCCATTAGCATCAAGCAAAACTTTCTTTTTGTTGCCTTTTGCAAGTGATCAATGGATCCACTTAGATTATAACCTGGAGTTAGGACTAGAATTACGTGTTAATATCTCTCATTGCAATAAAACAACTGTTAGAGTCCATTACTTTTCTGGGGAAAGGAATGGGATTTGTTTAATTTTAACTGCCTCAGTAGTGTACTGGTGCATATATAAACGCTGATGAATGAAATCAAGCAATTAGAATTAGAAATTAATAACACAAGGCATCTAGTCCTTTCAGCGAGTTTGCATTTTGATTCTGATTGATTTTTCTAATATTTGCTAAGTGCATACATATCCACAAAGGCCTTATATCCATATGCTGTATTTTTAAAATGCTGGCATGTTGACTTCTGGGAGCTAGATTTGTTATTTGACAGCATATTATGATTTAATTTCTGTTATCTGAAAAACTGCACCATTAAAATAGCTGATGCAGAATTTAAGTATGTCTGTTCATTGTTCTCTTTTCCAAGGTTTTTGGAAATTACACTTGGTGCCTAACACTGTAAAGCTGGTTTACATTTCAGGCAGGGTTATTTTTCTCTTTGAATGACAGTGAGTATTTGTGTGCATGTATGCAAGTGTGACATGAAAATACGAAGATAGCTGCCTTGAAGTTCTGTTTTTGCTTTTTAATTGATATTTGGATGATATAAAGCAAGCAACTGCCATATGACAATAAAGTGGACGAACTTTCCCAGCTGGATGACATATTTGACGAAGGATGTAACCAGAGAAACTGTGAATTATGTAAAGTGCTAAATAGGATTCTGGGTGTAACTTATTACCCTGCGGGCTGGAAGATACCACTTGTTATTTACTTGCACTTTCTGAAGCAACATTATTTTGGGTGTTTCTCAGAAGTGCTAAACTTCATTATTGGGGAAAAAAAGAATCGAGGAGTGAGTGTCATTCTCCTGGTTTCCTATGGGGAAGGAGTGGGAGGTTTTGGAAGGCTGGCTGTGAGTAGTATGATTTCTTGAATTCTTGTCTGCCATGCCTTGCATGTGTCTGCTCTGCTGCCGCCAGGTAGGAACCAGGGTGAGCCAGATTTCCTGATAGCTCCTGGCAAGGACAGATGCTGCTGTCTGGGTCCACTGAGATAAGAGTTCCTTGGGCCTCTTTGGGGTGGTGGCTTTGTTTTATATTCTGTGTTTGCCTCACCAAGGATTATTTTTATTTGTTTATTGGTTGTATCCCTTTGTGGCTCTATGCTTGGTTTTTTGGGAGTTTTTTTCAGTTAAACTGAATCACATAATTTATTTTTACATATAGCTCTTGAAAAGCCAGCGTACTAACAGCAGGCTCTCGCTTTACTGCATAAATCTAATGCAGCCTCTCTGAAACAGACATTTTAGATTTTAACCTCAATATAAAACTTGCTACTTCATTTTTTCTGCTTTCCACACTGCACCTGCTGTTCTTCCTCAGGATCCCTGGATTTGTTGTTGGGCCATGTGCAGCCCATTCTTACTTACCAACTACCATGAGTGTCGTAGGTGATCTGTGGAGGCAGCCAAACTTTTTGCAGTAGCATTCAAGTTGCGTCAGGAGGTTGTAGCCACATGAGGGTGTACGAGTTGGTTTGGTTGTAGGAGGAAATAATAAGAAGGACCGGATTTGGTGAAGAGCTTTGCTCTTGTGCTAAAAACTGCTGCTTTGTGATGCATTAGACTGGACTTGTACAAAAGCTCACTGCTCAGAGCAGGTAACTGGAGTCATAGTAGGCATCTGGTTGGTGTTTGTGGGAGGGATGCATGTCAGAAAAAAGTTCATGTCTATCAGTTGTTGGGTGTTTTTGTTCAGATGAGGCAATATTAGCTGCTGGATCAGACCCTGAGCTCAGGGTTGTCTCTGCTGTCTCTGGCCCTGCAGTTGAAAGGACAGTTCAAGGGACCTGTCAGGTTTCCATCTTCTGGCAGAGACAGCTCACCTTGCCTGTCCCTTCATTAACTGGAGGGGACAAAAGTGAGTGACGCTTCAAATACTCAAGTTTTGAAACACTTTCAGCTGCTTTCCACTTTTTATCTCTGCGCTTTCAAGTTATTTTTTCCCCT
This sequence comes from Pseudopodoces humilis, assembly GCF_049639895.1. Classification (NCBI taxonomy): domain Eukaryota; kingdom Metazoa; phylum Chordata; class Aves; order Passeriformes; family Paridae; genus Pseudopodoces; species Pseudopodoces humilis. The sequence goes on along the minus strand of NC_142204.1, from coordinate 67,604,129 downwards.
TCATGTTTTTTGGGATCTTTCAAAGCTGATGGTGCTGTGCAATGGGAGAGATGGAAGTTCTCTTCTGTGTGTAAGCATTATGCAGGATGGAGAGTCCAGGGAGAGGCAGCAGTGTTGCCCTTGCTGAGTCTTTGGTGAATGGCAAACCTCTTTCCTGAAGACCTGTCCAGGGGCTTTCTTGCTCTTGCAGCTAGCAAAAGGCACTGTATTTATCAAAATCCTGCTGAAGGAACAGGAAAATATCAAGAGCTAGAACACACCTGTACTATCCCCTCTTACAAAACCTTCCTGACTTCTCGGCAGATGAAGGGAACACCTGGTGCATGCCTCCAGAAACATTTAGGTTGCAGCTCATGGGCATTTTCCTGTATAAAACCTTGTTCAAAGTATGTTGGATCAGCTTACATAGTGGGACTGTGTGATGAAATACACTGGGAACTGTTTTTTCCCATAATCCAGATGTTTTGGGGGTAAGGAAAAGAGAGCGCTGCTGTGGTGGTGACTCACAAGAGTCTTGTGCTGCTGTGTACTTCGCTTTCACATGTGAAGGAAGCTCTGTTCCAGCATGAAGACGGAATGCATCACGCAGGAGGTGCTTGCAACCATGAACACGTGCTTTCCTTGGTGTCTGTGCTCATTTTGAGCTTTAAGGTCTGCAGAGCTGTGTGAAAAGGACTAGAGAATGTTTCTGTACTGGTGTGGTGGGAAGGCCTTGCCTTGCAGAAACCCTGCAAAATGACAAATGTTGTGTCAAAACCTCAAGAATCTAATAGCTTGTAAACAGCTTATTCTTCTCCAGTTTTCTAGAAGTATTTTATTTTCACATGAATTCTATGTGATACTTAACAAATACAGCTATCTCCAATTACAATTCTATGATTTTTTCACTCACACATGAACCTAATTCTCAGTTTTCTATAGTAGCTTTGAGACAATATAGCAATATGTAAAGTACTTGAAAATTCAGAAATTTAAATACTGCTGTTGGAACTTTGGTCCATCTGTTAAAATTCAGGCAGTGGTGTAGCAGTTGTTGCCCAGTAATTCCTACTGCGCAATGCAAAACAATTAAGCTTAGCAAGAAGGTGTTAAAAACATGACCAAACTGAATTTTCAGTTGGTTTCCTGTTTTTAACATTTAGATTCAAGCTACAGTATGAATGTAATGCTTCCCATCTGGGTCTCATCAGTTAAAACTTATCTTTTGGTAAATCTAATGATGAGCTTCTGCTTACTAATTTCACTGCAAGATCATAGGCTTTAAAAAAAAAATAACCATTGAGACACTCAAGTGAAAAGGAAGTTTGATATGTGCTTTCTCTTTATTTCAAGTGCATAAGCACCGTAATGGAAAAAAAAAGAAATGTGATATTTTCCCTTTCTTTATTAACTTGACAAAAGTCTTGGGCTAAAAATTGGAAAATTTTATAGCCTTCAGTGCACTGTATTCAAGTTCTGCTTAAAGTAATTTTTAAAATCAAGTCACCAATTTCCAAAAGGTTTCTAATCCCAAGTATCCTAGTTCTGTCAAGTTTTGTGAATCATTTCCTTTTATGTTAGTTGATCATTTTGTCCTATATCTAAGTTGTTAGTTATGGGGAAGAATTACCAATATAATTGTCTCAAATCACCGTTATAATCTCTGTCCCTTCCAAAAAAATTCACAGCTTAAAAATACCATCTTTAAAAGATACGTATTCTTTTTCAGTTTTCATACAGCAAGTAACCAGTTCTCAGACCCAGGCCCGTCTAAAATATCTGGTTCTGCTGGCCATACTTGGATATTCAATAATCTCATTTTTCATTAGAAATTTTGGGGTTTTTCAAGGGGTCTTCATGCGACCTTCTGCTTTCAGTTTGAATTTTAAGTCCAAGTGATTTATTTTTTTTATAAACTTGTTCCTAGCATTTCCTCTGTACCAAAATTCAGCCTTTTCAACTTTTCCAGATTTCTTTCCCTGTGTTCTGCAGCAAGTTCAGCCCTGCTTTTCTGTACTTGTTAACCTTTTGCCCTATAAATATTCGTTAATGGAAATTTTTCCCGGTTGGCTCAGGTTTGCGATAGTCAGGGAGCCTGGGCTGATAAGGAAACCCCGCTGCCAGCGTGCCGAGGAAAGCATTAAACCACAGCTGTACTCCTTAGTGCTCCTGTCTTTACCTGCCCCAATCGCATACCATTACACTTGATTTATCCTGTGTAACGTGATCCTTATACAAAGCCAAGCTTGGTTGTCATAAGGCCTTCCATTTTCATGCCTTTCTTATCTCTTTTCCAGCTGCATTTTCCCCAGTGCAACAAATAGCTCCGGTGTAAAACTTCCCCAGTAAAAGGAGCCAGGAGTAAATTTGTGCAGGTTGGCTTTTGATGGAACTTAGATAAATGTGGTTGGCATTTTTTTTATTTATTTTATTCTATTCCCTTTTAGTCTCCTGCTTTCTAATTTCTTTCCATGATTTTAATCACCTTGCTTACCTCAGTTACTGGGGTGCTGGAGATAGGAGCTGTGAGATGCACCATTCTGCAGCATGTACTGTTATCTGCATATTTTCCTGATCTGCCTGCAAGTGCCTTGGGAGCCTAGCTGCAGCCACCTCAGGCTGCCTTCTGGGGTGATGCAGGGGGCAGTTTTGCATTTCCATGAAACTGCGTGTTTAAAAGCTAAATAAGCTAAAATATGCACAATTCTTCCATAGTCAGTCCCACCAGGACACCTTCCTCGTCAGACTTTGACATAAAGCAGCTCTTAGCACTGATCTTTGTATTGGATGGAGTTTACAGTGTGTTTGGCAAAGAGGGCTTTCATTAATGTGTCCCTGCAAATTAAAACAATCAAAGAGCTTAGAGAAACCTCAAACATGTTGCAAAATGGGAAGATGCTGCTAAGTTCAGGTGATTAGAAATAATATAATGCCTTTAGAAATCTTTCAATTGATTGAGAAATGCCAGATTTCTGTGACACAAAAGAACTTAAAAATCTAACCATATATATATATATTTCTTTGTCTTAGGAACTTTCTTTCATGTTTTAATTTTTTTTTTCTTTGAAGCCACATAGACTGAAAACTTATTTTGCCCATTTTTAGAAGGGAAACCCAAGGCTCCCCTGCAATAGAATTGGTTGTTTCCTTCCAGTTTAAATTTTGATTTGTAGGGACTATTTTCGGATGCATCAGAAACATGACTTGCAGTCAGAATATGTGTCCTTGTCAACATTTCAGTAAGCAGAGGTCAAACCAGAACATGAGAATACAACTTACATATTTATAATTGCATAAATTGTCCCAAAAGAAGGTCTTTTATTATATGCTGTCCATTTGCATGCTTAGTTAATAGTTTAGTCGGCAACATGAAGATGTCGGCTGCTTCTTTACTGATAAATTTTATTTTATTTTGCATATCCTACATACTTTTTCAGACAAGAGAATTAGTGTAATCTCTTTCAGAGCGATAGTGACATGAGTTCAATGCCTCCAAGAAGGGATGGTAGCACTGGATATCTGTTAAAACTGAAGAAATCTTTGAAATATTCCATTCACCTATGCAGTTAAAGTGACTAGAGATTCAAACAGTCCTCAAAACATTGATGAAGCTTCACTCTAAGTCTACAAGCCCCTGCCTCCAAAACAAAAACCAAAAAACAAACAAAAAACCCCAAACAAACTGTGAGAAAAAAGAAAGTATTTGAAAGATAAAGCAACTATAAGCAGTTATTGCACTGAAGGCATGGAAGTTTTTTAACAATGTGGATTAAAGAAATGGGGAAGAAAATCATGAGAAAGATAATGTAAACTAATGAGAACTTATGTGGTTTCCAGGGATAGTTTTAGGGGGTTTGGGGGAAAAGCCATTTCGTAATAGAATAAAATTATATAATAACTTCAGTGATCAGTGGTATTCAGGGCCACAGATGCAGCCATCTGAAGATGAAGAAACCCAGGTGTAATCCAACATTGCTTTTTTTGATGGCATCTTTGTCACCAATGACTGTTCTCAGGAACATTTGAGGATTTCTGCTCTAATCAGCTTCATGCTGCCTTGAGCACAGTGGTCAAAATTCTCTAATATTCTTAGTCTGACTACAGCAAATCTGTAAAGTCTGCCTTCAGTTGGGATAGTTTGCAATGGTGAATCAGGCCAACCCCTGATGGGTGACAGAGTTGCAGGGAAGACAGAATGTCAGGAAAGGAACAAAACCCCCACCTGCTTACTAGTGAAAGCAAAGTCTGTGACCTAGTTTCCCTTCCTTCATTAGGATGTGGTTTAGCAAAATTGCCACCATGGGCCTGCAGAGGTGATGAGCCCCAGCCACACCACAGGGTTTCTGAACACCTGAGCTGTGCAGAGCCTGGCATCATCCGCACAGCAGATCATCTGCCATAGCTCTGGGGGCAAAAGAAATCAATCCAAGAGGCAGCAGGTAACTCCTGAGAAACACAGAGCCCTTGCCAAACCCTGTTTGGGGCAAAAGCACTTCTAGGAAGCAAAAGGCAAGTCAAAAATAGAGCAAGGGCTGTGGCAGACCCTGCACAAGTTCACTTGACCTGAGTTTGTGCCTCCACCCCTATCAAGCACAGCCACTTGCCAAAGGAAACTGCAATGTCTATGAATGTCTTAAATTGCAGACAGGAAATTTTCATGTTGCTAAATGATAATCTATAGAAAGTAAATGAGGAAGACAGGCTGGAGGGGGGAAGTTAAAATTTTTGTAGTACAATACATAACCATCTTGATTTAGAAGCTACGTTTAGGAAGATCTAGGTGTGATCTTCAGAGGAATAGTCTGTTCTGTAAGTGCTAATCTTGGGAGGATACTTTGCCTTTGGTGGATATACACAGTGTCTGCATACCGGACTCAACACATTGAATTTTGATCCTGAATTACCCTAATTACTCATTAGCATTGAACAGTATCAGCCTATTGTAACAGTGCTGAGTGTCAGAACTTTGCATGTGACTTTTCAAGAATTCAAAAAACATCTCTGCTGAAGAGGCTGTTTCCTCAAGCTGACTTTCACATTCACTTTTGGTTTTTTCACTACTATTAATTTATTTCCTGCATTCCATTAAAAATGGCATTTGCAGGTCAGGGAGCACTAAAATGATTTCATTTGCAAAAAAACAACAACAACAATCTTAACTGAAAAACGACAGCAAAACCCTCTCTGCCTTTGTTGATTGTGCAGTTTACCAAAGATTTACATTTTTCACATCTGTTGCCCTCCCATTATAGTTTCATCTTGCATGTAAAATTGATACAGCAGCATAAACAATCTCTCAATTGCTGGAGAAGGAAAGCTTAATAATAGCTCTGATTACTTTTTTGTCCAAAAGAATATAAAACATCATGTATTTTTTATGATGTCACAACAAGTGGAGAGTTTGACATTATCACATTAACTGCTAATGTATAAATGCAACACTAATGTACTAGAATTAAAACTTTATATAATGACCTTCCCTTTGTTCAGCCATTAGAAATACATTAATACTCTGTCTTTCAAATCGGACCTGATGTAATTTTTTTCATCAATAACTAGTTTGTAGGGGGTTTTGTTTGTATGGATATATGTGTTTATTTTCTGGAAAACTATTCTGACTTCATCTTTCGCAAAGCAGAAGTCAGCAACATTTCAGGTGCATTTATATAGCCTTTAGTTTATTTTGTTTGCAAGAACAGTAGCCAGAGCAAGGAAACTCGGTCTCCCTCCTTCTATCTTGTACTCAAGTTGGCCAGCTTTGTCCATTGCTGTGTGCTTCAATGTACCCTTTTGTAAAATGTGTGTATTACTTATGTGCAAATTGAGATTTGCACATAATTAATTAGCAGATGTTTGTACCTACTTTCACATCCTCCTAAGAGTCATGCTATGTGAGTGCAAAGCAGTTGTTGCTGGGACATGAGAACATTGGAGCAAAACCTTTTTTTGGAGATGGAGGGAAGGTTACAAAGGGATACATGGAGGTTTACCTTTTTTATTTTATTTTTTCAGATACTTTAGAATCTTTTTAAAAAAATCCCTGTTTTGAAGCAAGTGGGGCACAAGACAGCTAAAGATACCTCCCATATAATAGGTGTTATTTCTTGCATTGCTCTTCTACAACCTGCATGCATCAAGGTTTTAAAGCTCTTAAAAGCTCTGAGGTGAACAAAAAGACTGCTGGAACAGCAGTGGGCATGTCGAAGCACACTTGAAGATAACAGCTGTCAGGACACAGGAGATGAAAATGCAACCAAGTACACAGGCCACAGGAAAACTTGGCCTTGGGCATTTTTTGCTTTCACTTCAATAGTTTTAACCCTTTGTACTCCACATATGATTTTTAAAGTTGGGGGAGCATAAAGGAGGAGAAAATCCTTTGTGGGCTGCTTCTGAAAAATGAAAATACACAACTAATAAATAGCTGCTGGATCACTGCAATAAAGTACAGGCAGGGCTGCATTTAGACAGCTTGGCTTTTATCTGATTGTGAGTTGTGTGTTTCCTCATAGGGGAACTACCGCCAACCCAATTTTAATCAGTTGCAATTTTGTTTTTGCGTCTAAATTAGAATAGCTTGGATTGAAGAGGAAGTGAAAAGAAATGTCTGCCAAAGCATTTCTATAAAGCAAGAACTCTTTCACTTTAGTTTCATCATGCATCTTTAGTCTGATATTCTTCATTTTACCCAAATATTATCAGGATTACTACTCTAGTGTATTTTACATCAGCTTTCTGCTTGCAAAGCTAAATAAACACTTCATGAGCCATGCTGAGAAGTCTCCCCAAAGACCTTGCTCTTTAAAACATTTAAGTACAAGCATGACTGAGATTGGCGATGCAGAATGGAACCTTTCAGTTTTGTTGTTATCTAGAATCTACCTTGATTTGGGAAGAACCAAAAATATTCCTTCCTGATGACTGCTCTGGGGCCTCTGTGAGGAGACTCAGTACTATCAGTTACTGCAAGTAAACAGACACGTATTTGGCACATGCCTCAGCAGAGACCAATGTACCTCCTAGCCAAGCTGAGGGGCGTTAGCCAGGACAGAGCTTGATTTGTGACTAAACTCCAACCTGTGACCCAGCAAAGCTCCTTGCTCTACTGAGCCTGTTGCTCCTGCACTTTCCACCTGCATTATGTCCACTCAGAACAAAAATGGCTAACTACAAGTTTCTGCTAGCATCTGTTCCCATGCCTGTTGTCTGAAACAAAGCCTAATTATCACACTCCTTTCCTTCATATTTTCTTTTGACTTACCCAATTGTCTACATCTTTGATATCTAGAGCATAAATGCCAAGGCTGAAATGTGCATTCAATTAGATGACTCTTGACTGACCTACATAACAGTTCATTCATGAGATAATGTGACCTGGAGTCATGGAGATAGAAGCCAGTTGATTGAGCTGGCTTGGCTGTGTACACTGTAAACTCTCCGGTGATTGAGGAATCATCTAAAATTAGCCATACACTGTTGTTGAGAGCCTTTCAGTCCCGGCTCTGTTTCAGTAATATTTTTTTTATGAGATGGGCATGTAATTTGTCACACTGTAGTTCTTTAATGCTTAAGTTTATTAGCATGAGGTACTTGGGTATCAAATAAAATGAGCAGTTAAGTGATTTATGCTTAGGGTCTGCACCCAGTTCAGGGTATAGGTAGCCAGCCTCCCATGAAGGGGCAAGAGAGTATACAGTATTTACCACTTCCTTCAGACAGCTACAAAATGGTGCTTTTTGAAGATGAACCTCGTGCATGTAAATCCCAACTGCCTATTACTGCACGGCAAGTTAAAATGCATTTTTGTATTAAAAGATATTGTGTGTCTGTAGAGAGCCACAGGGTTTTCCTTAGCTTTTGCCTACTACATTTGTGAACTTGCAGCTTTCAGCTGTGGGGGGAAAAAAAGTTAACCAGGGAGCGAGTGGTTTCAGCATAAGAACCAAGTGACAGTTTTTGTATTGCTAAGCCACAAAGGAAGCTCGGATAAAGGTTGTAGGTCGGAAAGAAACCTTGAGGAGCATGCTCGTGAAGTGAGGCACTTGAAGAAAGGCTGCAGCTGTCACTTCCACATCTGAGGGGCAGTGAGGTATTTCAACCATTTTCTTATTCTATCTTGTCTTAAAGATTCATTAATTGAATAATGTAAAATTATCTGGTGTCCTCTGGGGCATAAGTCCTTCTATTTTTATTTTTTCCCTCAGTAAGTGTGGTAGGAGCAGTCTGTGCTCTGTCGTGTCCAGTTCCTCTCAGATGGAGCTGCTTTGGTGCTGACTGATGCGTGTCGCGAGGAGGACTGGGGGACATTTTGTACAGGGAGGCTGTGGGCTCTTCAAAACACATTTGGGGTGAAGCGCCACATTCCTGAGGCTTTCTCTTTTAGTAGATGCATCTTGTGGGGGGTTTTCGTGCTTTTAAAGAGCAGGTTGCTTGCTGCCTCCTTCTCTGTCTTTTCTATGGTTCTGTGGTTAACTCTGTGCTGACACAGTGGTGATCCTCTCTTGGGGAGGGTGAAGATTAATCAAAATGCCCAGGAGCTGGCTGTCAGATGTCCAGCAGGAGGTTTCCTGAGAGTCTTTTTTTGAGTTCCTTAGGGGTTCAGGTTTTTTTTTTATAACTTGACGTTTTTTAAGAAATAATAAGGAAGTGACAACCTGCACAGCAGTAAAAAGGGATTTAATTTATTCTTTCACATCGTACATTTTGCAGTATTTTCATATGATTCTTTTTTTTTCTTTATGATGCATATACATAGTTTGGCTTTGAGTGAATAAATTGTTGGGAATGCTGGAGAGAGCAGCAGCAGAGAAACTTTTATATTTTGCTGGAGTTTTTTGGTTCAGACAGACCACTTGGGCTCCAAGCTGAGGCTGAAATTGCACAGGGCCCAATTAGTGCCTGTTACCTTTGCTGTTTGCTCTTGATCGGTTGCAGAGACAGAGGTTTAATTAAGCAGAAATGGGGATGTGGAGTTAATGTTCATTATAAGTAAAATCGAAACAGCTGTTTACCTTGCCGAAGCCTTGTGTGTTAATGTCCATAAATTTTACCTTGAGGAGAGCTTGGAGGAGCCAGCCCCTGTACATGCCTATCCAGATACCGTGTGATATCATTTTGCATACTCATTTTCACAACATTTCCTAATCATATTAATTAACACATTAGGGTAGAATTCTTATTGTCTGCAGAAATTAGTTCAATTAAAACTATTAACATATTATCGTGATTGTTATGGTATTTGCAATTTGCTTTGTTACTACTCAACAACTACTGCAGCAAACCCAAATGTTTGAAATCAGCATAAAATTGGCATGGCTGTGCTTTTCCTCTTAACTGCCACATCAGGTCTCACTGTATACTTCCTGAATAAGCTCTGTTTCTGTGCTGGGGTTTCCTCTGTGAAAAAAAAAGATGTGAGAGGCCATGACTCTTGTAAGTCAAGGCTAGAAATACTTTGTCTTGATTAGGCTCTGCTGTGCCTAGTGTGATCACTGTGCAAATACATATGGAAAGAGTAAATAACTATAGTGGAGAGCAAGAGAGTAATGGATAGAAACTGGTCACATTCATGCTAAAAAAATTAGTAGGTTTTGTGCTTTTTTTCTTTTCTTGGTCAGAGCTGTGAGTTTCTGGTCTGGCTGTCTTGGGAGAGGAATGAAGGCAAGAGACTAGCTTTAATATTGAACATTTTCAGATTCAAAATCTTCATACAGGCAAGTGAGACATGCTCCCTGTGTAGGAGGCAAACATTAGTTGTTAGTGTAATTGAAATATTAATGGTCTCATCAAAGATTATTATTATTATTATTATTATTATTATTACTACTACTACTACTACTACTAATCCAGATCTACTTTTTATGAGACAAGAACACTGTTATGGGAGAGGAAAGCTTCATTAATACATTTGAGATGGATATGGACATTTCTGAGTGTCTGCTCCTGTCCAAGGTGTTTTGCTTACTCAAAGAGCTTTAATTTTCAGAGCTGAGAAGTGGTGAGGGGAAGTAGTCAGATACCAAGGGCGTCACTGGGAGGGGTACCTTGATAGCGGGGGTTTCTTCTTCCTTTTTTGCTGTTATGAACATGATGTTGATGGTTTCCTAATCCTCATTTTGAGTTCTATTTCTGGCTGTTTTAATGGGTTTTTTTTTTTAATGTTTTATAACATTCTTTTACACCTTGCTCATTCTCTCTTGGATTGCAGTACCTCCCATTCAATATGTATGTGATGTCTTACATATCTTGGATACTTTTTCTGTCTTACCCTAAAACCACAGATTTGCATTTTATTAGGCAGCTGTAGGTGAATTTTTTTTAGCCCTGGAGTTGTGAGTGTCAGGCTGTGCCCTGTCTAATATCTGCTCGTGCCTCCACTCCTCTGCATTGTACCTCGTGTAGCCTCTTCAGGGCTCTCCATTATGATACCAGGTCTGTGTTCCTCTGCACTCCGTTGTTACCTTGGGATCATAAATATTTCATCCTGCACAGAGTAACTGTGAGCTACTACTGTCTGTATAAAAAGTGCACATAAACCACATCATTATGCAAAGACAAGCAAAAGCAAAATATATTAGGCAATAGCCAGCTGGCCATTAAGAAAATTGCTGCTGCAGCTAAAGCAGCTAAAATGAAGCTCCAGGTTGGGCATTAAAAGTGTAGGCAAGACTGACGTGCCTGGGGCTGAGGCTGTGCAGGCTCAACACAAAGTCTGTGTGCTATTACTGGCATCACAGGGCTACAGGACATGAATGAGATCACTGTTTGGGTGTACCACTGCTGGCTGGGTGACACAGGATGTCCTTTTTGATCTAGAGTTTGTAGCAACACCTTAAACTGTTGAAAGGGAGTATTTTGCCTTTACAGAGCAGGTGTATATTGGTGTAGTATTAGCAGGAAAGTTGAACAGAAAACAAGACGTTTTATCTAACTGTGGTAGATAATTGCTAACATTATTCTAAGCCATATGTATTCTATTCATCTTCATGATATTGCTGTGACAAAGCTATTATCCTCCTTTACAGATAGAGTATTTATCTACAGTTGCCCTAGGATGCCTCTATAGTCAATGGAAAGACATTTCTACCTCCATTTTAGTCCACCTGAAGTCAGAATTGCCCTCTAAAATTATTATTTCTCTTCACAGACTAAACAGGAAATCCCACACACATAAATTTAATAAATCTGAGCCAAAGAGATTAGAGATTTGTCTGCAGCAGATGAGTTTCAGAGCCTGTGCTTTCACAGCTGTTACTAGTAACTAGCTTAGCTTAAATTTATTTCATATATGGAATATATAGGTGACTTCTATAGTTGAGATTGTACTGTTGTTATACATCAAAGGAGACATGTCCAAATGGCTGAGTGTGGAATTCAATTTTCATATTTCGGATGAGAAGATAATGCCCTAATCAGGTCTTGTCTATCTAATGCACTCAGTGGCACTACTCAGTTCTTTTCAGTTTGGCTACCACTCCAAACTGTTAAACCATCTGCTGATAGCAGCCGAAAAGATGACAATATAATAAATTACTAGAAAAAGTTAAGATGCCTAACATCTGCTCTCCACCAAGCTTGAGCATCTTCCCTGAATTGATGTTCTGTTGTCTCCTGACACAGTCAGGGAAGATGCCTGCTCTGAAGCTGTTGCAAATTCAAATAATTTGCAGCTGGACCTACATTTCAGGCATCCATCCTAGGTCTAAATAGGGAATAACAATAGAGAAGGGAGAAGACAAAGGCAGGAGAACACATAGTTTCTCAAAATACCTTAAGAAGTTCCTGGCCCAGGTAAAGGCCTTTGTCTACTCATTATTCATTATGATTAATGAAGAAATGCCTAATGATGGCAAGCAGAATTTTGCAAGACAGAAATAGAAACTGCTGCCTCTTCAAAACCACATGACTGTCTGTCCTGGATCTACGCTGTGCATAATGTTTTAATCAAATACAGTTTGTTCTGTAGCAATGGACCACATTGGTTAGTGCAAACAGAATGTAAACGTATTCTAGATAAGATTATGTAGCTTTAAAGGTGCTGGTAGGCAGACACTGTTGAGAAAATATACACATAATATTTATTTAAAACATTGCTGGGGACTCCTTTGCTGTTATTAGTCTGTCATGAAAATCTGCAAACACATACTTACCAGAAACTCACTGCAAAACATTAGGCAGTTAGTGAAGTCAAATATAGAGGGTAGATGCCATAGCAAAGCACAGTTAATGGTTGTGACTTAACTTACATCCAAGTGCAAACATAATTAAATTAGAAAAAGTCCTGAACCAAATGTAGGAGGTGTAGCCTGCCTGGAATGCAAATATGAACCTGGATCCCATCCTACTGCTTCAGTCTCCTGAAGTAGAACTGGAGGAAACAGGAGTTCAGAGCTGAATCCAAAAAGCGTGAAACAAGCCAGTAGGTGCCACAATGTTCTGCTCATTATTGTGGTACAAACTTACACAAAAGTAGCTGATCTAAGAGAAAAGACTTATGGACTGGAAAGTTTGGTGTGCATTAATTTGGGAGATTCCATTACATTAAGCAAGTTGTCTTCTAGTTTCCTTTTCTAAGTTTTTTCAACTCTAAAAGCATACTTTTAAGATATGATTTCTCTAAGCATAATAATTGATTTCTTCTCTGTTCCTAATTTCTCTCACATACACAGCCCTATCAGCTGCTTCCACAGTGAATAGGTGAAGAAGGAGCACTCCTTCAGCACAGATTCCTCCATAGTAATGTCCTGTGATTTTAAGCTCAGTGAAATTGCACTGGATCTAAATTTACCTTAAGCAGAAGGATGATCCTTGTAAATAAATATGAAATCATATAATGTAGTTATGAATCATAAAATAATACAAACATAAAAATAATAAAGAGTGTAAATACCTAAATACTCCCGTAGCCTTTACAATATAGGAAAGCAACTGGATTTGATCCTGGAGAGTGTATTCCACAATGTATTCCCATGAGTCCTGTTCTGCCACAGATCTGTCATCCATCCATCCATGAAAATCTATTCCTTCAGGTCTAGATTAGCAAATGTTCCCCCCACACCCTATTTTTTCCTTGTAACAGTAGTGTTCATCATTCACTCTGCTGCTTCTCCTTACCTCCTTCTGCCACCTGGTTAGACCTTGGGGCTGCTGGCTGGTGTTCCATAGAACCAGTAAGATTTTCCTGAGCTAGACCAAATAGAAGCAGTAATGAAGTTCTATTTTAGCTTGTGTGATTTGGCAAGCTCTGGCTATGATGTGATAATACATGAAATAAGGAGTCAGCAGGCTGGGCTGCCAGCAGGAGCAGAGAGATTCTTGCCATTGGTGCACCTGGATGTGTCTAGGCACAGACATTCATTTATGGCATACTGCACCAGCCTGGAAAAGTCCTGAGGGGTTGCTCAGATGAGCTGGTTTGGTTTGTATGCATCAGTCCTGTTTGGAAAAGGTGGGAACGCATAAATCTGTGTGCCTGTGTGTGTCCCTGACTGACAGATTTAACCTGGTGCAGAATTAAACCTGTAGCTGTCACTGTCTCATCCCAGCGTGGTGACCAGCTGTTCCTGACTGATACAACAGGCTGTTTTCCCTCTTAGAGGTATTATTTATAGCGTTATCTTTCAGAGTAAGGTGTGAGACTGGTGTGTTTGGCTGGATAGCAGTGCCAGTGTGTTCATCTGCTACAGGGTAGAGGTGATGTTTCTAATCAAGCTAAGGCTGAATGGACGTTCCAAGAGGAGCATGGTGAGATTTCTAAACAATTTAAAGGATTTGGTTCAGAACAGGCATTAATCAGTCATTAAAAAGCAATTGCAAATAACCATTACTTTCTGTCCATCTCTATGTTTCTCAAGCATATCCCTGAAAGCTCGACACCATTCTGCAGCTTTAGCAGTAATTTGAATGCAACAAATCGTACCTGCAAAGCACAGATGTTGAAAGCTGAAAAATCTGAAGGTGCCGTATGTTTCCTGTAATTGAAAGCAGGTGCCCTGAAGGAAGCAGAGATTCTGTTTCACTTTATGAAGTATCTAGTTGGCAGAGCAGGCAAAAAATACCTGCTAAAACTTCATTTACTAGGACTGGATAAAACAGATTAAAACTGTTGTTTTACGACAGCTCTTGGGTTCAAACAAGGGATCAAGATCCTGTTGTGTTGGGCAGCATTGGCAAAATAGAATTAAGTCACAAAGTTTGGAGTATTAAATAAATGGAACTACATGTATTTAAAGGATGGGATGAGGGGAAGGACCATGATTCACAGACCTCTTGGAGTGATTTTGGAGGAGGACTACTAAGATGAGTGGAAGGATGGAACACCTCTCTGTGAGGAAAGGCTGGGAGAGTTGGGGCTTTTTCATCCTGAGAAGAGAGTGCTCTGGGGAGACCTAATTTATTATAATTGCTATATAGACATTTTATATATATATATATATATATATATATATATATATGATAGATAACAGATAATACATGATATGTAATAATACATTATAATTGCATCTTCCAGTACCTAAAGGGGGCCTGGAGAGAACTAGGAAGGGACTTTTGACAGGGACATGTAGTGATATGAAAAAGGGAAATGGCTTTAACCTCAAAGAGAACAGGCTTAGATTAGACATTAGGAAGAAATCCTTTCCTGTAAGGGCAGTGAGACAGAGGAGCAGGTTTCCCAGTGAAGTTGTGGATTCCCCATCCTTGGAAGTGTTCAAGGCCAGGTTAGACCAGGCTTGGAGCAACCCAATCTCGTGGAAGATGTCCCTGCCTATGGCAGGGGCTTTGGAACAAGATGATTTTTAAAGTTCATTCCAGCCCAAACCATTCTGTGATTGCATTGTATGATACAATGTGCAGGACTGAAAGCAGGCCCAGCATCTCCATCACTTTGGGCTGTTCCGCTCTGCGTTGGGGTGGATGCTGCAGCCTATGTCTGTGTCTCCCAGTGGCCCCACACCCAGACACTCCTGTCCTTGCCCCAGTGAATGCTCAGTAAGGTAGGCTGCCAATCTATCTTTTGCCTCAGTTGCTGTTTATAAAGAATCCAGGCCTAAAAATTATTGAAAGCTATGAAAAATTGTGCTTTGGAGGATTGCTTTTTGTGAAATAGCCTATAAGGTAAAGCCTGCAGGGTAAGGAACAGGAGAGAAGTCCCTGGTGAGTTGTAGCTGCAGCTCTACCTGCAGAGCTCACAAGCCTTTAGAGAGGACTCCATGTGTCTGTGCCTTGGTTTACTTATGGGTAATGGTAAAAGCCCAAGGATTCTCTGAGAATTATTTCATTTGCATGGTTTGTGGTGCTTTTAATACATATAAGGTCCAAATGTTGTACACCCCATGAGATTTAGCAGAATTGTACTCAAGCTGAACGCAGTCTGTGGGTGTAGGTAGTATTTGATACTTATAGGCAGAAAAACAAAGTAACAGAAAAGCACCCCAAATAACCCAAATTTACTGATGTTTCCAGCCAGTTTTGTAGTGCTGCAAGCTGGGACTACATCTGCTTCTATTCTGTGTTTTGGTGGTTCTAGCAAGCATAGAAAGACAAAACAACTTTAATCAAAACATTTTTTCATCTCTTTTTCTAATGAAACAGATAGTGCCTGGCATAGCATCATTGTATAGTTAATTCATCTCTCTCAAAATACTTAAGAATTCTTAAGTTCAGAAAGTGCTGACTGACCTGTGTGAACCAGGCTCAAAGCTCTTGCTCCCATTTAAAGACTCTGCAGCACTTTCACTATATTCTTTCTCTTTGGATTTCCCACAATTTTTTTTTCCTCCATCAGTTCTAGGCAGACATTTTCTAAGACTTTTTCTTCTTTAATCCATCAAACAATAGAAAGAAAGGAAAAGATGTCCTTTGTTCACATTGTGACAGAGAACAGATTTTGCTGAGAAAATAGTGAATTATGTTTACCACCTTTTTCTAATAGCCAAGAACAGATGGGGAAACTTGGGGGGAAAAAAGTGGAAGAAAAGGCCAGATATTTAATATATATTAGTTAGTTTTTCATTCTTTTTGACAGTCTTATTTAACTGATTAATATTGGATCTTAATTCCACCCAAAATTTTAGAAACTAGGAATTTAATGACCACATCATTTCTCTCTGTGTAGCTTCCTATACATGAAAGGTCAATGTCAGTCAGACTGTACCATTTGGCATGAAGATGAATATAGAAGCTAAAGAGGATTTAAAAAATACATGATCTGGCATTTGAAAGTGGAGTCTGGGAGTTGAGTCCTGCTTTTATTCCTTTATCTGCTGATGACCTAGCAATTCTTCTCTGATGGGGTGTGTTTACAGATTTAAAACTTTTTTTGTCCTACTACATGGCAGTGGGGAAAGTCCTTCAGGGGCTAAATCAGATTTTTAGGTAGGTTGAAGAAGTGTCTGTTTGATGCTACCACTCTCTCTAGAGGCATTTCTGTGCAGAAAGTATGTAAAACAAGGTTAATACTCTCCACACCATACAGAACCTGAAAGAAGTCCATTTACCTAAAAATCTTTGGCAGGGATGTCTGGTCCCTTTGTTTCTTGTTATTGACTGTAGAAAGAAGGGAAAGTGCCTGGGTTACTAATGTGGTGTTTACCGAGGCTTCTGTAGCTCAGTGAAACCCATCTGAGCATTAGTGCCTTAATTTTCCCATCTGTGAAACGTAGGTTGTGTCTTGCACTGGAGTTGTGATCCTTACTGCTTCCCAGAACGCCTGGAGAAAGAAGGTAAAGTTAAAAGGCAAGGTGGTATATTCTGATCAAGGGTGGTGCTTGCTCAGAAAACTGCCGTACACAGCCTGAAAGTGCAACACGGGTGTGGATATACCCAGAATGAACAGCATAGCACTGAAAAATAAATTAGCATTAGATGACTTATAAGCCTTATTTCTTTGTGCAGTGGTGCTTTTAGGCAGTGTTGTTAGGTATCTCAGGAAAGGAGTTGAATATTTCCAGTCAGTCATGGAAATATCCATTTTAATGTGCACAGCAAAGGTGGAGGGACCTCATGTTTACTGTTTGAATACTCGCAAGCAGTCAGGGCTCTGTGCAGAGTCCCTCTGCATCTGCTGGCTTTCTAGTCTTTATTTTCAGTTGCTCACTTTTTATAATTGCATCAACTTCTCAACTGAAAAATAGGTATATATTAAATATGGCTTTGTTATGCATTGTTAAAGAGTCAGCAGTCAGGCAGCAGAGATGTTCTTACAAAAATTATAACAAATGTTATAAAATTTATGAAGCTTTTTTATGAAATTAAACATGTCTGAATAAGCTACATCTTCTTGTCATCCATTTGCCTTTCTCTGGAATCACACAAAGCTCACTTCTGGCGTGTACAAACCTCTTGAACTTCCAGTGCCACATGGTTCATGTTTTCCTTGGTCTGTCTTGCCAGCTGTGTGACCCCATCAGAGGGTTTGAACTGTAGTGAAAGCATTGACATAGTTAAAATGATTGAATGTAACACAGTGATAAGATTTTGGGAAAACCTCATTGAGGACATAAAAAAAATATTTCTTTTTTACTCTGACTTACGTAGCTTGGAGAGGACTCATAAATTTGAGCTATTCACTGATGGTCCCTGGACTTTGAAGCACATCAGAGTAAAGATACTCCGGTGATGTCTGACCAGTTTTTCTGGTTTTTGAGATGTTTAAAATGTAGAGTTGAACCTGGGAATCAAATTGGCCAACAGCTACAAGTTAGAATCTATTGTCTCAGGCTGTTTATAATTTAGTCTCTGTCTGGCAAGTCATTTGAACAGGAAGTGGTTCCAAAGTACACATTTAGCATTCACTCATGGGGTTTTCCTTTCTCTGTCTGCAGTAGCTTCTCCTATGGAAGCAGAACTAAAGGGTCTGCAAAAATTTGATCTGGTGTTCACAGATGGTACACTGAATATGAAATTACTCTAACTGCACTTCCTTGGGGGCTGCTAAAAGATTTCTGTAGCTTCAGCCACTGTGATGTGATGTTCAGGTTGACTCCTAATTTTATAACTGCATATTTAATTGTATATCTTAAAGAGTGGAGGGTGCTACTGTGGAAGAACTTTTCCCTTCAAATGTATGTTACCTTGTTTTAGTTTTCTCTTTTATGGTTTTTGTCATGCGTATGTAATATCAGCTCTTCCAGAATAACTTTACCATATTTAAAGTATGAGCTGAGTTTGCAATTTCGTGTAACCTACATTGAGGCTTCTCCTCTGTTTCTAGGAGCAGAGAAATCTTGTGTCTTCTTAGGATGCCTAGGTTATCAGGTGCTATAAAATATCCATCACTCATTCCTTCATCTATTGTGGCATTTTCAAACAAAGCTTCTCAATCCCTAATTGCTGCAAATTGCTATTTGTAGCAAAGTGGGACAGATTTTTGAATGAATTCTGAGATGATCTGGTGATCTTTAGCCTCTGCAAGACAATTGTTCTTTGCTAGTAAGTAGCGTATTATTTATTAAAAGTAAAAACTTTGATACTTTCTATCCTGTCACATAAGATCAAGCTGCTGCTGAGGTGCATGAGATATGGTTATGCTGCCCCTGGAAGAAGAATTCACTTATTTCGTACTCTCTGATATTTCAGTTTCATCCCCCCATGATCTGATGGCTTTCTCTTGTCACTTCTCATTTTCATCAGGTATTGCTCCTGCTGTTGGTAGTAGTAGTAGTAGTATCACGTGGTAGCTGAGGTTTGAAGGTCCCTCAGGAGATCTCCAGTCCAACCTCCTGCTCAGAGCTGGGTCAGCTGTGAAACCAGACCATGTTCCTCAGCGTGAGATACAACTGTGTCTTGAAAACGTCCGCAGATGGAGACTGCACGGTGTCTCTGGGCAGCCTGTTCCAATGGCTGAATGTCCTCACAGGGAAAATATTTTTACTTCTATTCAGTAGGATACTCTCCTTTTAACTTTAATATGTTGCTTCTTGTCTTCCTGTCATGCTATGCAAGGAACCTTGCAGTCTTGTTCAGCCTGGAGAGGAGAAGGCTTCAGAGGAATCTCCAGGTATTTAAAGGGGGATATGGAGAAGACAGGGGCAAGATCTCAAAATGGTAGACATTCCCATAAAAATTTATCAGTGAAGGAATGATTCTGTCCCTTCTTCTCATCTTCGACTCCGAGAATCCAATCCACACTGCATGACATCTGGCCTGGCTGACGACAGGATCTGCCTGCCACTGTCTTAGTCCTTTGGGCATCCACAATCCACTGGCAGCCTGCATTAGCAGTGAGGCTTGTTTTGCTCCTGGTTTCCTAAACAGATCGAACGGGTTTTCCCCTGGATCGCTAACACTGCGTGCACAAAAACAGGAATGGTTGTCTCCATTTTTGCATATTTCTGAATTTTCTCTGCAAGAGCTGTCTCATGTTAACTTACTGCCTGAAGTTATACAAATTACTGCTGCAAATGGTTAACACTTAAGAAGATGGGGAAATTGCTGTTCAGACAGTACCTATCAGTCTGGGGAGCAAGTACACAAAAACTTGTTTCATTTTAAGACAGAGTAGTACCCAAAGGCAAAGAACTGCATTGGTGTTCTTGAGCTATTTAATAACATGGGGTTTGCTTGGTTTTTGTTTTTTTTGGTTTTTTTTGGGTTTTTGTTTGTTTTCAGTCTGCTAATAAATGCACATTTATCTGAGCTAATTTTTGAAAAAAATAATAATGTGGGACAGTGCTATTATTTCCTTGTGTATCACTAAGCTTTTGCATTTTTTCATAATCTTAAAAGAGAAATGAAAGCAGATTACAAATCAAGGCTGGCTCTCTAATTTGCATTTCTAAATCTTACAAGAACCTGGTCTCCCAGCATAGCAGATTACTTAGGTATGAACTTCAGACCTAAATTAAACAAACCTCTGCTGTATTTTGCTTCTGATCCAAATTAAAACTGGTGCTTGGTAGATATTTAATGAAAAGAATATCCTTTCCTTTTACAGGACTTGCTGCATTTCTCATTTTTAGGTGTTTCTTTTTGCTGCTAATGCCTCCTGTGCTGCATGCAACACACCCCTGCAGCTTTCACAAAAGCATAACAACCTCTTCACCTAAAACATTTGTCTTGTGAATCTGGAGGGTCATGAAAGTAAGGAGTAGGGAGTACAGAAAGAGGAGGATTTGATATTTTATGGTAAATTATTTTCCAAGGGACAGACAGAGGGCTTCTCTTCCTGGAGCAATGCTTAGTAGCTAGACTATGATGCATTTTAACTTAAGATATGACTAAAAAAGAGGATTAAATCTTTTTTTAACAGCTATTTAAATTACAGCAGAAGCTGTGTAAAAGCGTGTGAACAGCTTTACAACACCAAACTGAATGTTGACCTGGCCTGGTAGCCTGATTCCACAAAACACAGAGAAAATGTATAAGTGAAAATAAAATAATAGTGAGTGTTCAAATATTTTATTCTTTTTTTCTTGTAGCCTCTCCCAGATGCTTTCAAGCTGAAACACGGTGACTTCCAAACCTGAAGTTGCACCTACACATTTGTTTTAAATAGATGTTGAGTTTCTTTTCCGCTAGGGAAGAATTTGGCAGGTTTTTTAGGTCCTCATATACTGGGCTATTTTGAGAGAGAACTAGATATATTTTCATGATATCACTGTTTGCTGCTACATTATGTTACCCTCCTGTACACTAATAGTGCTGAGTTATTAGCATCATCCCACACATTCTGTGTTGATGCCAGGAGGGTGAATAAGAAAAACATCTGCCTGGGAGGTAGAAACGTGGTTTTCTATATGAATGAATAAACATGAAAATTGTGCGCCTTCTGGTTTGAGCTCACACCAGAGAGCACAGGAGAGACCTGTGAATTTCTAGGGTTGGGAACTGGCCCTTGTGTAAATCCAGTGGGAGTAGGCTGGAAGGGATAAGGTGTCTGTCCACATCCGTGTTAATGAAGAAGAAAACTGGCAGAGCGACTGCTTCCTCTGGGAGTAAAGCTACGGATGTTGTGACACTGGGATACACATGTTGTTATTTCCTCAGCATTCATGAACTGCTTTGTCATTCATTTAAGTCTGTGTTTTGTTTCTTGAACTTAAATACAGGGCTGGGAATATTTAATGTAATGTCAATCCTTCCCTTTTTTTTTTTTATTTTCTTTTTCAGTGGCCTTCTTTTTTTAAATTTATTTTTTGAAATATTGTAATTTTGTTCATTCAGGATGGATGGGGTCTCTTAAGCGTGGAAACTCCTGACGGCTCTGCAGCTCCATGGCATTGATGAGGAGATAGAGTACAGGGAAAAAACTTTAAAGAAACAAGGAGCAATTCTCAAGCATTTTTATATTCAGAGACGTGCATCTACTTAAATTTCCCGGGGCACACTGAGCTTTTACTAAATATCTTAATAGGCTCAGGGGTCACAGTGATCCTCCTGTTGATACTGTGTAGTCTTCTGGCAGCTGACACCTCCATGGAAAAGCAGGAATGTCAGTACAAGAAAGCAGCATTAACATTTTGACAGATGCATGTTGTAAGAGCATCTTTAGACAGAGCTTCTCAAGGAAGATATTTTTTGCCACAATAACTAGAGTTTGGAAAGTCTTGTATTGAAAGGTACCTGTGATAAAATCAGGTCTTGGAGAGTTGTCTGCAGAGCCTTTCAGGAAAAGCCCAGGCCTCTGTCACTCAGTTCTGCCCAAAGTTTGCATTAGTAAGAGCAAGATGGAAATAGAATCCCCTCTCCTCTTTAATCCCCTCCCACTTTATCTTTTTGGCATTTAAAAGTATTGCATTTTATACCATAATAGAAAGTTAATCAGAAACCTGGAAGATAAGAAATCCTACAGCCAGTGGAGATGCTGTAAAAACAGCAGAGCTGTGAGTATTTAGCAACATCACAGTAGCCTTGTTTCACATTTGCAATTAATACACGTCTGTGTTTGCATTTGTTATAGGACTCTTGACAGCACCAACATAACAAGAAAAACGAACAACCTGAGTAATAAATCTCTGGAGGCATTCAGCAAGTGCCATAGGGCTCATTAATCTTGATTATTCCCCATAATAGATAACTTCACAAATCATCTATTCTCCCCAATCATGCACATAAGGATAATGTATATGTAATAGCCTCCCGTACTGTAAAACCCCAAATAGAATTTCATTTTTTAAATATAAATCTTGACAAATGCAAGACAAATATTTATAAAAAAAAGGATGGGTATGAATAACAATGAACTGGACTGAAACAAGTTGAGCAGCGACTATTGTGAAAAGATGGGGTTTGGGTTTGTTGGTTTGGGGGAGGGGGTTCCCTTTATGATGTCTCTGTTTGAATCAATAAATTCACTTATTTATTTATAGACTGAAGTAGATGGGATTTCCTTCCTGAGAGTTTTGTGGGAGATAAAGCAGTCTGCAGCTACAACCTTCATGCATGCTCCTTAAGGAATGTAGAGAGGGGAAAAGAGGAGCAGCTAAGAAATACCCTGAATTCCAAACAATTTAATATTTATAATTTATACTATTGATTCCTTCTGCTTCTTGCATCTTCCCAAAGCCTTCCTTTGAAACCAGCATTATCAAAAAAAGCCACCTACTTCTGATTTGACGTGGTCCTCACCTGTTTACCAACTTTTCTCAAATACAACTGAAATTTGCCAGCATAAGAAATCTGTAAAAAACATCGTATTTAAAGTAAGACTTTAAAGTATGATCCTTCCAGTAATAGCAGAGGTGCTCTAATACCCAGAGCTGCAGGCTGTATTTCAGCTCACAGATATCTTGATTACCTTAAAACTGATTTTTCAAACAAAATATAGGAGACATACTAAGTTTTGAAGAAAATATACAAAATATTATGGTTTAAATGAGATCAGTTTTAAAGGATAAAGCAAAGAATAAGCAAGTGAGGAAGAAAATAAAAGATTTTTTTTCCCCAGAAGTGGATCAGTACTTTTTATATCTTTGTAATTGTAGTGACCTTAACTTGATGCTTAAGAGTAGGTTCTGCTGATTGAAGTTTCAGAAGTGTAAAGCTCTATTCACAGCTGAGCCGTCCTCTTACACAGTATAAAGCATGAGATTTGATTGCCCTCATCTTTGCCCACATAGCCATTTGGCCACCTTTCTTCTCCCTCCCTCCCTCCCTCCCTCCCTCCATGTGTCCAAATGCTCTCAAAACCCCAGGATTTTTTTTCTGTGACCTGGAGCACCAAAATAGCAGTTTTGTGTGAGTGGAAAGGATTTTACAGAGTAACAACTGAACAGCTTTAGGGCATATTTCTTCTTCTTGTTAACTGTCTCTCCTCCACCCTTTGTATCAAGTATTCAGGATTCATTTCCTTAAAATTTATAAGAAAAGAGAACATATGCATTATCTTTCAGAGCTGAAAAAAAAAAAAAAGAACAAACTGAAATTTGAATCTTTCTTCTGCTGTGCAAGTTGTTTGAGAAATTCCATTTCTGTAATTGTTTTCCATGTGACTACATAATACCCATCTATAAACTATCACAGTCTTTTAATAGCCTACACTGCATGTTGTGTCTCTGTTCCTAAATACATACGTGTTAATCATATCCACAGGCAAAATAACTTCTGGTTATTAAGAGGTGAAGAATGGGTCTTGCCTCTAAAAAGTTTTATAAATTGGAGGAAAAAATAGTGAAAACATTCACAATCATATAAGTTTAAGTGGACAAAGGATCCTGTATATTTGATATTTGTGTTTAGACCTTTCTTTATTCAGACTTCTGCAAAGAACTTTCTAAGACAACGTCAAAAAGAAGTGCATTTTGGCTTGAATTTTTCCTTTTATATCAGCACAGCCTTGTTGTTTGAAACATAGTTTTGAATCAGGATAAATGGGTAGTATTCTTAACTGTCTGAGAAAAATTCAAATAATTCCCTTAATCTCTCTTGGCCTCAGTTTCTCCCTGTATAAAACTATATTTATAATGCTCCACCATCTTTGTAAAATGTTCCACAGTCTTCTGATGAAAGGAATTATTTTAAGTTCAAAGTGTTGCTCTTGGTGAAAGAATGATCTTGTTTATTCTTGAAAAAATACTTTATATAAACATCAAAGAGTTGTTTGTACCAAGTGTTTAATCTGCCATAAGGTGCTCCTGTGTCTCAATTAGCAATAGTTTCTCATTCATTTCTCCATGAAGAGGAATGTGTTTGGTGATGTGGATGCCATGTGATACAATTCCATCAATGTCAATATGCGCAGCAAACTAAATGCAGTGTCTGACTTTGGCCGTAATTTCCTATTCTGTACACAAATTAGCATAGCAATGGATGCAAATTGATATGGAGTCACTTATAATCATTCTCCTTCCACTGCCCTGTCTGGCTGATTTCCCCAAAGAGCCGGGAGTCAGTTCTGGAGGGCAGCTGGAGCTTTGCAGTTCAGGTTGTGCCACTTGCAATCACCTCCAAAATGGGAGTGTCTTTGTCTTTTGTTGAAGGAGATCATCAGAATATAGGGGTTGTTTCTTTAGAAGTTAATGCAAAAGGCCACTTTTTTAGGTGAGAATTGACACTTGTTGACCACTTGCTTCCTCTGGAAGTATGGAAGAGAACACCAACATGCAAGAAGGTCGACACAGCAGAATAGAAGGTGGACTTGATGTAACTTGCCCCTCATCTGGGTTTAAAAGGAATGAACACCACAAGTAACCAGTAGCCATGGACAACGCAATTCCTCAAGGACAACATTTATGTTGTTTAAACAGACTTAGTCTGATACTATTGTCGTTTTGTTTTGTTTTTTTTTATCTTGGAAAAAGCATGAGAAAACCTTTTGTTTTCTTTTTGTTATGCAGATATAGTGGTACAAAAGGGGATACTGACCCTTCTGACTTAAACTAGGATTACTGGGCTTAAATTGCCAAAGAATAGAGTTAAGCAAGGCCAGAATATGAATATTGGGACATCTTGGCATCTCTTTAACTGATGATGGAGAGGACAGCACTGTATTAAGGCATTTTGAGTTCAAATACCCAAAGGGTTACAAAAAGAAACTGGTACTCCTCCAGACCTTGCTAAAATGGGGTTATAAATACAACTAAATGCCAAGGTTGCTTCTGGAGGGATCATTTCCATCTTTCAAGATAGCATCTACTGTTGTAGGGAGGCAGCACTTAAGAGTCCTTCCAGTGTTATCTCCTTTTACCTGAAAAATAATCTCCATAAGCACTTTGTCAGTGTTCTCATGCTTTTTTCAGTGGGATTAAGTGACCAAAACCCTGTTCCAAATGCAAACCAAAAAATACATTATCTTGTTATTTTTAAGCTTTTTTGAAACTTGACAAGTGAAAGCAGCTCCAAATATATCCAGATTCAAAATATGTTGCCCTGAGTATCTGAAATAGAAGTTGTAGTTGTGACAGTGCTCATAGGAGCTTTAAAGATGAGAAACACATGTTTAAACTCAGATGCCCAGTTTAGAAATAAATTTATGCAGGCTCTCAGTCTCTAGACTAGGACCTGTGTTGTGGAAAAAAAGTTTATGTAATGCTATTTCCATTATAAATGGAGGCTAATTTTCTGAAAAAGACTCTTAATACTGAGCAAACAAGTAAGTTTAGTACTAAAAATATTCTCAGTGCTTCATTGCCTTGGGTTTACAATATCATTTGCACGTCAAATTATATTTCATCTTATGATTTAGTAATGCCAGAAGAATAGATCTAATTCTCTGTCTCGTGATACCCTTAAAGATGGAAGATTGCTTTCCATGGAGTGTAAAACTCAATTTGTAGTCATGTGTATAAAACATGACTTTATGGCAGATTAGCTTGCTGTAGATTTAGTTCTCTCTGACAGTGAACTGAAAAATATTAGCATTTCACTGAACACAATATTAATGGCAAGAAGAGAATATTATTGTAATGTAGAAAGTAGAATGGGATTTTTGAAAGTAGAGCAGAGGAAAATGTATTTAGAGATTTGCAGGGAGTTTAGGTAGAGTTGGTTTAACTTTTTTCTCTTCCTCAACCTTCACCACCCACCCCCGCCTCTCTGTGAGTCATTTTGAAAAACAAAAGTATATTTGCAGTTGTCAGATTGACCTCTTAATGATTTTAAATTAAACAGCAATTATAGTACTGGAAGATACCATTGGATCATATGTGTTTCAAGTGACTATACCAAAATTGAATTTCTAGATATTTTCAAATGCTGGTTTTGGTTTGTAACTGTCTTGCTTAGCAGTCAAATGTGATGTTTGCTTTTTCCAGCAGAAGGAGAGAGTATAAGCAAAAGATTTGAGTGATCACTTCTGTGCAGTTCATAATTTATAGTGCTGTGAAGATGGTGTGATGCTGTGGTGATGGTGTCAGTTTGTTGAAGCAGGTAAAAATCAACTCCTGGGTGTGACGAGGCCATCCCTTGGAGTGCTGAGTACTTAGAAATGGGTCCCAGCCAAGTAATGTGCCACTAAAACCATCACAGCCATGTGTTGCACTGAGGGTTTCTCTAGGAGATGGAAGAAGGAAAGAAATTGAGAAGGAAACCAAGTAGACACTATAATTAAATGGTGATCAAGAGGGGAATGTTTTATGGAGAGTGCTCTGTGCTGTTCTATATCCTGCTCTTGAATTTTTGCAGCCTATCTTAGATGTATCTGCCAGAACGATCCAGCATGTTTATACAGAGTCTGCTTTTATAATGTGACTGATAATAATGAAATTCTTTATGCCTAACTCCAGCTAATATATTCAAGATAGAAATGATATAGGAGGGTGGAAAAAGCACTGCAACAATTTAGCTGCAGTTGTAGAAAGGTTCCCCATGCTTCTGTTTTAACTGAATACTTTGTATTTATTAATTGTGTTCATTTGAATTCCACAGTAAGTCAAATAATGATGTGTGAAAACAGCATAATTAAGCTTTGATATTTCTGCAAAAGTAATAACTGAATTCGATCTGCTTTTAATCTTTCAGACTATTCATTGTATCTATCCCTTATTCCTACAGTTATCTCTTTCCTCATTTAGTTCTCTTTGATTAACAGGCAGTGGAGGTCTGCCTACTTTCTTGGGTCAGACACAAGCTCTGCTGTATTTTAAAACACCTTTCAGTGTGATTACTGGTCCTTTGTTTCTATTGAAGAAAGCATTTAAGATTGTAAATGATGTGCTAAATTGTCCCATTCTTTACAGAATATTTTCTTCATATTCCAAAGGTTGAAAATTAAGAGTGTGCTTTTTTTGAATTATGCACACGTATATAAATTCATATTTTTCACTTATTTTCTTTCATTTTTAGCTACAGCTTGTCCTGTGTAAGACTGAGTCCTACAAATATGCATGTGATTAATTTTTCTCACCAGAGCTGTTTTTGTTGACATTGCTTTTTGTAATCTCCAGAGGACCTGCTTTGTAGCATATACAGCATACAGCAGCATGCACCTGTGGGACAAAGCATGGTGTGCAGTCAGGATAAGGTGTTAGGCAGGAGAAACTAGTTGCAGCCTCTGATGTTGACTGGTTTGTGACTGGTTTGTAACTGGTTTGTACTGGCTGAGTTCCCCCACAGAAACCAGCTGTGGTGGTGGGGCCTCAAATGAACAAAGTGAGCTGCACTAGGTTGGAGGGGAAGAGAAGAGGGGGACACAACTGTGTCCACAGCTGTCCTGCTGCGATGCTTATTTTACAAGTTATCACAAAAGGTATTTCTAATCTACAGGAGATGGACTACGATGTTGTTTAATCTCACAGTTGTCTTGTGTTTGGTGGTAGTGCTGGAGGGCAAGTGGGTTTACTGTCAGATTTACTGACAGACTGTCTCCACTGAGAGCTTAATCCTAAAATTTCCTCTTTAAAACAGCTTCTTCATTGCCAAACAGTAACAGGTTTTGTTTACCATTGCAAGGGAGCTGGAAAGGACAGAGGGACCTGGCTAGAGTGACTTTCCACCCTCACTATATGTCCCCTGTCCCAGGCAGAGGTCAGGACTGCACACAGTTTTTCCTCCAGAAAACCTAAAACATAGAAGAAATTTGTTGTACAGTCTGGTATTTGACTTGTGCCACATTGAAGACATGCCCCACACAACCATCACACAGGGCTCATATGTGCATCAGGACCTGTGGCTATTGTCTGGCTTCACAACCCAAAGGCATCATCACAGCCTTTAAAATCAGCCTGCTTGACATCATCTGGCCTGGATGGGGTTTGTCATCTCCTTTCTCATGCCTACTGCAGTTTATCCCTTTGCAGCATTGTCTTTGTCACAATGGTAGAAATGCATTTGGAAAAAAAAAACAGGGTCAGAAAGATGCACTTGCTATAAAAATCCCAAGGATGCCTTAGCCTTGAGGGGACCATAGTGATGCTGGTTGTAAACCCTCTCAAGAAAAGCATTTACTCAAATGTTAACATTTATTTTAAGCTGAACAGGACAAGTACTGAGGGTTTCCTGTGGTTCAGCTGGCTTACTGACAAGTGCTCAAACTGTAACAGCCAAGCCCACACGAGGGCTGTAAATAGGCAGGTAGTCTTCAAAAAAACCTCTTACTCCATTGCAGTGGCAATATCTGAACATCTGAGCTTTCAGAAAATCCTCTGTCACCAAATAAGCTGCTCCATGTTTCACAGTTTACACAAAGATACACAGAAAAAGTGCCTTCACCTTGTGGGCTGTGCTCTGTGATGCAGGAAAAGGGTATCAGAGATGGTTTGTCTGCCCACCCAGAGCAAGGAAACCACCCTTACCCACACACTCCTATTAATAACAGCTTAGATGTTGTTACTGTGTGGTGACTCTTAGACATTATCACAGAAGATTTTTTTATTTTGTACACGATGATCAAATTTTTCTCATGTAAGCACTTAGAAATAAATGCATGTGTGCATTTTGAAAGGCTCTCAATATGCCTGACAGAAGCACCTTTTGTCTCAACAATTAATGAAATTTTGGCATTTATTTAAAGCCCTTACAGATCCCTTGAGGCTTTAAAGGTTATTTGTAGAAATTTCAAGAGGCATTCCAGATACTTTTAAAAAAATAGACACAGGCTTTAAATAGTTAATGAATGCACATCATTTACCTAAACAGTGTTTTTATAGATCTTTGCAAATATGACATTAATTAGGGAAAGTAACTAAAGCTGAAGTGCCACAGAATGTTAATCCTCAGCATCAGTAATTAGCTGTGGAGGAGAATTTTTAAAAATGTTTCCAGTTTGTATCATTTTGTTTGGTAAGAAACACAAATATGTGGGTTGAATTATTAAGAAAACAAATGAGCCTGAAAAAAAACAACGAAAAAACCAAGCTTCTTAATGAGTGGATGGGTGTATCTGTGCTGTTGCAATGAACCTTTGCAGGTCCATGACTTTACTGGCTCTGGGATGGAAAATAAAGCTGAAATAAACCTGACCTATCCCCTTCCTGCTCCCTCTCCTCCCATGCCCATAGAGGTATGTGTGTGTCTTGTGCTCCAGGTACCTTTTATTTCCAAATTGCCCTGAGACCAGACGTGCAGACAGCTACTTGGAAATTAATTTGATTGTGTTTTTAACCAACCAGTAAAGGCAACTCTTTGACTCTCTCCCTCCTGCATGCCCTGGTAATCATTTTGTTTATCTGCACAATTTGACTCGCCACAGCGGGCAGTGGAAGGGCCGCCTGCATTGTTTGTCTTCTTAAATTGTTAAATGAAATGACTCAGAAGATTCAGGAAATTAATTTTTGCAGTCTAGATATATGGTGAAAAAAGAAAGCTTTGAAGTGGAGATATCAGTGTAGCCACTCTGAAATTCATGAATCAGATGTCGCAAGATTTTCAGAGGCTTAAAAACTGAGAAATTTTTTAAATGGTTGCATCCCTTTTAGTTGCCTATTGATATCTGAACCTTAACAATTCATGTCACTCTGAGCTTTATTCAATGGCTGTTTTATATGAAAATGAAAGCCAAGATACCCATATAAATAAGACTCCAAGAATCAGGGCTTTTAAAATAAAGTGTAGCATTGTTGTTAGACTCATATAAAAATTGTGATAATAGCCAGTGTTACCTAGTCTTTTCTTTCTCCTTTTAATTTTTTTAGGATGATTAATTTAATAGCTACTATCAAAATAGCCATAAACAATTCAATAAACCTAGTAAAACTTCAGATGCTTCTTTATTATGCATTCAAATAGGATTCTCGGCCTCTTGAGTCCTACTCTATACCCTTGAATGCTGCTAAGTAGTGCCATTAAAGTAGCAATACTAGGAGACCATTCTCATTTATGGTGATCGTTAAATAGGGGCAAGACACTGGTTTGGATTCAGTTTGAGAGGTATGTTTCCACAATAAATGCTAAAGAAAATGCAGAATTAAACTATCTGGTGATATCAAATGGTTCACTTTGACTTGTTGATGTGTGTTAATAGTCTTTGTGACTTTCTTATGTTTAGCTGGAATATATGTTAGCAAATGGTAAAAATGGGTCTTCCTACCTAGAAAACAGTCAGAACTGTGGCCAAAGAATAGTTATGTCTTACTGAAATACCATTAATTTTCTGTAGGTTGATTTCTTTTAAGATTTAGTGTGTTTCAATAGTTCAGGATGTTCAAGAGGGAGAAGTTAATACCATATTTTTGTTGCATGCTTATTAAGAAGGGCTTTGAAATTATTTGAAAATAGTTTTTCCAAGGTATTTGATAAAAAAATATACTTTCTCTGAGTTTTGGAAATTCGAGCCTTAAAGCCATTCCATCAATTGAAATATGGTATGCAGGTTCTTACTTATTTTGCCCTCACTTTTGTGGTCCATATTTGCAGGTAATGACTCAAGCTGGGTGACAGCCCAGTGAAACATGAACCTGTAGTTTTCTCCCTAGGTGAAAAAAAACGGTGAAGCTGTGAGCTTTGGTTTCTTGTCTCTTTGAATATAGAGGTGCAGGTGTATCATTCAGAGCTACATCTTTGTGACTGTAGAGATACGTGAGATTTGCAGTGTCTTCTGAGCTAAATTTGTAAGGAATCTTTTTTGGGGGGACTGTGGGCAGAGATTACTGGTGATGGGCGGGTGGGCAGTACAGCACACTGCTGCTGCCTCCAAGAAGTCAGCTGTGATTCCTTTCTGTCCCCTGTAGTGTTGCCCTTGCATTTTTCAGGGGAGTTCTGCTTCAGCAATGCAGCTGGAAAGCAGAGTTTGTCATCAGAGAGTACAGCAGAGCCAGTGACTTTGTGTTTCTGAATGAAAAGTCAGGAGTTGCTGAGTACTTTGTCCATTTGATTGAGAAAGTCGATTTTCAGAGATGTCTGCAGAGCAGCATTTGTGCCTCTGATAGACCCCTCATTCTCATATGAAATGTGCTGTTCTGCACAGTGACAAGCTGATGAAGAGCAATTTTTTAGAGAGAAAATAGACCTACATTAGAAGGAGAAGAGAAAAATATTGGGCTCCTGCATGAACATCCTTATACCAGTGCTTGTGATTAAATTAATTAAATTCTGACAAACAGATGAACAAACAATCTCCAGGGGTAATGAGTCTCAGTCAATGAACCACAAGTGTTCACAAATACTAACAATAAGAGAAAATACAATTGAAACCTGCATATGTGTTACTCAAAAAGCAAGTTAAGAACTAATTAAAAGGATTTCTTTTTTCCTCTCCATGCTTTGCATTTAGAAATAGATTTATGGAGTATATTCTCCACATTCCGGTATTCTTAGATATAAGCATGAGAGTAGATTTTGAACTCATTTATTTTTAAAAAGGAAATTTAATAAATTGTCCCACTTGACCAAAAGTTATCATCAGCATTATGCATTTCTTTAAAACAGTTTTGAAAACGTGTAACCAGAGAAGTGAAATCCTTCCAAATTCAGTGTGCTCACCCTTTGCTTAGGGTGCATGAAATGCCAGCTCACAAAAATGTCGTTGTAGAAATTGAATGCAGTTCCTTCCCAACCTGACTGGTGATAGCATATTTCACATGCTGAAATGTAAGAATCTCTTTCTGCTCTTGGGGAAAAATGATAACATATGCCATCACCTTAACTGTGCAATAAAGTAACTCAAATTGGACATGTCTGTAGAAAAGTGCTTTGTGTCATGTGATATAAATATCTACATTTTTTTAATGTCCTTTTTCTTATCACCCGTGACAGAGGCCTGTCTCGCCACTGTCAGAATTGATTTTTTCCCTTTGAAGTATTGTTTCTTAGTTCTTCAAAATATTTTTTCCAGCAAAAAAAGATTGGCAAAACGACCATTTCATGTGACAAGTACAGATGGGGAATTGACAATAAATACAATATCAACTTTGCCTTTTGCTTCAGCTTCTGGTCTGAGAGAGTTAATCCCATCAATGACAGTCATGTTAGTTTTATTGATATTTGTAATCTGTCTTTCCTTTCTCTCCCTGGTTCACTGCAATCTCCTCTTGGTTAGTGACCTCTCACACCCTACTGGTATCTAATTGCTGCATGTATTACTTTTTTCATTTAAAATGGTGCTTTTAAGAATCACATGAAGCCTCTTGATGGACAGTGCCAATTGGTTCGATATAAATTATTTTCTTCCCTCTCTCCCTCAGTAGATCACATATTTAACTATATATTAAACTACTCATCAGAGTGCTCTTTGGCTACTGTAAATGGTGAAAAATCACCAATAGGTTGATGCTTTCAGCTGCTCTAGAGCAGTTGACATTTTGGAGAGATTTGAAAATGCATCCATCGAGACATAGAAGTCATGGTGGTTTGGAGGAGCCCAAATGAGAGAGTGGTACCAGGTCCATGCAGAACCCTGAACCCTGATGAACAAGGAATCTGCCCCCTGATTCTTTGGATAATATAGTTTTAATATAATATATATATATTAAAAATATATATATAATTATATATAAAATATAATTAATATAATAATAGTTTTAGATAGTATAATTAACATGATCATAGTGTGTATATAATATATTATATATTAATTATTATGTATTCATTTATAATATTGATAATGTAATTTAAAAATTTTTTTACATGTTTTTCTTTATGGCAGTCAGTGATAACAAGCTCCAAGGCCTTAAGCACAGTAAGGGAAAACCCTAATGACTCAAAAACACAAGAGCTGACCTGAAGTTGGTTTGTAAGATGTTGAGTGTGGTTCTAACATACTACTCTGGGGTTTGGTTTCATACTTGTTCTCTCTCTGTAAACAGGAAGAGTAACTTGAAAGCAAAGGGAGCTTGGTCTGTGTGCACAGTGGCACGTAGGACTTGTACTTAACTGAGCCAAAGAAAGGGTTTGGTCTTTTTGTTTCTTTTTTCTTTCTTTTTTTTTTTTTTTTTCTTTTTTAATCTGTGTCTGTGTGCCAAAATTAAATGTGTATATTGTAAGGTGGAAGGCAGAAAAGTTTCTGTCAGTCCTCTTGGAGGTCCAGCCATACTGAAATTAACACCTCAGGAGCTTTTGTGTAAGTCTTATGGTGGCACTGCCTTTGGCAGAGACAATATGCTCAGGGATGGTATGACCAAGTATGACCAAGACACTGATGGTTTTTTCCTGACACCCAAAGATGGACAACAGGATAGAAGAGCAAATGTAGCAGTTTTCTTCTAAGACATGGCGTTTTTTCTTTTTCTCCATATTAGGTATTTTTCTTCTAGAAAGGGAAAAAAGGCAAGCAGACTAATTTTTGTCACTACTCCATTTACATATTTAAGTTTTACTATTTTATTTAGTATTTGCTGATGAGATGGCCACTGATGATGTACTTTATATCCAGAATACAGTGCTGTCAATCCCTAATACGAGGTTTAAATCCCGTATCTCCATCATGGGATATGTGTACAACAAAGGAACAGAGAGACTGAATTGGTAAGGCACAGAAATTTCAGAATTACAGAAAACATTTAAGAATCTAGTGTTCATTGATCCAGTCACTTAAAATTTTATTTTACACTGAGGCTTTCTGCAGCATGGAACCTCGAAATAAAAGGAATTTTTATTTATAACTAGTAATAAAGGCACAAAAATCTGTCATAAAAAAGTCATAAAAATGCAATTAGTGCATTTTAGTAAAATATATTTTAAAGGAGTGAACTTGAGTGACTTGTAAACTTGGAAGTAGGTATCTTTGGAATAAACTATACTAAGTATAGTTAGATGAAGGTCATATTTCAGCCATATAAAAATTGGTCTTTAATTAATATTAGTTGCTGTTGTGGTGGTGTTCACACAAGAACCTCAAACCCTTCATTAAATGTTAAGTAAGCCTCAAAAATTCCCTTATGCAGTTCTGTAATAATGTTTCATATTCTTCTGTTGTGGCACAGAGAAGTGATTTTCCTACTGTAAGAGCCAGAAATAGAACAAAAATTCCCCCAACCAGCAACCACTTTATTGCCTCTCTTTGTGTTCATCAGTTAAAACAGGATTGCGTTCTTTGTATATTCATGTTTTAGGTTTCTTCTGAAGGCTGGCAATCTAGGGGTGGGTTATTTTATCTGCTGCATGAGTGGGTGTTTCATGGTCTGTGAAGTTCTCTTTACCCTTATATTTATTTATATTTCTTTTTGACTTTGCACCTTTTCTGCCACTCCTTCACCCAAAAGATTTTTCTAACCATAAAAAAAGGTCAGTGTGTTTTGTCCTCCTGACCTATGTACATGGATGCTGTGCAATAAATATTTCAATTTTTCAGAATTAATTTTTTAAAAATAAGTATTTTCATAACTTCTCCCTGCTCTGAAGGGAATCCTCACCTTATATTTTCCTATGTTCCATTAGAGAAAGCAGCCCAGACATCTCTTACTTTTTGAAGTCTGTGTACTTATGCTAAACACAGCTTTGGACAAATAAAGGAAAATTTTGACTGTAACTGAGAGGTTATTTATGTACAAAAGGACGTCTCCACCCTACCCGTCTGTGCACGCTGGCCCGTGGGCACACGCTCTTTTCCCTCCCATCCTCCCACCACATTCTTCCCTTGAAGAGCTGTCTGCAGCTGAGAAATTAAGCCTCTTTACACATCCAGCTCCAATCAGTCCCGTTATCATTAAACCTTTGCTGTGAATCCCTAAATGAACCAACTGGTGTATAGCATGCAGTTTTCCCTGCTTCTTGCTAAAGCAGTCCCCGTTTGTGGGGATTTTTTGCGTTGTGGAGGCATAGCCAAGAAAGGAAAACTTCCCTCCCACAGCACAAGAACAAAGCGCTGTTTCCTCTCTGCCTGAAATTATTTTTCTTGAGATGGTCCTACAGGGACTGAAGCCATTTTGCCATTACCCCTTAGTGCTACTTTATGTGGGATTTATAATGAAATTGCTTTGACAATTTGGATAATGATGGAACAACGCAATAATTGATGAAACATTTTGGGGTAGAATGATTTCCTTTGGGAGACATCAAGTTCAGCATTAAAATTGTAGTCCTAACATGATGCACTGAAACTTTAAATAATAATAATTTTTAAAAAAATCAGATAGTCTTTGCATTGCATAGTCTGTCTCACTGATTTTAGTTTCTGTTAGTTCTTAAAGACTGAAAAGGTCTCTGGAGCAGTAAAATCCACATAGCTTAAGGATCCTATTTCTGATAATCAAATAATCAAGGAATTACCCTGTTTGTATTAGTTCCAAGATAGACAGGAGTAATAGTTTTCTGTAATTTTTACTAAGTTGAGTGAATGAGCTAGTGACAAGTGTTATGTTACGGTAGCAGAGAAGGAGAAAGTTTTATTGCGGTTTTTAATAATTTCCCTCAAATCTTTAGTTTAAACTTACTCCCGAAGACAGTAATATATTTTACAATGCCTGTATATTTTTTATCATCCATCTAATGTTTTTTTTATTTCAAGATCTCGGAGCATTTAACTTCAAGTACTTTATTAATGTGTAATCTCACAGAGCATTTAATGTAGATCAGACAATTACATTTACTACTTCTGGAATATGGTTTCATTGATTTTTAAATCCAAATTAATTAACCAAAGTAGGCGGTACTTCATATTTGCAATTTGCAAACAGGAAAAGTGAAATTCAGAAACGATAAAGCAAGCCAGAGACCTGATCCATATACACTACATACATTAAACCCTCTCCTAATACTCAGGATTGTTTAGCAGAACAGTCAATCTCCTTCAGACATAGAACTGGTTGCATGGCTGGATTTTTGTCATGCTAATTTCTAACACTTAAATGCTTTAAGGTAAAGCAGTCAGATCAATTGCTAAGAAAAACTCTTCAGAGAAAAATTCTTACAGCTGAGCTGAGAATTCCTGGAAAGGGAAGCCAAATCCTTGAAAGCACACCTGCACAGCCACAGAGAGCTCCTCGGGCACTGCACAGGGGGGATTTATCTACTAATCAGAGTAGTTTCGCCACTAACGCTCAAAGGAACCTGAACTTCATCAGTATCTCTGGCAATTGTAAAAGAGATGTTGAGTTAAAACATGTGACATTACACCAAACAGATATGTTAAAAATTGTACTTAAAGGTTAATATAATAAAAGTGTAGTTCATGTGAGAGTGATAGAAATATTGATTATAAAAATGAATAGTGGCCCAGAAATTCAGCTGAGAAGGGGGGATGGGGGGGAAAGTAGTTGATATATGAAGAATTTGAGTTGTGACACTAAGATCAATGGCTGTATTTTCACCCAGTGAAGCATGAGAGCTTCAGATAAGGGCAGTTAGTCAGTGAAATACTGACTGACATACCCTTTTACTGTTGGCATTTGGTCTCCAATATTGATCTTGGCTGTCACTGCCAACAAAGTATACTGAGGCTGTATTTATGTTCAGATAATGTTGTGTTCAGTGTTTTATGAATGATTTCTAAAAGCAAGGTGTATAAGGAGTTAATTTGAGCACCCAACCTCTTCTGTTTGATTTGGTTTTTCACAATGCTACAAGCCATTATAAACTTTGGCCAGTCAGAAGATAGACAAAATGTTATAAACCACACAGATTCTATAAATCCAGAGATTTCCCATTCCTCTGCTGAGAAACAGTATTCTGTAAACAACAATTACATTGTTCTTTGACTGTCAATGCTGGGAACACCATTTCTGAGTGTGCAGAAGAAGCAAATAAAGTGATTAAAGAACAAATCTTTAGGAAGAAAACCATTATTTCTTGTGTCAGTTTGGGAGAGCTGGAAGAGTTAAATTCAGGGCTTTTGAAAATAATAGTAATATTACAGGAAAACATGTTTACTGAGAGACATGAATCAAAAGTTTTGACATTTTATTCTCCTTTACCTTTTTCTGCTGGCTCCAGCTGAAAAAGCTGTTGTATGAACAAGTTCTTTGCTTCTGCTCTTTTAAAATTAACAGTTTGAGCTTGAGTCGGAAAGGCTGAGAGAATTCTGTGCTTGCTTCCAAGGTGGTTCAAGCAAAGCTGAGCCACCTTGGCTGGACCAAGAGTTGAGCTCTTCCTCCACTGCAATCAGAAGCTATTGCATGTCATGAGTTATTTGCTGGCTGCTTCAAAGAGACAGAAGGGTTCATCTAGCAAAGAGAAGCACAACCTAAACCAAACCATTTTTCTGCCTTTCTCAGAGCATCATCCACAGATTTGCAACTTCAGGTTAATTTTTCTTATGTTTGGTCATACCTGCAGGATTCCCTATGGTTATCATAGGGAGCAGACGCAAGATGATTTTTATTGTGGCCTGGCAAACCTTGAACTTCAAGAGAAAAAAAGTTAAGGAAAAGAAGCAGAGCCCAAGCAATGGATTCCCTGACTGCTGAGAGTCTGGTGTGCCTGTTCTAAGGGGAAGAGGTGGCTCTGTCTATGCTGTGATTGCATTTTTGTGGAGAAACAGTTGGTTTGGTGAAGTTATGTCATTTACCCAAGACAGCTTATACCAGTCTTAGCCTTTGACCTCTTATTCAAGTTTATTTGCTTTCTTATACCCAAATAACTTTCTGGGATAATCCTAGCCAGCAGAAAAAACATCACAAGAATGAGTAATGAACTTAGAGGCTGGAGATATGGGAGCAGTGTCAGCAACAAACTGGGAAATTGCATCAACTTTTAAGAATGCGAGTTTATCACAAATGTAGTTTAGGAACATAAGTTAAGACAATGTATTTGCATGCTACTTTCTGTAGCAGAACTAAGTAACACTGGAAATAGCTTAATCCAACAATGCTGCATTCCAATTCTAGTAATGAAGTTGTGGTTAAACCACTGGGAATTGCCAACCAGCCAAAGTCACTTGTTTCTATGTATCAAATTAGAAAAAAAACATTTAATTTGAATATACAAACTCAATATTGTTTTTACCTGTCTTTGCTTCAGACTTTGTTTTATACACTCTGTGAAATTGTATGCTGAACACCAGCTAGTCTCTTCACTGGTGGAGCATTTTGTGCTGATGTTGTCTCTCCACTGCACTGGATGCAAGGACTGTTTGTGGCTGGGGTTATGGCTGGAGGTTTCTCTGATGGGGTATTTGAAGTTATGACAGTCCTTCATCTTCTTTAAAGCCAAGGTTATATTGTGCAGAGCAATTCTAGAGATGCTGAAAGTTCTAAAAGCATAGGTAATGAGCATTTTAATTAAGCAGAGTGAGGAACCACTGAGATACAGATGTACAATATTACTGGACAGATCCTTCTCAGATTGGATGGTAGTGGTGCTTTATCTTAATGTGGATTTTCCTAGGGTTCCTGAGGGTGCTGTGACCACCTTTTAGCTCCAATA
Source organism: Pseudopodoces humilis (assembly GCF_049639895.1). Taxonomy (NCBI): domain Eukaryota; kingdom Metazoa; phylum Chordata; class Aves; order Passeriformes; family Paridae; genus Pseudopodoces; species Pseudopodoces humilis. The sequence goes on along the minus strand of NC_142204.1, from coordinate 67,565,543 downwards.
TAGTGAATTATTATTGTCATGAATGTAATACAGCATTATGTAGAGAAGCAGCAATTCTAGACATTGGGTGAAGCCAGCTAATGTTATTTTTGCATTCTTACCTCAGGGAAGAGAATAAGAAGGTTAAAATTGGAAATTATGATGCTTTACTCATTAAGGCTTTTACAGTTACAAATGAATATGGGGTGAGAAGGGATGCCTTCTGGACCATCAGAAGCAATTCTTAGCACTTTGAGATTTCACATTTTTCCTGAAATGTAAAAATCATTTATGCATACCATTAGTCGCTTCCTAGAAGACAAGGTATTTTTCTGCAATAAGCTTGAAAAATGTGACTTTTTCAAACTTTTTGTTTCAGTCAATCAGCTTTGATTTTTAAATCATGAAATTGCTTACATGTGAGTGAGCATAACTAAACACCTGTAAAGTACATCTGCTGATGGCAGCCAGCGACACATAGTGAGTTCAGTACTGAGCTAATGCTGCTCTCTTGCGAGCCCAAGTCAATCAGGATCTGATGGTTGTCTGTTTAAAGCAAGCTTTCCCGAAAATTTGAATTTTATGTTCAAAAAACATGTTTTCCATTTCTCACTAAGAGTTTTGAGGGCTGAGTTCTTTCAGGCAACAGCTTTGTGGGTTCTTGGAAAACTAACAGGAAACCCTTTGGGCTATCAGAGTGTCCTTCCATCACATCTGCAGCCTGCTTTTAGCAGTGGTCCCCTGCTGTAATGCTCTTGCCACCATGGCTAGAAGCATCTCTCCTGAGCATGCCCTTCACCCAGGACACATTCACAGGAGCACAGGAGCGGCCTCAGAGCACACATGTAGCCTGTTTTAAACATTAAACACTCTCATGTGCTGGGAACTGGCCTCCTTGGTTCCCTGAACATACCAGAGGCTTCTGTTCCAGCCCCAGTGCTACCCACAGGTTCTCTGTAAACAGTGATCACCTCTGGACTTGACTCTTTCTCTTTCTTCTTGAGTGAGATTTGGGTGGTTTGCAGTCTGCAAAGCCCATGAATTCTTGGAACCCCATTACCACAGATTAAAAAGGTTTTTTCAGGAAACAATTTTTGTTTTCAGAGACAGAAAAGGGGAGCAAGGGGGAACATACAGGGCTTTGGTGTGTTTGTTGGATTTTGCAGTTAAGGGCCCCCTGCAAACATTCTCTTCAATACTTTTCAAGGACCTGATGCAGCAGGTGTGTCTTGGGCTTAGTTTCATTTTCCCTCAATCCATCTCTGTCATGATTTAGAATAGAACAAAGGTGGTCAAGGGTGAATGAAACCAGACATTAAAAAAGAAAAAAGGTACAGCACACTTCAGAAGCATTTTACGATGATATGATCAAACAATCTCATACACTACTACTACATACAGCATGATGTATTTAAGAGAATTAAAGATCTGTATCAGCATCTTCATCTGCATCTACAGAAAAAAAGCAGAAGCAAATATTAACATAGCTTGTTACAGGCTGACTTGTTTTCTCATTTCACTTTATTTTGATATTATGTGTATCCTGTCCACTATTACTGTTCACTGTAGCACCATTATCTTACCAGCTCCATTTAAACTGCATTAAATATTGCACTAAAAAGAGCAATGCTATTCAGTGTTGGGAGTGATTTGAGGGTTGTTTGCAGTATCTTAGTTAGATCAAGCTTGTACTATAATCATGTAACCAACCTTTAATTTCATAATTTAGAACGTGGCTTCTTATGTAAATACATATGGACATACATACATATGTAACATATATGTGTTTGTATATATATACATTTATATATACATATATACTACATGTAATATGTATATAATTACTATATATGTACTATATATACATATATATTACATTTTAATATATATATATATATATATATTTATGCACATCCATAAACATAGAAAAGCACAGAATGCTCCATGTCTGCCTTTCTAAATGGCATCTGAGGATATATCATTGAGTTCATAACCCATCATTTCTATTCTCCTAGGCACTGTAAAATTCATTAAGCTAAGTAAAATGGCAAATTACTGGAGTATATAGAAGTGTGCTTGTTTGATTTTTGGGCTCTTGTCCATGTTGCTTACCGAGCAACACTGCCTCATATTAGAAGGGTCATGATTTCTAAAGACTCTAATAAAGTGAGTCATATTATGTGTGTGTATTAGAGTGTAGCAAAAAGCCTTTGTTCATTGTGACTGCAGTGGAGCTGACTTAATGCCCTGTTCTGCAGCTGCTCTCTAACTACCACTCACTCCAGTATTTTTTCTGCAAGAACCAGTTTTGTCCATCCTACAGATTTGTTCAGGAATGTTTACAGTGATGTCCTTTGAGGTTTTTCTAGCCTGTGACCAATCTAATGAAACAACTGGTTAGTTTCTAGTGTAGAAAGCTGAGGAATATTTTCTGGCAGCAGTTTTACATTGGGGTTTGATAGGCTGGAGTATCTGTACAAATCAGCCCTCAAGGTGTTTAGTGCGCAGAAGCATTCATGAGTTTACTCCTTGCATCTCGAGCTCCCTTGTTGCAACTAAAGAGATGTCAAATCATTTCTTTAAGCATTTGGGGAATGAGACTCAAAGGACTTGACTTCAAAAGAGCCTGTCATTTGTTGGTTTGTGTTTAGACACCTAAATGAGCAACCTAGTGTTGCAGGTCTTTCAACATCCAGCAGACTCAACTGATTTTGTTGAGATTGTTTATGTTGAACACTTCTGATACTTGACTGCATCTTCTGGATGGCTGATTGGGAGCTGAGCATGTTGGCTCTACCTAGGGCTGGGTGTGCTTAACAGCATTGGATACCCATTCCAGGATCTCTTGTTTTCCAAATGCAGCTTGTTGATACGCATGTCAGTGCTCCTGGCAGGCTCCTAGGCTTTGCATGTCATCCTGCTCACCATCAGTTTGCTCAGCAGCTAGTCCTTTCTCAGTAGCTGATAGCAGAGGCTAAAGGTGAAAAAATATGCTTAGACCTTCTCCTCCTCCCTCCCCATACACTTAGCAAGGGAAAGGATAAGTGGCTGCCAAGTAATCCATCATTTGTCCTGGTTTGAAACCTATAAATAGCCAGATCATTAAAGGTGTCACTTACAAAACGCCTTTGTCACAGAAGCTATTTATGGTGTGGACCTTGGCTCTGCAGAGTTTTCTGGGACTGCCAGAAGTAATGTTAACCTACCTGGCCAGTGAGGCTGGCAGAGGTGGTAGCAATTTCCTCTTCTCCTTTACAGTATTATAAATTCAGTTTGCTGTAAAGGAGAGCAAAATCTGGCCTCATACTTTATAACCAAATAAGAAACAAAACTATCCAATGACTAGCAAAATTTTCATAAAAGTGTTTTAGACAGGGAAGTAAAAATTCTCCTGCAATTTTTAGTGCTCTTCAAGGGAAAGGAAGGAAATGCACTTTTTATTTTAAAGATTTCACTGGGTTGCTGCTTACTGTCTGGGGAACCAAGAATTCCACAGCCCAATGTCAAAAACTTGCTCCTTAAATAAGCTGTAATGAAGAGATACAAGGACAGAGTGTTTGGTGGTTACAGGGTTATTAAGAGACTCAGCAGACCCAGATTAATTTCAGTCCTGTGCCTCAGACCTAGGTTATTACTTTGGTCAGGTTACTCGGTCTGTAAAAGGAGAATTATGCATGGCTATCTGTAAGAGTGTCATAGAATGGTCTGGGTTAAAAGAGACCTTAAATATGCTCTAATTTCAACCATAAAGGGACACCTTCCATTAGACCGGGCCTATTCAAGCCCCATCCAACCTGGTCTTGAACACCTCCAGGCATGGGACACCCAAAGGTTGTCTAGGCAATATATTTCAGTGCCCCACCACCCTCACAGTAAAGAATTTCTTCCTGATGTCCAATCCAAACCTAATTCATTCAGTCTAAAGCCATTACCACTTGTTCTATTGCTAGAAGCCTTTGTCAGAAGTCCCTCTCTAGCTTTACTGTGGGTTCCCTTTAAGTACTGGAAGGTGCCTTAAGGTCTCCCCAGAGACTTCTCTTCTCCAGTCTGAAGAACCCAAACTCTCTCAGCCTTTTTCCATAGCAGAGGTTCTCCAGCCCTTTGAGCATCTTTGTGGCCTCCTCCTGACTTGCTCCGGCAGGTCCTTATCCTTGCAGTACAGCCCAGGACATGTTTGGCTTTCAGGGCTATGAGTGCACATTGATGGGTCACATTGAGCTTTTTATCCATCAGCACCTCCACATCTCCCCAGGGCATTCTCTGCCCAGACTGTGCTTGGGATTGGGATTGCCCTGAATCACGTGCAGGACCTTGCACTTGGCCTTGTCGAACTTAGTGTGGTTTGCCTGGTCCAACACATCCAGATCCCTCTGGATGTTTTTCCCTTCCCTCCAGCATGTCAGCTGCACCACACAGCTCTGTGTCCTCGGCAGACTTGCTGAGGCTGCACTCAATCCACTGTCCATGTCACCAAACAAGATGGTTGTCACAATTCTGACACCTGAGAAACACCGCTTATTGCTGGTCCCCATTCAGATGTCAAGGTATTGACTGCAACTCTGAGTGCAACCATCCAGCCTATTCCTTATCCACTGAGTGGTACATCCATCCAGTTTAGAGACAAGGATGTTTTGTGGGACAGTGTCAAATGCTTTGCACAGCTCCAGGTAGATTACATCAGTTGCTCCACCCTTATGCAGCAATGCAGTTTTTTAAGGATGGTGTTTCAGTTCATGAAGCCCCCAGATATGCTCAAATCTTTCAGTTTGCACTAGAAAGATTATGGATTAGGTGCTATTATTATTTCCTTAGCTTTTTCTGTAGTTCTGGTGTTAACTGCAAGCAACATGATTTGATTTCAGTTCACTGATGGTCTGTTCCATTAACCAAATCATGAAGATTTTCTCCTTATTAAAAACACAGAAACTAATGTTAGTCAAATAAATTATTACTGAAAAATGCTTTGCTAATCAAGTTAGCAGAGACTCTGCCCATTCTGTTGTTTCATTGATGCATTGAATATGACAGGCCAGCTTAACTGAAGGCAGGCAGTGTATATATATATATAAATATATATATATATATATTTGAGTGTATGTGTGTGCATGTGTGTATGTATGTGTAGCACAACTGATGGTTGCTGAAAGCTTCTGTGTGGTGAACCATGACATTAATAGTGAAATCAAGGTTTGCTAGCTGACAGACACCAATTTGCCACAGGCCATCCCTCCTCTCCACCCTCCCTGGCACGTTTGTGCACTCACACACACGCACACACACACACATACACATACATGGACATGTCTGTTGATTTCTGAAAAATCCTATGGATATTTGCAATCTCTGCTCTCAAGACATTTTCCAGCCAGCCTCTCATAATGTCTCGTGTGCATTCCTGCAGGCTGGAAAAAAAAAAAAAAAAAAGTAAGAAGAATTACAGATGATTCAATTAAACTGATATTGTTCACAACAAAAATGAGAGCAAATGCAATTTGGGTCCTGTTCATGTGACTTAATTATCTCTTACCTCCCCACTCCACCCCCTTTTTTAGAATTTAAAAACAATTATGATATAATTGCCAATCTGGAGATCCCTAGATATGCAGTAAATACGCTTTGTCTCACTGAATGCTCTTTTTCCTGATTCAGAAATGGGACCTTATTAAAAATTCACACACACAAACACAAAAAAAAAATCACATAAAGCCATCAAATGACCTTCAGGAAATAAAATTCTGTAAAGCTGTATACCCAGGAAAGACATACCCGTGTATTAAGTGAGTGAATCTGCTAAAGTCATTGAAGATAATTAGCTGTGTGCATTTATAAGATGCGCACACTTTCAACACTCGAGGCAAATCCCTAGAAGTCAATTGAGACCTTCTCTGATAGAGGCGTGGAGGTGCATTTGAAGACCAAACATGCCTTTTTTTGCCTGAATTAGTAACGTTTCAAAATTTACTAACAGCTTTTTAATGTGTAATCAGCTTGACTTAATGGGGAAGAAAAAAATCGCGATCATTAGGAAGCCCATACCAAGTGTATATATTCTCGCGGTGGGAAAGTGCCTTGCAGTATACAGTAGTCTGGAGTAAGTAGGATCCATTACCCATATCTGATGAAGGGCTGTCAGATATGAAGCAAATTTAGAGACCTGCTTGTCCCTTCAGCTATTCATCACTGCTGAGTAGCTCTAGCGGCAGGCGGTGGTATTTTTAGAGAGGAGAATGATACGGAATTTCTCCGTGTGCTGAACATTAGCTGATCCCATTACTCAGAGCTACTCGGAAAGTCACAGCTGACACATCAGCTTGGTGGCAAAGGAGAGCTATTGGCTCACAAGGGAAAGCACAGAGGAGACGTCTGAGGAAGGTACATTTGTGGGGACATTGCCGCGTTGAGGCTTTTGTCAGCTGTGGTCCTGTGTTACTTGGAGTCAGCGGCAAAATGCAAAGATAATTTTGAAATGTACATTTTTCTCAGGATTCTGTGCAATTTTATCCACGTATGTTGTCACATAATGCAGGTAATAGTTTGAATAATAAGAATAATAACTCATTGTTAGCTCCTTAAAGCATTCAGGAGCTAAAAAAAGGTTTGTCCTGAGCTTTGGGATATTTTCAAAATAATGTGGGCAGCTGACTATGAACAAGCTATTTTGCAAACAACCAAAGTTATCTGTATTATTATTTATCATTATTTCATCAAAGAAAATCCATTTAGTTTAATGCTCATTTGAATTGCTTCTCTTTAAGACCTCCAAATCCTAATAATGTGTCGAACACACTCCAGAATGTCAAAATAGTAAATTGTATGTAATTTTCTTTGACAGTAAGTGGATGAGTCCTTGCCAGAATTGTTCCTCTTTACACCCGGTGTGAAGTCATTGCTTTTCTTCTGTCAAATGATATTTGACTTTCTAAAACCTACTAACAAGAACACTGCTGACCTTCTCATATCAAAATCAGCTCACTGGGGCTGTGGGGAGCAGGGAGAAGTGGTCAGCAGGCAGTGGCCTTCTGCCTGTTCTGCTGCAGCCCCAGCTCCATGCTATCAAGAACCGAGGGTGGGCACATGTGCCAAACATTTAAAAGCTGGACGATGCTTTAAAGAATGTGCTTTTTTTTTTAATAGCTCTAGTACTCACCCCCGAGCGCTGAGATGCTGAACTTCCAAAGCTTTGGGCTTACAATGAATAGCATTCATCTTCACTTCTGGTTCTGATCTTGTAAAAGCTAACTCATGCATGCACAACATGATAGACCATGTTACGCCTCAGAGCCTTTTTCAGAGCTATCATCTAATACATTTTTTATAAGCCAGAGTGCATTCATAGAATTCTGCCTCAAAAGGCATTCGGATTTAATGCCTGCACTGAAATGTCTGGGCTGGCTACTTGTGCTGTTTGAAACAAAAGGGTAGTGAAAATGTTGACATTTTTTATGGTAGTCTTTAAATTTCAGGGCTTTTTTTATTAAAGGTATGTTGTTTACAAATAGAAGAACGTCCAGAGAATAGCTTCTTTCTCATAGTCCTAAATGAAAAGAGTCAGAGTTTTGTCAGCCAAGAAGGTGTATGCTCTTTGTGGAAGTGGTTGTTTGGGTGTATTTTATACATATATACGCACATATGTACGTGCATCTGCAGAGAGGCTGATCTTGGAACAGGCTAGATTAGGAAAATATTAGGAGGCAGATTTTGGTGTCAGCCCTGCAATACAGCTCAGGTTAGCTACTAACAGAAGGGAAGAGCAAAAATGGTTCATGGGTATAATTTTGTAACATTTATCAAAGTACCAAAAAAAAACCAACACCCAAACCAAAAACCACCGAAGTTTTAACTGATTAAGGGATGCTTGAAAATATATGTTTACCCTTATTGAATCTACCTCAGTAGATGAACAAGTTTGCACTCTCACTGAGAAATTGGTTTTCTAAAGAAAATTGGTAATCTGAGGTAAACAACAGTGCTCTTGAATTTTTCTAGTCCTCTGCAGGCAGGACTGAATTTGTTTGGCTTGCTCTGATACATTTTGAAGATTATTTTCCTATGTATCAGAAATTTGATTTAGCAGCTCGAGTTATTCTTGGGTTTGTATGTAACTGGAAAGCTTGTTTGTCTTTAAAATGGGGAGGACATTTGTAGTGGTAGAAAAATTGTGAGATCTTACCTCCTAATGCTTTCTTGGAGTCCCAAGATAAAAATTCTGTTGAAGTATTTCAGAAAATGCTTTTTCTTTTTTTAAAGATACTTCTGAAAGGCTTCAAGATGAAAATCCTGTGAACTGCTGGTTATGAATGACTCATTTAAAAATCCAAGTTTGGCTCTGTGCTTCTACTTTGAAAATGTGCTGAGATGGGGAGTGTGTCAGAATCTGGGCCTTTGATTCACTTCTGTGTAAGGGGTAGAGAGTGTCTTCTGCTTTGTCTTAAGAAGAATAATTTGTCTTGATGTTATTGTCCTAAAGTGCCTTTGAAATAATAGAGTCTGTGTATTTCTGAGTCAAATTAGAGGCTAAGACAAGATAATTGAATTTTATATTTTGTGTGTGAGGTATGTGGTGAAAATATTTGTCCAAATTTTATAATTAATTACCTAGAGTTGTGTTGCCACACTTTGCTTTGGCTTGGCATCTTGTTACCCAAACAAGTTGTTGTCAACCCATTCTCTGGAAGTGTCCAAGGCCAGGTTGGATGGGGCTCTGAGCAACCTGGTCCAGTGCAAGGTGTCCCTGTCCATGGCAGGGGTGTTGGAACAAGGTGGTCTTTAAAGGTCCCTTCCAACCTAATTTCTATGTTTCTATGATCTTCTGCCCTTGATCTCATCATACAGACATTAGATATTGTGCTTATGGGTTTATTTTGTTTCTAACAATGACTGCAAGCTGTCTAACCTTTTGTGCATGTATGTCTTTCCATGGGACTTAAATATAATTTTCCTTGTAGGAAGAGCCCAGGGGGAGGGTCTGACTGGACAGAAAGTGGCATAGAAGTCAGGTTTGCACCTTTGCAGCACAGAAGGAGAATATTAGGGTGTCCTAAAAGGATAGGCAACAGGCCAGGAAAAGGGTTTGTTTCTTAGTTTGATACCTGTGACTTCACATCTATAAACTGTGTCCAGTTTTGAGCTCCCCAGCACAAGAAATTGTTGTTTCCCCCCTGTTGCGGGGAGTTTGGCGGAGGAACTCCAAGGTAGTTAGGGATATGGAATACATGATGCAGAAGGAGTGGCTCAAAGGACTGCCTTATTCTGGCAGAGAAGGGGAAAGGGAAGTCCTAAAGGTGTTCTGAAATACTTACTGACAGGTTACAAATACAATAGAGAAAGACTCTTTTCACAGAGGTGCACAGAGTACGTAGGTCTGGAGGCAACAAGCACAAGCTGTTAGCTTGGAAAGGCAAATGTTGATAAAAGAAAAAACTCTCACCATGGTGTAGTCAAACACTGTAACAGGAACCCAGAGGGACTGTCCTTGGAGATGCTGAAATATCTGCACAGCCCCGAGCAACCTGATCTAGTTGGCCCTGCTCTGAGGGTGGCTTGACCAGGTGACCTCAAGGTGTCCCTTCCAACCAAAATTACCCTGTGAATGTGTGCTGACACAGGCTCTCTCTGTTTAACAATGCAGTCAGGAAATTTGAATGCTGACAAAAGAGAAGAGGTCAGTTCCTCCTGCTTTAAGAACCTTTTGTGTGAAGTTAAACCAAAAACCCCAAACAAAATGCCCTTGTTTTGAGGTTTGCACAACTTGTGCCCCAAAGTGAGCAAGTTAGAATTTTTTGTCACATCCTGCAGAAGCAAAAACCACATGGCTGTATTTTGCAATGATTGCAGTAGTAATTTGTGGTTCTTGCAGGATTTCAGTATTTGTAACCACCTCTACTGCAGTCTAAGTTTGGACATGGAAAAAGAAGAACTTATTGGTTCCTATGTGATGAGCCAGTGGTGAAGTATATCTTTAGAATCAACTAAATGCCCACCTATCTTTTTGCTTTTCATACTGTCAGGACATCTAGAAGCAGATTTAACATATCTAACCTTCTAGAGCTATAATTAGCATTAATTTCTAGTGCACTAGTGTTCAGAGAGCTCAATCAACTTCAGTCGCTTGATGAACAAACATATAAGAGACCCAGACTTTGTTTCACCCTCTCCAACAAAAACAATTAATTTGAATGTTAAGCTGCCTGTGCAGCTCCTGACAAGACCCAACCCAGCTGGACCTTGTAGACAATTGTGGCTACCTTAGATGTTCATCCATGGAGGCCTTTCACAGGTGATGGAAGAAGAGTGGGCACTATAGAAGAGTGCCTAGTTTTAGCTACTACTAGGATAATACATCTGAGATTTTTTTATCAGGAAAAGGATTTGTCAAAGACCAAATTTCTGAACAAGGGCCTGGAAAAAGATTTGGGTCCTGAGTCACGGTCCAGAGCCTGTGCTGGTTTTATACTCTATGTGCTGTGATCCTGAAAATGCCTCTCTACCTGGAACATGATGGGCTGCCTCATAGAATATTATTTGGCCTGTTTTCTCCAGAAAAGTGTGTTTTGCACACCTGAATCACTTCTGAAAGAGACAGTCTGTCATTCTAGATGTTTTTAAAAGCAGCAGACAGCAGCCTTGCTCAACATTTCTGCTATAATGATGACAACCACTGGAATAATATAAACCACTTACTAATCAGTTTGCAAAGGCAGGACATCTGCTTTACACAATACAGAAGCAAATTAAGGAGGCTTTCACAGTATTCTGAAATTGTGTGTTAGACTTTAAAGAGAGAAAGAGAGAAAGAAAGAAACTAATGGTAAATAAATTGAACCATAGTGCTAGTTTTCATCCAGCTGTATGCAGCTCTAAAACAGCTATCTCAGAAAGGTACCTATTATTATTAATTCAAGATGACTCCAAAAAGCAATTCCTCCAAAAATTTCTTTCCAACAATTTTGTAATCTCAGTAACTTCTTGGCAGAAATTATGCTGGGGAGAATATGTCCTCAATCACAGTCTTCACTATTGTAATTCTGAGTGGCTCTTACCTGTAGACACTTGGCTTTTTAAACGTTTAAAGGGTTTTGCATGCAGGTGTGCCATGTGTTAGGTGCTGACTCTGAACTACTCTGTCCTACCTTGCATTGCAGAAGGAAGAGAGGGAATCTGGGATTCGTGGCATCCCACATTTAATGGGTTTGGCTTGTATGGCTTTGTCAAGGTTCCATCATCTTCCTGGTAGCAGCCCCAAAGCAACTCTCACTGCCTCTGAGAAGCCCCATATATAATCTTCTGAGCTAAAAAGTTTAATATTTTTCATGCATGGAAGACTGTCAGCTTGTGTTCTGATATTTAGTATTTGGGCAGGGAGGAGACCAACTCAGCTGCCTTCAGGGATTTAGTGTGAAAGTCAGGAGTAAGACAAGTGGGCAAAATTTAGATACAGGTGATTTAGGATAGGCATTGCACACCAGCTTGGAAGCTCTATTTAATTTACTTTTGTGGATATGTATTTCAATAAACAGGTATGTCTGACAGGGTTTAGAATGAATCTGAACAGGAATCCTAAGATTAATTTTTATCACTCTCTGGTCCATGGCAAGGATGCCAGTTTAACCTGTTTCCTTTTTGATCTAAAGACCATTGGGACTGGGATCTGTGCTTATGTTTCCAGCAGTTAGCCACATCAGTACTCTTTTGGTTAAGAAAACTCATTTAAAACTAGGAGAATATAAGCCAGAAATGCACCTGATTGCCTGGAGAATCTAGTTGTGGAATATACACAGTGCTGTGCTCTGCATGTTTTAGATAGCACGACATATAACCAAAATCTGACAGTGCAGAGAAAATTAGTCCTTTTGGGAAATGCAGATGTTAAAGATCTGACCATGTACAGCCTTTAACTAGGAGAAAAATGCACTTTAAGTTCATCATTATTTCCCTTTTTTTTTGGAGTGGAGAATGTACTGATTGGCTGAATTTCTGTAGAAATTGCTGGCTTTGCTAATGTTAAGAGTAACATTTGCCCACAAAACTGAATCCATTTGTGGAATGTGTGTATAGTATCCCTTTTACTTTTTCCTGGATATGCAATCCCCACCTTCATCTCAGAGTTAGAAAGTTTAATATCTAAAGCAAAACATACCATTACAAAGGATGTTTAAAGCTCTTAAGGAATTGGTTTTCATTTAATTCCAAAATAATGATATGCAGGTTTTCTTTGGTCTGTTTATTTTTAAAGGTGGTGAAATATTTAGTACACTGTGTTACACTTTTGCCCCTTCTAGATTAAGTGTTCTGGATACCTGTCATCTTTAAACTGAGATGGCACATGAGAATAATAATGGAGCAAGTCTCCACTATAAGCTTTCTCTAAACCAAAAATATTTGGATTTTGAGGAAACTTGAGGTTTCTCACAGTTGATCCTCTCATCAAGGATGACAGTAAAGACTGGCTCTCTTCTGTAAAACTGTGGTCTCCTCTCATGTCCGTGGGTTTCATCTGCTCAGAATTAAAAGATACCAGAACTCTTAGTAGTGCTGCACTGCAGCAAAAATGGGGGTTTTCCTCTCTCATTGGATCAGCAGCTCACCAGAGCATTCTGTTTCCCCATTCCTTTACCATTTGCTGACAATGTGGATTCATTGACTCTATCCACACTTCTTACTAATGTAAAACACCACTGATCTGCACAATACTGTCTACAACAGGCTTAGAACTTGCTGCATAACTTAGCCTAATGATCAATTTTATTTCATTTTGTGTCGCCCTCTCTTTCTACCTAGAAACAGAGATATTGCAACACTGCCAGAGCATCTCTAAGAATCTCGGCTGCTCCAGACACTTCTAGCACCTGTGTTTTGTGAACTCTTAGGTGCACATTACATCAATACTTATTTTTGGAGTAGAGGCCCACAGGGAGCCCCTGGCATAATATTTTTGCAATAATTCAGGATTGAACTCCCTGTGGTTAGGATATACAAAGATATTCTAAGGATGACAGCGATTTGTGCCTTCTGCACAGTGTTTCTCAAACCTCAAAATGTCTTTCCCTCAGCAATTTAAAGGTTGCTGTTGGCTGTAACTGCAGGGGAAAAGATATTACTGTTTCTGTGAAGAAGTTAGTTGTGAACATGAAAAAAGCTTCAGTAATTTCTCTAAGGGGAGGCACCAAACCTCATAAAAATATTGACAGAGCTTATGCATAGCTTTTCTGCACTTTTTTGGTTATAAATAAAATAAAGGTACCCAGATTATATTTCATAATAGAAGACAGGTGAGCTGAAAAATTTATAAAGATGTGAGAGAATTAAGAATGATAATTTTCAGTTAATGTTTAAATGATGTGGCTCTATTTTAAACCATTTAACATGAGATGCAAATGAATACATCTGAAAAGGGAACTTCATGTTTGTGGGTTTACTGTAATCGAACACAGTATGTATTCGAAGCAGTTGTTAGGGAAATGAAGGTTTAAGGATAAATATGACTGTTCTACTGAAAAGCTCAAAAATGTTTTAATCAAGTAGAGAAAACAGGTCATTAAACAAATAGGAACCTCAGAGTACTCCTTGTGAGGGGCATGTGAGATCACAAGATTGTGAGGGTCCTAAGGCAATGAGAGGAGCCCCCCAAAATTGGTTTTGTGCTATTGATTTCACTGTAGAAAGTCCCAGTTCATTCCAGATCTGGCATGCTTAGCACTCTCAGAGAAGCAAATTTTCTCCCTCATCACAAAGTGTTGATGAGAAGGTAACTTAAAAGCCATGGGCACTCATGGGAGAGGGCAAGGGACACACACTTTCATGTGGCCAACCAAAGGCCAATGCCAGCCCCTTGGGTCAGCTTTTCCAGGCAGGGTGTGCCCAGTGTCTTGTCTGCTGAAATAAACTGAGGGACAGAAATGGCAGAGATGCAGAGATGGAAAAGGCAACCCCAAAGCCCCACAACTGCTGGAACCAGGAGGAGCAGCAGGGTGGGGGGACATCTGGCAGGAGCAATGGGTGATAGGAAATTCATTAATTACCATGACAAGTGGTGTTCAAAGACAGAAACAGCAGAGTAGCCCCTCCCAGATGAAGCTGAAAGATTAAATATTGCCTCAATGAAGCTGAAAGATTAAATATTGCCTCATGATGAATAAGTGAGGTAAGGGAAGGCCTCCACTGGCAGATCTAGTGACAGTGCTTCAAACATAACATTTGTGGGGATACCTTTAAATGCTTATGCTCTTCTTCTCTCTGGGAAAACACTGAAAATAGCATTTTCTAGCCCAGAGCCACTGAGCAGGAGTAAGCAGTTGCAATCTGTTGACATTGTATGTTAAAAGCCACAATCTGTATATGGCAAGCGAGCAGAGGTTTTAAAGTTGGAGTTGAACTAGCTGAGGTAAATAGGCAGGAATGCATGCTTTGGTCTTTAATTTGTATTCAGTTTTAATAACATTTAATTGATTTTTGAAGTATTTTTGGAGCTTTCAAATAATTCATAATGGTCTTTTAGAGCTTTAGATACAGAGCAACATATTTCCAGTAAAAGATTCATTATTTAATTAATGCAGCTCAGTCAAGTCCTGATAAATACGAGCACCATCAGAGCTATTTTTGTTTCCTGATTCATTTCTCCAACAAGACTGAGGAAACATGGCCTTGAACCATGTTTCTAATGGTGAACTAATTTCCTGCTGAATAGAAACAAGGAAGAGAATTGTCTGCATATATTCTGCCAAGGATTCTACCACATAATACAGAGATTAATAAAATCGTTACATTTCTTCCCCTTCCTAACACCTTACTTGACTTTACTAAGCCACACACTCAGAAGTAGAAAGCCAAACACTGAATAGAAATAGTAGCTAACATATAAAAAGAAGATTAAGAAAAGAAAAATAACATTCTTAGCTCTTTTTCAGCTGTACTGTTTTTATAACGAAAAATCAACCTGTTTCTAAACAATTTATATGCTGTTTGGCTGTTAGCATTGCTGCCATTTAAAGCTCTCTCCTTTTTCTTCCCTCTCTTCTCACCCCCAGTATTTCATTTTTATACCTGTCATGAAATGGTGTGGGTCAGGAGTCAGCACAGAGTGCATCATTTGTATATAGTGTCTTTTTTCCTCATGTGCCTCTGCTGCCAGAGAAATTGAACTTTCATCCATTAAAAATCCATTTATTGTGTCTTGACTTCACTGAACTAAAGAACAGGACATTTTATCAAATAGTACAGTTTAAAATCAAATTAAATTGTACTAGTACCCAGAAAATGTGACATGATAAAGACCCCAGCCATTTAAAAAATCTTGAAAGACCTTCCTGATTTCACTTGCTGGTACTTCCACATGTCCTCTGAAGTTCAAACTGGTCAGTGATGCAGGGACTTGCACAGGACACCTAAAAAGACCCCTTTTCTCTTTTTCTTTCCCTTTCTTTTTTTCCATAAAACAAGTCGTGGACACTTCTTACAGATTTGTGCTCCCTCAGGTTTGACACCTGCAAGCTGAGTCTGGGTGTGAGTGGTCCCCAGCTGTGGTGTCCTGGTCCTTTCAGGTGATCCTTATGTTGGACATCATTGGCAGTACAGAATTGCCATCTACAGTGATGACTTGTGTTGGAACTCCCCGTGCTTGAGTAACTCAGTAGCAAACCCAAGAAAATCAGGAGGCAATACTTGTCCAGCAACTTGCTTGATGGCCTTTCAGCTTGGTTAAACACATTCTCCCAAAATTTGGGATTGCATCATATGTTCTTCTGTCACAACCTGGTCCCTTTATTGCCATATGTACCCACAGCTTGTAGGGGAGAGCCTCACTAAATATGATTCTTATCCCAGTCACAGTTTCCACAATTCTGATGTGCCACTGGAGTCAGGGAAGCTAGAGTTTCGCAGATGGATCACAGAATCAAATTGTGCAACTCGCAGGGCTACATATGCGCAGAGTTTCTGGGAGTCCGGGAATGAAACCAGGGGCTGAGAAAACACCCGTCTTCCAGACTCCAGTGCATGGGCAACAGCTGGAATTTGCACGGCTCCTTATTCAATTAATATTCAGAAGCCACTATTGCATTTTCCCAAGAGCAGAGAGACAGTAAAAGCAAGCTGCTACAGCTGGCTCCACTGTTTGTCCTCCCCCTTCTGCAGTGTTGGGTTGTTTGGTTGGTTGTTGGTAGTGTTTTGTTTCTATTTTAACCTCTTATAAATATGTGTTACATTTGGCAAAGAGGCAACTGGGGACCAAGAAGAGAGCAGCAAAGTGGTGTTTCAGAAGCCAAGAGAGAAGCATGTTTGAAGTGAATTGCACCAGATTTTTGTTCAGATGGGAGACGCTTGATTTGGTTTTTGCTTGACTTGCTTTCATGTGTAGTGAACTGCTGAGATGCTTGTTTGTAGTTAAGATATGTAGTTAAGGTATGGTTTGGGTTTACAGTCTAAACAACAAGAGGAAGGCTTACTACAGTGATAAATATTTATTTGGATATAATGCTCACAACATTTTTAAAATGTAAGCAACAGATTAAATACAAATAAGTCATCACTGCCTTTCATTTTTGAAAAATGAGGTATATCTTTTCACTTTTGGACTGTATTGTGTATTCTGAGTGGAAGCAGATTACAAAATGATATTTAGAAAACACGATTTATAGACCCTTCTTTTGTTTGCACATACATAAGAGGTGTCCGTTCTGTTTGTGTGCAGAAGGAATACAGCCGGTATGATGGTTTTTCTGGCTCCCAAGCTGCTCAAATAGAAGACCAGGCCAGAGAATGTATTCCCTTATAGTGCTTTCTGGACTGAGGCATGGTCTGGCCCTTGAATTGCATGTAGTACACAGGCTTCAGAAGAGCTGATTCTCTGGCAACATGTTTTTTTTCCTGCTCAAGGCCAGCCCTGGAGAAGGAGGTGAAAGAGAGTTACTAAATTTCATAGCTTGTTACTTACTGTCTTCAATGGATGATTTCAGCCTGGAAATCATTTACTATTTCTTACAAAGTATTGACAAGTGGCTGAAAGCTAAAAGGAGGTTGTGGAAGTTGTTTTTAGTTTGCAATCAAAATGAGAAGCTTGGGGGAATCTTGCTTGCTTCTTTTTCTAACCCACCAATATGAGGGCAGTGACAGTGGGAAGCACTACAGTATTTTTTCTTATACTTTGTTTGTGGTGAGTCACATCAAATAGAAGCTTTTAATCATTCCCTCCAACAAAGGCTGATGAGATGCAGATCAGTGGTCTTGGCTTTGGTGTTTGGCTTGTTGATTTCAGGATACCCATGCACACCAGTTGCTTCATTTTAATGTCAAACCAGTTCTTTTTTCTGGTACCTCATAATGGTTTAAATAAGTGATTTTGGTTTCTATTGGTACCCTTTTTTCTATTTTCACAAATTACGATTATAGTATTCAGCTTTATCATTGTCTTATCATTTGATATAACAACTGCTTGTGAATACCCATAAGTTTTTATTGTTGTTTGTGAATGTTAATAACAACATTGCAGAATGGCACAGAGAAGGTTTAGCAAAATAATGTTTGAATTTTCTCTAGTGAAATATTGCACCATAGTACAATTCCTGGATAATAAAGCCGTAGATTCTCTTATCTATCTGTGTCATGGTAATGAATCATGTACAGAGCTTCTAAATAGAAGGTGTATGTTACATTTGTGATATGGATAGATAGAATCATAACTCTTCCAGATATTGAAGGGTTATGATTCATCCAGTGCCAGAGAAAATTAGTGCCATCCCCAGAAATTCCAGCTCTTGCTTCCCATGATTGAATGGGTACCATGGGCTTCCTGATCACATATTGCAATAGGTGTGTATGGAGCAAGCAGCAGGCACAGAGCTGAAGGGCAAAGAGTTGAAAGTTTGAAGCATTTTTGAGGTTAGAGGGATCAGTGTCTGTACCACATTTTCTGTGTGGGAGTCAGGCTTCACTTATGCATAATGGCACTGCTAGGGAAGAAATAATATTACAAAGAAAAATTTATATCGAGTCTGATTTAAAAAAAAAAAAATCTGTTTCCTCCAAGGAAATACACTTTATTTCGTAAATAATTTCCATCTTCTCCAGGAATTTTTCTGCAGGGTGCTGATATCTAGATCATTGAGTAATATAAATTGGGAACTCTGGGGTCATCTGCTCCAAACCCTAAACCAAAGCAGAGCCAATGAGATCAGCATGCTCAGGGACTTGTCATGCTATCATGCACAAAAATTCCAGGAATGAAACACCAGATTAATTCTTTTAATTTACTCTTGTTAGTAATATGTTGTTCTCATACTTTGCTTCTTTATTTTAGTTTGAGAGGGTATTAATGTGTGTCTGAATGGGATTAAACATATATAAATCTTGCTGTGACTGATGATTTAGGAAATCGTTGTTTTCTTCAGCTAGAAGGTTTTACTCCTGAAAAATGCTCCTACTATTTTTTTGAAAACTTAGTCAAAATCTTAGAGTTAAAATCAGGTAATGAAATATATTTTACTAAAAAAATCAATCAAGCATTAATTTCAATCACTCTTTAGAACACAAAAAACCTCAATGAGACACCTACTGGGAATAAAAGAATGAGTTCAGGCACTATATGTGTTTAAAAATCCTGCTTATTTTTGGGGGGATGGCAGGAATGTGGGACAAATGAAAAGCCTTGAGTCTGAACGAAGGCTGACGCAGGAGAGGGGCGAGATGTCAAGGCAGGAGCAGGATGAGGCATGGGGAAACCATGGCACAGCTCCTGCCCTTTTCCTTCTCCATTCCCTAGAAAGCCAGAACTGTGACAAAACAACCCAAAACAGCAAAGCCATGGGAGGTTGCACCCTGCCTTTCACCTTTTATCTTTCCTGGCCCACTGCAGGCAGTGGAGAGTTCAGTATTTGTGTGGTTCTTCTCTCCTAGGAAATCTCAGCAGTCAGGAAAACAATCTTAGCTCTTTTAACACTAATGAAAGTTGAAGGCAGTAAACAAAATCATGGAGTAAATCATCCAGTGCTGACATGTCTTTTGGAAGCAAAGAGCCTTTCATTCAAAGATGTGAAATAACATTTCCATCGTGTTTTTGCTCATCTGATAATTAGAAATGATTTAGGACGGCAGTGATGGTGCCTCTAATGGGCACCTTGTGGGTGTTAATATAAGGAAGAATACATTAAATGTAGTGATTTGTGATTGGGCTGATGGGGTTAATATTTTCTTAGAATATAGCCAGCCATTTTTCTTCCAAGTAGCAATGTAATGTAATTATAAGTACCTTAGTAGATGGACTCAATTGCTCCTATCATGAAAATTAATTTCAGGAATATGCTGAGGCTTTCTTTCACTTCTTCTTTATTTCCTACGCTGTGCAGGGGGTAGCAGATACATACAAATGAAATTATGTTTAAGCAGACCTCACAGAGGCCTGGCCAATTCTTGTGAGCAACTGAAACTGAAATCTGTGGGAAAGGAGAGCATTTCTTTTTACATTCCTTGACATATTTTGCACCTGTAAAACTCCCAGTTTCCTCGCATGCTCTTTCAAAGCACTTGACAAAGCCAGACAGATATCTCCGAATTATGAGGGGAAAATGAAATGTGCTGAGTTTTCCCAAAATGTTTTCTCGGAAGTAACTGAGCTATGATTGCAGCTTTTCCAATAAGTTTAGCCAAGCTTTATAATCAAGCTTCTTCAGCACATGTAAATGTTCTTGCTGTAGTATTTCTAAGCACTGGAATATATAAATAATATTAATGATAACCTTAATAATTATCTTTTATGTTTTCCACTTATTGCATGGCAAAATACAAAAAATATAACTGAATTTATAGTCTTGTGATATAAATCTCTATAGTTTTCTGCTAACTGAAAGTCTAATACATAGAACAGTTGCAAAGGTTTGTGACGAATCTACACTTAGTTATATTTTGAGCTTTCATAAGTAACTTTAGCCTTGAAGAACTTAATGAAATTAAATCAAATAGGACTCAGACATCACTCTGAAAATATACACAAATATAGAGAGATATCAACAACATTAAAGTGTTAGATTGCTGCTGTGTGTTTTGAAGCCTTAATTACCAATACTCATTAGCAGATACACATCTGACCCATTCGGGTTTAAAGCAGCTAAAAATAAGCCTTAAACCCATGGAGGAAGAGGAATGCACAACTGAACAAAGTAGTGAGTCTCAGTGTATTTGACAGAAGTTTGTTACATGCTTTTAAACCCAGAGCAGACACTCAGGCTTGGGATTTTTAGGTGTGAAAGCGGGTCTCAATTTGAGCTGATGGTGTAAATCCATATTTGGGCAGAATTTCAAAGGCAGGTTTTGTAACAGTTTTACGGTTTGTATTCTTCAGAGAATTTGCTGTCTGTGCTTCATAAGTATTAATATTTCCTGTAACTCTTATTGCAGGCTGTAAAGTGTTAATGAAAGAAAGTCTGAAGATTCCTTTCCAGAGAGTTATTTGCATGGTGAGGGAGGGAGAAACACAAATATACTTGCAAGTCGAGGCAGAACTATGCTGGAGTTCATCATTCCCTTTCCTTTGGTTTTCTGGAGAGGTACTTAATGGTGTTTGAACATGACTGTATAGTGCCATTAATGTAACAATTTTCATTTGTACAGTGCAACACCAGAAAGATAATCTCTGTGTTAAGTACTTTTCCTTTATAATCCCCGGAGAGTCAGAACTCTAAAAGCAAATATTGTATTTACCATAGCCTGTAAAAGGGAAGAAATGAGGCTAAAATGCAAAGCAGCAGGGTTAAAATAGAGTTCCTTTTGGATGTCTGCAATGGTGCTATGAATATACATATACGCAGTGTTATGCTTTTTATATTATTTCTAATTTGAAATAAACAACATGATTACAGATTAGTTCAATCATGGCTTTAGTATTTCTGGCCAAAGCAAGAAAAGCCTGGATGTGCTAGCTAAGAGTGTAATCGAAACAGACATAGTTTTACTGGTGGTGATTTGTTTAAGGATTTTAATTTACAGTAATGAGTGTCATTCTCTGCATTGTAACCTGGCTCCTCATGTCTCCCTTTGGAAAACAGTCGCTGCTTGTATATACCAGCAGAATGATGATGCAAGGCACTAAACAACAAAATAGAGCAGCTGAATGCTGCTGCCTGGCATCTCTTGCAGAATAGAACTGAGGGGCAAAATTTATGCCTCACTGTCCTTACTTTGATTTGCACAGGAGCTCTGGTGGGAGCTCAGCCACTGTTGGCAGCTAGGGGATATGGAAGCTGAGTGTCTTTCAGAATTCATCAAGTAAACAGATAACCAGTTCACTCCAGAGGACGGTTCTGCCTTGGCTACTGGAAGGATTCAAGGATAAGATTACTTTTTACTGCATATGACTCGTGTGTTTCTTCTTACAAAATTAAGCAAAGGAGCTGCAGTGGCAGCTGGAGAGTACCACAGGTGCTTGAAAGCAATTTGGCAAAAACAGTCAAGAGAAAAGAGATCAACAGTTTACAGCATATTTATTTTTGGGTAGTAGTTATTCAGACTGGAAGGGAGCTGTTGGGAATTCAAGTAGTGTTCAAAAATGATAAAACATGGTGCTAGGAACCTGATGTTCAAACGCTTTGAAGTTGTTGTCACTTAATCTGGTTTCGGAATCCTGCCCAGAACTGATGCAGTAATAAGGGCCAGCTGCCATGGTTGCCTTTCTTATTGGTGTATTTTTATTGGAATCATCAGTTTAATGATGAACAAATGCATTAAATGCAAAGAAAAGGTGTGTTAAGGACAATTCAAAACAGAAGTGATAGGAAAAAACCCCTGTGAATACAAAGGAAAGTAGAGGAATATGGGGTAGTGTGAAGAAGAAAATCTGGTCAAAATCTGGAAAGTTCTTTGAATGTCCAGAAAAATAGGTTTGGTTGCTTGCTTCAGATGGAAAAATGATGGCTTTTCCCTTCAATGTCCTCCAGGGAGTGGAAGCTTTCCATGCTTTCAGTGCACATCTAAGGAGCTTGATGGACTTTCTCTCTGAGGTGCCTGGAAGCCTCGGCCATATGTCAGGGTCGTCTTTCTTGTGGGCAGCTCTCTTGGTACTGAGAGTAAAAGTCTATTATTCAGACTGTTATTCCTGCAATCCAAAACTGGAGATTTTTGACTGAATTCAGGGTCTAAATAAATCCTGCAATCAATAGGATTTTATTCTTCTTTTCAGGAGGCTGTTAGACTGCCACTGCTTGAAACCCATGCTAAGTTTGCTCGTTGATAGTTCAACAGTAATTGTATTTACGGTTCATTTTGCTTGGATGCTCGTGACTCTAATCTTTCCACAGTGCCAGTGGTGCAGTTCAGCTCTGATGTACGTGCTCATCATCCTGCTAAATGGAAAATCCTATTGCAGTTATGATTTCTGTCATCCCTATGAGAGTTAGGAGAAAGGATGCTGTGGAAGTTCTGTGGAAAAAGAATGGGTGGTATGAAGTAGAAATACAGGTTGTGACCAAATACTCAGTCTTCTCTACTGTGTAACTGTAATTTAGATGTGAATGATTATTCATCAGTATTTCATCATACATGAAACATTAAATCATATTGTGTACCTGACTTCGCTAAAGGAATGAGGTGTTGGTTATAGAAACACCAAGGTGTTGCACAGTCCTTCTGGGAAGTGTAATAAATGACACGGAAAGCTGAAACAGTCAGACAAATCCAAGTAGCTGCAGTGTAACATACTTCTGTTTAATTTTTCAATGAGACACTTAGAATGACATCTTTTCTTTTATAAATGCCAGTGAGAAGGATTTTCGTGGAAAGCACTGTGGAACAACACAAGTCTTCCATTTCACAGGACTTTGCACCAAGTAGGAATATTAGTCAGCTACTCAGAGGGAAGTAGAGCAGACAAATTAAATCTTCATTTAGTTTCTGTTGAGCTTCAGCAACTGAACTTTAATGCTTTTTAATTACATTCCTTACCTGGTTGGTGAGAGGGGCTATATTAAACCACAAATATCTTAACATCTGGGGCTCATTTTTTGCAAGATGAGCAACATCTCCTTTAATTCCCTATTTCTCTCTCCCTGCTCTTACAATATTTGCCTTGTAGTGATTCCCCTTGCTAATTGCAATCCATCCAGAGCTGTATTGGAAAGAAACATTTCAGTTGCATGATTCAGTGCTTTCAAGTTGCTTTGGCTTTGCTGACTCATTGGTCAACCTTGAAAAATCATAGCAGTGCAAGCATTGCAATGCCAGCAGAGGACTAGCAGGTTGCGCAGGGGACTCTGTAACTGATTAGTGTCATTTTTTTTTCGAGTTGAAAGAGCTATTGTGTTTAAGGCCATGAGATTTAGAATTAGGAGTAATTAAAAACCAAGGCTGCTGCCTTTATATTTTTTTAAATATGAAGGGCCCCAGGAGTCTCTGTATTCATTAGAAAATCCTATTCTCGTGCTAAGCCTGTCCTTATAAGCAGTTCTGTTGTTGGCTTTCCTGAAAAAGCGGGATCTTGTTGAGAGTGGATGATGAGTGGGGGGGAAATATTGTAAAGGCAGGGGAGAAGAAAAATGCGCGTGTGCGTGTGTGCGCGTGTGTGTGTGTGTGTGAGTGTGTGTGTGTGAGTGTGTGTTTGGTGAGCAGATATTTAGTGTTTGCGTGGCTGCTTTGTAATGTGTCCTTAGCAACTGGCTTTCTACTCTAATGGGAAAAATAGATGGTGGGAAAGCATTCAAGGAAAGTGGGTCACATTTGATCCATGACCTAAAAGGAATAGTAGGGGAAGGGAATAATCAGCTCAGATCATTAATGAAGTGAAAATTTATCCTTATAAAGCTCATTCGTTGCACTGGGTAAAATTGCTGTTCTAGTGTCTTGGCTATGTGATAGAAAAAGCAGCTCCCACTCTCTAAAAACACAACAATTGCTCCACAGCTTTGTATTAAAAGAGAGGAGAAAAAAAGAAAAAAGTTGTTTGTTTTAAACACTCTCCAGCAACACAATGATTAGACATGACAGTTTGGCTGTGGGGCCTTCCTTTCAGTTCAGGAAAATGTAGAACAGAGCTGAGCTGTCCTTTCCTAGTAAAAATGAGGTCATTTGTAAAGCTTTGTGTACATTTCTGCAGCACTCGTGGAACAGAGCTGACAAAAGCAGCTCTCCTGAAGCCTCAGTCCTACCTCCACCAGTGCTCCCATTTTTAAGAAATGCAGGCCCATTGACCACGTAAGATGAGGAATCAGAAGCTGTGATTTAGACGAAATGGCTCCTCAAGGATGTATAGTTTTGATTTAACTGTCAGTGCGCTGCCGTTGCTGACTCCGAGTTTTACAGCTGCATGTGGCTACAGGGAAGCTCCTTGTAATCTGTTCCTGCTCCATGTGAGCTGTGTATGTGCTCTGAAACAAGCAAAAGTACTCTGTCAGCCTTGATTATTCTGTCTGTTACATATACAATGTATTGTATACACTATATTCACTAATCCCGGTTGTTCATAAAAATGCCCCAGGCAATTAAAATTTATGGAATAATAATTTATTTTATGTAAAAGCTAATACTAATTTTCATACCCAACTATTTTTCTCCTACCAATCAAATGCTATGTAGCTGCTAATATTTCAAGGTAGTTTTAATTAATGTGTCAGCCTAGTGCAACTCTATGGAAGAATGCATCATTGAATTAAATAAGAAAGGATAGCAAGGCATCTACTGGATAAATGCCTAGAAAATATAGAGTAATGAGACATGAGCTGGCACATTAGAGTTGCATTTCCTTCTACCTTGAAACTTCAGGGAATACATTCTCATTCTGTCCAGGAAACCCCCCAGATTCTCTGACCTTCTTAGGAGAGCACAGCTGTTTCAGCCAACTGTATTGATATTCAGTCCAGTCATGGAAAGATGGAAGCACAGACAATTAAAGAAGCATTAAAGATCTTGGGTTCATTAATGAAGGTGCTTAGTAGAAACCAGTAAATTAAAAATTTCTGTCTTTGTAGGCTAAGTGAACTCAGACCTGCTGTGTCCCTTCTCCCCTTTATTTCTTAACTGTCTATTAAAATAGTCTATGGGTGTGTCATGTTTCCTAACATATGAAAATAGTAGGAAAGCAGCTGGGATTACTAATAAAATAAGGTCTGCTACTTAGAAAGCAGGCAGTATTGTTTGGGGGCTCAGAGATGCTCTTGCAATGCAAATAGTAATAGTGGCTTTGGAAAGTACTTCTGCTGTATTTCATAATATTCAAAAACTGCCTTTAAAAGAAAAATTAGAATTGCATCAAGTTAAAAGAAAAAATATATCATGAAAGGGTAGTTGTTTTTTTTTTTTCTTTAATAACATAATGGTTCAGCATTTATGTAGTGGTTTCCTCTGAGTGTTTTAGAATTCTTTGTTGGGATGGGATCATAATTCAAAGGTGAGGGAGATAAGCACAGCAAAGGGAAGAGAGTGTGGCTGAGAAACAGCTTTTTTGTTGCATAGTTCTGTGCTCTTTACCATTAGATACACTTCCCAGCTTTGTTCTTCTATTAGATTTCATCTTCTCTGAAGGATGGTTATAGCAAGAAAACTGATGTGCCTTCAAATAATCTCTGAGTAATACCACTCTCAATGAATTTGAAATTGCTCGAGTGAAGCTCTGTGCTCAGTGTTCAGAGCTGACCTGCTGCCCAGCTGGTGGCTGCCTATCCTGAGTGATTGTGTGGGCACAGGGCACAGAAATCCTTCCCTGCCTTAGACCAGAATGAGCACAAATCCACAGCTCTCCAGTGGTGGCAGTCAGAATGAAAATTCAGGCTTCATCGTTTCTTTCTCCATATCTCTTGCTTACAGTGACAAGCCCAGCAGGTTCAGCCTTCAAATCATTAAAATAAATGCTCATGTTATTAAAATCCCATATTTGATGCTTGGATTCCCCTCAGTTTCTTGTATCAGGCAGCTGAGACGTGAGCTTCAAGTCTGTATTCTTCCATTGCCAGCCTCTTGGTCCCTCCACCTGCCCTGAGGCAGGTTCTTCCCTTATTCCATCTGTTGAGTGGAGGTGCCGATGACCATACAGAGAAGAGTTGTATGGAAAAACAGTTGGAAAAGGGCTAGAGATCTTAGGGAACCACATGGTGTTACTAATCCTCCAGCTTTCCAAAGACTTGTCATCACAAATAAGAGTTTTCCACTTTCAGGGGCAGGAGGGAAAGAGAAAAAAGAAGGAAAGAAATTAACCCTGTGGTGTGATGACAGAGATTTCTATAAATCACACTGCGTTTCACACTGCTGCTGACAGGCAGCCAAACCTGAGCTGGCCAAGTTTCCACAGGTCGAGTATGTTACAGGGAGCTTAAAAATATATCCACGACTGTTTAACTACCTTTCCTTTTGCATAAGGATATTGGAGTTAAGAGTTTTTTGTAAATTATGTGGTGGTCAAAATTTCGTGGATGGTATTTCTGGTTTTTTTCCATCTCATCTGTTCACGTTTCTTCTGTAAAAGTGTCAGCAAGTCCCTAAGACCTGGGTTCATTGTTGCTTGTGAATTAAACTTTTAGAGCAAATAAACAGCCACTGGGATAAGATTCTTTTCCAAAAAGCAAGTTTAGAAGTTATCTCATAATTTTAAATTTTTCCTACTGCAATTATTTATGATTACCTTAAAAACATGGAGGTTTGGCAACTTTTCAAGCTGTATTTTCCTTTCCATTTGGCGAAACAGTTCCAAATGGCACCCCTTTTTTGTTTTCCCAATGCTGCATTTGCAGAGTGTCCTTCAAACTCACAATTAAAAGATCTTTGAAGTCAGAAGCATCCCCATAAATCGCTGCCGTATGACTTGGGAAGTGTGTGTGCATGTGTGTGTGCTAGGGTGTATTTTTGTTAGGATTTTTCAGGGTATGTTTATTAGGAAAATTTAAACCAGTTTTTCTCATTTTGTTTGTTTGAATGATGCCTTTAAAGGGCAAGCTTCTCCTTCCCTAATTATGTGTAGTTGTTTATTTTCTTGTGAGCTTCAAAAGAACAGCACAACCAACAGAGCAAAATATCTTATTTGCAATACTAGAGAAAAAATAAGGGACTAAGTAAAATCTTAAGCTATAATGAGGGTTTACTTTAAAAACTCAAAGTTGTTGTTGACTACTTGTCTGCCAGTGTTACTACTGACCTTTTGTATAGCAGGTCTCTTTGGACGTAAAACTGTTGGTAATCCAAAATACAAAGGAAAATTAATCCTTTGAAGATGCTAGAAAACACATTGCAGTGGAATTTAGAGATTTCAATAAGTGAGAAATTAAGACAACTTGGCCTGTTTTGCAGCGCGAACAATGTGTTCCACACGGCAGATGTGGGATTTTTTCATTTAAAAAAATTGCTTGTGAAAGAAAATATTCTTTATCATCCAGTTTCTTTTCTTTAACCTACAAATCATGGTTTCATGTCTGGTGGGACCTGGTTCTGCCACCATTTGACCCTGGCAGGAGCGTGTATGTCTTGCCCATCTGAAGTTGAAGCCAGACTCAAGTTTTACTCTTTATTCTTAGTCTTCCACAGAGCTGGCAGGCGTACTTGTCCTTCTACATAGAATCAACTACCACTAATATTAGGTTTTAGAGATTTTCCTCCTCTCCCAAAAAGCACTATAGCGAGTTATAAGTATTTGGAAAATTCACTGGGGAAAATCACTTTCTAACTATTGACATTTTAGTAGAAATCTAATGAAATACTTAGATTTTTCCCATTTGTTAAATTGAGGAGAAGTTAGAAAAGAATCAGAAAAAGGGAAACTTTTTTTTAAGCTTCCTTGTAATACAGCTTAGGAAAAAAACCCTCTATTGATTTTGTTGTTGTCCAGCAATCTGATCAGAGCTGAGGTCTGCTCTGCAGAAAGACTGCGCACTTCTTCAACTCCCTTTTCTGCCCCCTAAAACCTGTCTGGACAAAGATGACTTCTCCGTGGAGAAATGAGAGGTGTTTTCCAGACAGCGTTCATGTTTGCTGTTACTAAGCAAACATATTTTAGACAAAGTAGGAGGAACAGAGGTGTTTTGAGGAGAGGAAGGGAAAAAGAACAAAAAACTCCGCTCCCAACCCCACTGCCCAGCTATATTTTTTACTGAAATGGCAAAATCAGCTTGTTTCCTGTCCTGCATGCAGACGTTTGGTTGAACCAGCTACATAAGCTTATACTTCCCAGTAACATTTGAGTTACCCAATAATTCCTGAAGTTTTCCCTGCCCACATGCTTTAACAACAAGCCTTTGGAGGGATTAAGATTTTCTTCTTTGTTTACTTGTGTGTTTAAGATTTTACCTACCTCTGCTGCTGAAGCAAGCCTGATCATGATTTTCCATTTCATCATTTAATCTATAGCTCCCCTAACACTCTTCTAATACCAGAACCTAATACTTCTAATACTCAGAGATGACACTGCCTGAAAGAGTTACACAGATAGGCAAGGGACTAAAATTCCCAAGGCCAAATAATAGGATGAGAAGACATAGGATCAACCTCTAGCACCTCTTGGTAATCCAGACAGAGGCAATACTGCCTCTTTAATAGGCCGTGAATATCTTAGTTTATTTCGTCCACCTATAAAAATTTCTATGTGGTTCTCTGGGGTAGGATTGCCCCACTCCTGCCCTACTCCTGGCTTCTGATAAACTGCCAAAATAAACCCTCAAGTGCAGGTGTAGCCTAACTCTTTCCCCTTCCCTTGGCCGGGTGGAAGTCCCCCCTGGACAAATGAAGAGCTTGAGTCATTGAAATAAAGCAGGATGAGCTTCATTGCCCTCTGTTCTGCAGAAATCCGCTTTATCACCTTTTTGACCTCCAGTTTACCAAAACCATTCCATCTGTGGGAAGAAAAAAGTTGGCTACAGCCCTTCACAGATGACTGGCAGCTTCTCCAGCTTTTACAGGCTTGGTTAACACAGAAGCATGTCAAGACCACACCATGCTGTCATCTGAAGTGCTCGGGCTGTTGCCCTGGCAGTATCACGTTAAACTCATCATGTATCAAGATGTGGTGGAGCAGCCACCCCGATGTGAGCACGAACGACACCCGAGAGCTCTGGAGGCCGTGCTGGTGCGTGCGCTATTCGTGTTTCCACTGAGGTCGGCATCTTTCTAACAGCCCACTGCAGCTGTATTTGCGCATTATGAAATCGCAGCTTCAAAGTGCCTGGTGAAGCAGATCCTTCCAGCCCCGTGCTGTAAGGAAACAAGAGTCACACCATGCAGGAGTGTGTCTGTGTGTGTCAGCAAAGTGCCTTTTCAGCCTGGAAAATGAGTGCAAAAATTTCAAGAGGAATTGGGAAATTAAATTTTGAATCCACATCTCTTCTGTTTGTTAGGGATTCATCCTTTCACATAGATGCAGTGTTCCATTGTGTTTCTTGTATCATTTATATACACTATTTCCTTTTAATTTTTTGATATTGTCTTTCCCTGTTGTTGGGATTTTTTTTCTCTCTTTTTCTGGACAGGTTATACATATGCTAATAGAAATATGCCTATTATTTGAAGCATAGTTCTGCTTGTCAATGAAGCTTCATTAACACCGTTATCACTGCCTGACATTTATCTTATAATTTTCCAGAGTTGACTGTTACATCTCCATGGAAACCCAAATTGCAATTGAAACAAGTGAGATAATAAAGGCATCCACAGAGGATTGACAGTATGCAAGCCCACAGTGTTCGCAGGCTACATTTGTTTATAGTTCCTTAGATAAATCCCTTGCAGTGGAGATTTTTATTACCTGTCTCCTATCTTTCCATGACTACTGCTTATTGCAGGGTTTAGAGCAACGCTTTTTTTTATTTTGCTTTTTAATTAGAGCAATAAATTTTATTGGACTCAGCAAGGGAGGCATTGAAGATGTAAATTCTAAAGTGATTTTTCTGGAATGAGATATTAAGATTTTTATATATGAATTTGGCATTATGTAGACTAAGGCATTCTTATGTTGATTTGGTTGAGGGTTTTTTAGGAGCCAAAACTTAGGATCATGAACTCTTTTGATTTGCTGACTCTTTTCAGTGTGCAAGAAGGATCTCTTTTTTTCTGTACCTAAGGACTTGAGCTCTCTTAAGTTCGTGACTCTAAATCAATTTAGATGGTGCCTCAAAGCAAAGAGTCATGAAACTGGAGTGGGTCCAGAGTGAATTAATCTGAAATTAATTTGATTTTGAAAGGCTCCATCTGGCTGTGTTTGGAAAAGGCATTTAGACAGATATATAAACAAATGATCATCTGTATTCTATATGCCAGATGTGGTGTCAAAAAAATGAAGAAATTATTTAAAAAAAGGAATCAGCTGAGGGGGATTTTGCTATAATGATGCTCAACTTGTTGAAATCACAATTGCATCACATTTTGGACAATGAGTTTTTCTTACATTCAGATTTGTAGAAGGGGAGAGCTTGGTTGAGCTTGATAGAATTTTTTGTTTTAAGTAAGAAAATTGAATGTCACAGCTTCCTCTAATGGTCTATTTGAGATCTAACCAAAACTGGCTAAACAAAATTGGCTGCACCCTTAAAAGGAGCAGGGCTGTGATCTTCCATTCCCTTTTTAAAGAAACTATTTAGGTAAAGCAGACATGTCAGACATGAGCTCTTGGCATCCTTCTCTTTGGACATGGTTTTTGGGCCCATGAAAATGTTCCCCTGCACAGGGGATCTCCGCTGGGACCTGAGCGTGTGTGTACATACTCATGTGGGTGCCAGTTTTGAAAAACACTGGACTGTAAATTACTTCTTGCAATAATCAGTTGATTTTAGCACACAGAAGTAGCTGCATTTCAAAACAAATGTCTAGAGAACACCTTTCCCATGCCCTCCATCACAACTCCAGGACAGAGTTTTCCATAAACTAGATAAGACCTTGCAACCCTCATAAGAACTTGCAGATAATTGCCAGCCTGGCAACAAAACTTACTGAAATAGTCATGTCAGTAATTATCAAGTAAAAGAAAAAAGTTTTGAAGCCTTCATTGCTGTCTTTGAAGTTTTTTGGAGGGCAAAGGAAGAAGGGAATTGAGAAACAACTTTGTAAATTTGGAGCAGTAAGTGTTTAGAATAGGGAGGGAGAGTCTGAGGTTGTTGACAAGAAAACAGATGGTCCTATGTGTCCTGAATTTTAAAAGCCTGGTACTATTCTAATTCAGTTGTTGACATGTGACAAATACATAAGCATTTGGGTGTAATCAAATACCGTTGTGCTTTTTAAAAAAATAATACCAGTAAATGTTTCCTGCCACACAGAAAGAAGTGTGCTTCATTGCAAATGTGTGTAATCAGCAAGGCAAGGCATTAATAACCCACACCATTAATACTGAGCAGTCTGATACTCCAGGTTCAACTTCATGTGAAAAAGTACATCAGTCCATGCTCCAAAACTGTAATGTAATTGTTCAGGTGCACAAGCTCACTCTCATGTTACTGTCCAGTTTACAGTGATGCAGAGAGAAAA
The DNA here is from genome assembly GCF_049639895.1 of Pseudopodoces humilis. NCBI lineage: Eukaryota > Metazoa > Chordata > Aves > Passeriformes > Paridae > Pseudopodoces > Pseudopodoces humilis. The sequence goes on along the minus strand of NC_142204.1, from coordinate 67,534,160 downwards.
AAAGCCCTTTTCAACTAGAGTCCCTTTTAGACAGAGCACAGATCTTAATGCCCCAAAGACATTACTAGCAAAAAGTTGTTAAAGAGCACAATGAGAGTTGAACGGTAAGTTGCAGTAGTTGCCATAGTAGAGATTAGTTAGACACAGAAAAATTACAAATTAGAAGCATTTATTATTGTTTAACATGCCAGGTCAAAATGAGATTGCAGATGCCCATCTGGGACTTGGTCAACAGAAAACAGATATTTAAAAGTCATGACTTAATATTTGTTGAACTTTTTACGGGGCATATAGTGATAGAACAAAGGCAAATGGCCTTAAGCTGGAGGAGGTTCAGTTAGGTATAAGGAACGAATCCTTTATTGTGAGGCACTGGAACAGGTTGCCCAGAGACGCTGTGTCTGCCCCATCCCTGAAGGTGTTCAAGACAAGGATGGGGCTTAGAGCAGCCTGGTCTAGTTAAAGGCTCCCTTGCCCATGGCAGTGGAGTTGGAATGGATGGTCCTAAAGGTCTCTTCCAACCCAAACCATTCTGGATTCTTTGTCTTAACTCTCATGGGACTTTTCTTAGAAATGTTCCTACCTTCCACCTGATGAAGACAGTCCCCAATCTTGTTTAAGCATTTAATGTAGAGAACAAATTCTGCCCAGAAAGCAAAAATTAATTATTGGGTGGTTGACTAAGCTGAGCTTTATGTTGGAGAATATTATTGTTTAGCAGACCTCATCAAACCTTGAACTAATTATATCCCAAAGCCTACAGCAGCCTGGAAGAACAAGGGTTGGGGCTTACATAGGCTCTTAATTTATATCTTCAAGTACTTATTTTCTGTCATTTTTATTATATATCCCAGAAATTTGTGATTCTTGTCTGTACTTGAGTAAGAAGGGAAATTAATTCAAAGCAGTTGGGGTGGGGTGGCTTGGACTTTCTTCAGCCACTGAAGAGCAGGTATCTGTCACTGGCTGTTGAGCTTCTACTTCTTTCAGTTGAGTAAAATCTATAGGCCAGTGTAGGAAAATGTCTAAAGATACTGAAAATAGGCCACTGTAAATTTTATCAGCAAAAACAAAAAGTTGCTGCCCAGTTCAGACTTGTATAGATGGTTTTGTTTAATTGTTTGCTTCTTTATAATTTATAATGGTTTGCTTCTGCTATTAGATGAACTAGCAGTGATATTTAATTGGTTTCCAAAATAGAAGATTCTAAAAAAAACCAAACCTCTTCCCCTCCCTGTTTGCTTTCTCTTCTGCACTCGTTCACTCTTGTTTACATGTATTTTAAGTTGTATGAGTTGCTCTGCTCATAGCACATGCACATCATTAAGCACTACTGCATGTTCTAAAAAATAATTTGTTTAATAAAAAAAAAAAAAAAAAGTCCATACAGCAGCAGTAAGAGTTGAGATCATCTGAAACATGTAGGACTTTTTTTGTTTTTGGAAGATGTGTTTGCATGTAAGGGGTTTTTTTGAAGGTGTGATGTAGCAGATGTACAAAGCTTTTGCAGAGTTAGTTGCTTGACTCTGTGGTTCCAGGAAGCATTACTAAGAGCAGAACATTAGAATAATATCTTTTGGTAAATTTAAACATGTACACAAGGAGTATCCAGGGTTTAAGTTGAAACCCCTGCCTTAAATCAAACTGGTTTGTAATAGAAGTGGTGCAGGAACACAGAGGCTGAACACCTGAAGAGCCACCCCCCTCTGGAGGTGAATATTTAACTTTGGTGAGCAGAACTCTGAGGGCTGATTTTAGGGAGGTGAGAAGCCTTAAAGCACAAAGGAGTGTATGTGCTCCAATGTTCACCTCCAGCTGAAAAGGGAACTGCATTTTAATGTAGCTCTTACTAAGATTTCCTTTTGTATCCTTGATTTCTTTCTGTGATACTGGTGAGGAATCTGCATCTATACCTCTAAGAAATAACATGTTTTATCTCAGGTGGGTTCAGCTCTCTTCTGATGTTTCTCTAGTCTGTATTTTGTTCAGTACTTTTTCCAATTCATATTGCCTTTAGTATCATGCAGTCTGACCTATCTGCGTGAAAGGCAACTTCCCTCTGCTGCTTCTTCTCCCAGCCCAAATTTGTTACCCATCAAAACATTTTCAAGGTAGGAATTTCAACCCCCCACCCCCGCATATTTTCAAAAATTTTTTCCTCTGGGATAAAATGTCTTCATACCTTACCTTAAATTTGCAACTGAGGCATTAAAGTGATTACCTGTTCTAAATTTGGAATTTAACAGAAAACAAGTATTCCTTATACTAACAGTGGTTTGCTATGGTTTGTATGATGTACACATAGAGAGTTAGCAAAGCTGAGCTACAAGAAATCTCTGATTTCACCAGAAAAATTAAGTAAAATGTAACTCATTGTTTTAAGAAAAATTACACTTTCAGAGATAATTTCTGCCAATGTGGAGGCAACACAAGGATAAACATCTTTGCATTTACCACTGAGTGCTTACACGAGCACTTGAGTATTATTAGCTACCAAGAAGAGTGAAATCTGAGCATTGTATGTCAGGTATTAAAAGCCATCAGGCTTTTCATGTAATTCATGTGTGTGTGAGTGCAAGTGCGGTTGCTCTCTGCTGGGTGGATGAAGAATTGCTCATCTCTTTGTTAAAGTCTATATGGGGCTGTAAGATGGATTGCAAGTCTTACAGCTGCTCAGTTTTTAGCCCTGCTGATGGGTGCAGGGAAGCCTGGAGATAATTATTTTGTAGACTTTACTGCCTATGTAGGACTGAACATCCTGCCATATGAGGTTTTTTTCATTGGGCGTGATGTCAGGGTCATTTAGCAATTGCTGTTTAGGATATGCGTTACTTAATAATAATTATAAGTGTTATTAGAGTCTAATAGTTCTGCCAAAAACTACAACACGCTACAGCAGAAGCAGTTAATGATTTTTGAAACATCATTTTCCTTTGAGCTGCTTTTGAGCAAGTGTGCTGCAAAAATGCTGATGGGCCAGAAAGCATCTGGAGATGATTTTTTTTTCCCCAAAGACACAGAGACCTGGTCATTTACAGCTTAAAAATGTTGCACAGCTTCTTTTTCTGTTTGTCAGAGGTTCTGGCCCTTATTTTGCTGGCCAAAATCCAATGTAGGTAATTACCTTCTGTGTATATAAATTGCAGCCCCCTGCAGTTTTCAATTGGGTAGGGTATTGTTCTACCCTTCCTGGCTGAAATTGTTGTGTGATAATGCTCCATGTCATTAAACAGCTGCCGTCTGTCACCTTACGATGAAGTCATTCCTCTCTAAAACAATGAGTTTATGAAGCCCTTTTGGGTCCTTCCAGATAAAATTTGCTCGTAAACCAGCAATTATGATCTTTGGAGTACAGTAAGGTGATGCTTGGCTGTTTCTCTTGACAGCACTCAGAAGCCTTCAAATGGGTGTTGTCCCTTTTGTCAGTTTGTGTGATATCCTGGCAGTGATGCCACAGCTCAGATGTAAGTGCTTCATTGCTGTGAAACTTTGGTGCCTGTAAATGCCTCTGTGCTGGGTTGGATTTAGTTGTCATTACACTTGGAACTCATTTGTTATCATGTTCTCATTCTGTTGGTTCTTAGAGGGAATTCAAATATCTTATACCATGCAACATGAAAAAGGCAAATCCCCAGCAAATGGTAAAAACACAATAATAGGTGAGGGTTGCAATATGAATTTGCAATATGAATTTGCAATATGAGGTTGCAATATGCACAGTTCTGGGTAGGGTTAAAAACAGATTTGGTAAACAGGTCTCATGTAAATCCGTTTGGTCCCCGTTAACAGCTGTTTTTCAGCACCTGACTTGACACTGGGATCATTAATGGAAATGAACGTGGATTAATGCCAAAGCTCTTAACAGTGATGAATTTAAGAGAGTCTGTTTTGATTCAGTCATTGTTGCTGAAGGCTACCTCTCTGTCCTGAGTGGGCAGTTCACTTTTAGCAGTCCTACAGTAATTAAAGATATGAATGGGAGAGACCAAGAGGGCATCTACTGGGTTTTTCCGGTGCTCCTGCTGAAGCAGCAGGGATATTAAAACAATCTCTAGCTCCTCAAGAGTGGCCCTGTCAGCTTGCTGAAATGATGGAATGGTTGTTAGGTTATTAGAAGAAAAATTGGCACAAATTGAGAGAGAGGATGCTCTGGCAGCAACCACAAGCAGCCAGCGACTCAGTGTCTTAATCTCTGCCCTCAGGCTGCTCTCTATGATACAGATGACACCTTGTCAGTGAAGATGATGTGCTGGGTCACCCCTGAGTCCAATGGGCTAAATTGGTCATGGAGGGAAGGATTGCTACAGCGTACAGCCAGCAAGCCACATAATCTAATTTTATTTTTTTTATTATTTAATGTATGTCATCATTTGGGTGCTGACAGTAAGTGCCAGGGGATCCCATTTTCGTTAGTGTCCCCTAGACACAGCTATCCCTGTACACTTGTGCTTTCAAGAAATAATCCTAATCAAGGACAAGGATTGCTTTGCTTCTTCTGGAAAGTTTTACATGTAGTTTCTCTTTTGTCTTATTACTTCTTGAGTACAGGAGAAAGGGAGATGAGGGAAGGAAGAAGCCACTTCCTCTGAGAGCCACTGTGTTGGCAAAGAGAAATTAGTAAAAACCCTACAGCTGTTAGCAGCCAAGAGGTCTTAGTGCAGAGCATTAATGTCCATTGGGTGAAGATGAAAGCTAGGAGAAGATAAGGGAATTAATCTTTAAAAGAGATCATTTGCAAAGGATCAAACATATTTGGCTGGATTTTGTAGGGACCCAACAAGCCCTGTGACAACTGAACCAGCAGGCAGGTGTGGTGTATAATTTTGTTCCTCAGTGGAGCCTTCGAGTGCACTGCAGGGATTAGATCCATAGAATCTATAAAATAGGTGTTTATTCCCCGTTGTTATCTCCCTGCTGTTTTATTCACTTGTTCATTTTGTCTGCACCGGCTCTAGTCCTACACCAGCTGCCAAAACTGGGTGAGGATACTACTGCAAGTGTCATTGCTGCAACAGTGTTCATGAGCTCCTCAAAATCCCAACACAAGCCGTGGATTCCCCCTCTGAGGTGTCTGAGAGCCTTGGTTTGCACTGAAATCAACAAAGTGCAGTTTATGGAGGAGCCCAGCTGTGTTTGTAGAAATGAGTGCCCTCTCTGTGGCCTGAACTTGTCTGTCAAACCACCAAAATGTTGGCAGCTCAGTCAAGCCCCTACCTTGTGGTAGAAAAGTATTTTAAAGAAAAGTCTAAATTATGCTTGGTTTTTCCCTAACTCTGCAGGATTTAATGGATTGACAGAGCTGTCAATGGATGGCAGAATTTAGTTTGGAGAAGTTTTAATGACTTACTCAAGTTAATGCAGGCAGTGACAAAACCTGTCCCCTGGAGCTTTGCATCGTAGTGTATGGTACCTATGCCTTGAGTCAGAGCTTTTAACCATCTTCAGCCAATAAAGAATTTAAAGAGTATGATCAATGTTACTCAACTTCGGTCCCAACAAAATAAAGGGCTTAAACATTTTGTGCAATTAGAAGAGAGCTTGGCCTGTGCCTAAACCTTTAGCTCAAAGCAAGAACTTAATGCTAGTAGGGCCATTAACCTGAGAAAACAGTTATTAATGTTTGGCTTTAAAAAAATTGGCTGATTAGCAAGGGAAATTGTGGGGCCCTTGGTGGTAAAGGTGGTTTTGGTAAAGGAAAAAGCAAAGAAGTAAACTTGTTATTCTTTATTAAATATGACCCTAGCTGTAATTTTGGGCTGAAGTAGCAATTGTGTATGGATTTCTTAAAGACAGGATCCAACAGAGAGAACAGATGAAGGGCATAATTTAAAACTGAACTCAATACAAACAACATAGAGAATAAATGAAGTGAAAAGTCAAGCCAATTTGTGAAAGAAAATAGTTAACCAAGCCCAGGGCAGAGCTGGGAGCTTAACTAAACTTCTACCTTTCCCTTCAGAATAACATGTAAGCATTGTCCCCAGTTATTTTAAGCTATGGGTCAGGAATCCTTCTAGGGAGGTTGTTTGACAGATTGTCTTTTACACAAAGGAATAGGAATTAATAAGAAATAATGGTGTGGTTTTTGAGCGGTTTAAGTGTCATGTAGGTGCCTACTGCTCCATGAAAGTCTTGAAAGTTGCTCCCATGAAGTATCACTCAAGTGAGTCAGGCATGGTTTTTCTGTTTCTTGGCAATTTTAAGGGGGATGGTTGGCTTGGTTTGACTTAAGTGTTGTCTTTGTATGGAAATGCAGTTTCTGAGGCCTGGAGAAGTCACAATTTCTGCAGGTGAACTTGTGACCTGTAGAACTTACTCAAAATTAATAGCATTTGCAAGACAAGATATTTGTACATGAAATGTAATGAAAAGGTTTGGACCAAATCTTAGAGTCTCTTACTCAGTCAAGATTCCTGCCAGAACAGATAGGAATTTTAGTCATTTATGAGTGTGATAAATGCTGTTGTCTGCTGATCCGTGTTGAAAGCACTTCACAAGGGATGATCCAACTTCTCGCCGGTGGTGTAAAATGTGCCTTTAATATAACTTTCTCCTTCCTACCTGTAAGCAGGGAAAGTGCTAGAGTCAATACCTGGCATATTAATGTGAATTATGCTTTCAAGGAGATGAAACACATGAAACTAAATAATTTGTCTTCACACAGGTTATAGCTATGAGGCAGGGGAATTGCACAGGGTTGTTTTCTTCTTGCCACTCTTAGAATTATTTTTTTTTCCCCTCACATGTAAAATATGATTTTCATCTGGTTGTGCAGATTCTGAGCTCTTCCAAGTCCTCTGGTGGGCATTCACTCCTGAACAATCATCAAACAGAGAAAATCTAATTAAAGCCAAGTTTTTTGAAAGTGGCAGGTGGCTCTGAAATGCCTGAATTCTGCCATGATCAGCTTCTGACATTGTTGCATACAGACCATTTGCCCCCTCTCCCTGGTGGAAAGATCGGGGGGATTCTTGAAAATTCATGCATCATTAGTGTTCTTTCTTGAAACTGAAACATCCAAAAATCATCAGCACTTTTGGAACTTCTAGCCAAGTAATTAGTTGAAATGACTGTCCTTAATTATCAACAATGCAAAGAGGGGGGGTGGGGAGGGAGTGATGTATTTTTACTTTTGTTCAGTATTTAAAATTATGTATTTTCTGCGTAAGAGTACAAATCCTCCAAAATCGTGATCTATCATTTGTCTTCCAGATCAGATTACTTTTTGTTCCAAAGTTCTTTGTCACTGCAAAAGTGTGGTTGTTTTGAACTTGGAAATAGGATGTACATCTGGAGATCAGACAGGCTAAGAATTTACAGGGGGTGAAAGTGTTCAAAAAATTTTATCTCCTTTTGCAGGGGAGGAAAACTTTTTGAAACAGCATTTTAATTTCCAAAACTAAGTAGGCAGTTTTGCCACTTTTAAATTGTGGGGTTTTTTTGCTCTTTTTTTTTTTTTTATGGCAGCAATAAACAATGTGCTTTAAACTGGGTCTCTCCAGGCTGCGTTTCCTTTTTAAAGAGCATAGGCATGTAATCGGCAGCAACCAGCCACATAGCTGGAGTGTTTTCCATTCTAGGCACTATCATACTAATTTGATGCACACATGGATGCTTCACACAATCTGCAGATTCATCGCTGGCATCTTGCATTAGTCATCTGACAGATTGCCAAGTGTTTCATACTCCTTTCATGTGACTTTATTACAAAACACACACACATAGACGCACACACTGCCTTGTTTCTGCCAGTAGCCAGTTTAGTGAGAATTCACTGCAGTTCTGTTTACAAGAGCCATGGAGAGAAATCTGCACTTATTTGCCACTATCCTCTGCTTTAAAATGCAGAAGTCCTGGGTTGTGTTGTGCCGCTCTCATCTTATATAATGACATTAAGCAGCAGCCTGCAGAGAAAACCAGAGTCAATGAAAAATGTAATAGCATTGGTTTTTGTTCATAATACTTATGCTATTAATTAAATACTGATTTTTTTTTTTCTGCTGTGTGCCAATTGACATCATCTTCTGCATCTAGTGCACATGAAAACTGCGTAGTCTCCTAACTTGTCCTTTTAATCTCCTTTTCCACTTTCTAGTAACGGCACAGCTAACAAGATGAATGGAGCTTTGGATCATTCAGACCAACCAGACCCAGATGCCATTAAGATGTTTGTTGGACAGATTCCCCGTTCGTGGTCAGAAAAAGAATTAAAAGAACTTTTTGAGCCTTATGGAGCTGTCTACCAGATTAATGTTCTCCGAGACAGAAGTCAGAACCCTCCCCAAAGTAAAGGTACAGTAGTTATGCTCTCTTTGCTTTCAGTTTGCTTGTTTCCCCGATGATCTTGCTCGCTTTCAGCATTTCCAAAGAGGTTTGCATCTGGGCACTGTTTTGTAGTGTGCTGTGTTGAGCTATGCAGCAGCACTAAGAGGGGACCCCTGAATCCTATCGGATACTGCCTTCCTCCTCTTCTTAAACTGAAGTTTAATTGTCTGTTATCTGGAAGCATGCATTCCAACTGTGCAAAAAATAAGAAAATACCACTCTCCTTATTTAAATTATCATTGCCAAAAATGTGGAAACCTGAGCAGTTGCTTCCCAGGATTAACTCATGAAAAATATAATTTTCTATTTCCTTTTGTTTCCTCTCTTTGCACCCCAGGTGGGAATTATTTTAAGGATACAGAAGGGAAAAATGATAGTGGTGGGTTCTTGCCACATCGTTGCTCCAGCAGCAATAAAAATTACAAATAGTCACACTGCCCTTTTTCCAAAATCTAATTTTTTTTCTGTAGTCATGTAAAAGGATTGCTTTTGGCACTGATATTGTTCTAAATGAAAGGGTTAGTTTTCCTTCCTGCATTTTTTCTATACACATGTAAAGTCTTTGTCCCTAACTATATTCCTTCCTTTCACTACGTATATCTGTGCTTATTTAGGCATGTGAGAATTTTGTGTATTATTGCTGTTTAAGTGTGACACATGCTTACATGTAAACTGAAAGTGAGTATTCTGTTTGACAGAATGCATTTTCCTCCCTATCTAGCTGTATATTTTCATTCAGGTTTGGTACATGAGAGCATTGCTACCGTTAAAAATAATTAGCGTAGCTCAGAGGCAGAACTGGATGTGCATGTGTGTGCCTGGCTGTAAGGTTACTAGACAGTTATTTCTTCTTACTGCACTCCTGCCACTGACTCTAAAAGCCTTCAGAGCACACATGCTATGGAGACTATCACAGAATGATTTTGTGGGCTCGCAGCAAAGTTAACTGTGCTGAACAGCCCTCGCTGGAGATGAGCGGTGGCTGCCGTTGTAGGAGGCACACAGCACAGACTCGAGTGCTCCTGTGCTTTTGGGCAAAGCACTGCCAAGGCTCAGCATATCTCCCTTGCCCTGGTACTGGACATAGGATCCTCTCAGTGCCTTCTTTCTGCTGCACAGTGTAAGCAGTCGGGTGCTTTGAGTAACTGAGGTTTATTTTGGGTTGCTAGCCTCTCTCACTTCTGGTTAAAAGATTTGGTGCATTGGTCTCACACCAGTGTCAGGGAGGGGGTCCAGCTCACTGTAGCTTCCTGATAATCAAGTGTCTGTTCTTGATCACTCTTTCCCATTCCCCATCCCTGGAAGTGCTCAAGGCTATGTTGTGTGAACCACCTGCTCCAGTGAAAAGTGTTCCTGTCCATGGCAATAGGACTGGAACTAGGTGCTCTCGTGCTCTTTAAGGTCCATTCTAACCCAAACCATTCCATGTGTCTGTGATTCAGAACCAGAACATATTTCTGGTTGAAGTGTTTCAGTGTAGTTCTGCTTCCAGCCCCCACCCACCAATTTCCCAGGATTGATGTATTGTGGCATGTATCCCCCTACTGTGTCAGCACAGAGCCCTCACCAAATGTCTTCTTCTTGCAATGCTGGATAGGAGAGCATTAACAGGTCAAACAGCTGGATTTTCTGCAGTCCAGGCTGCTATGGATGAGCAAACTCCTCCTTAGTTTAAACCACTAAAATGCTGAACTTTGAGACTTGTCCATTTGGAAGGAGCTGATTCCTGGGTCACAGCAATGCCTTCCCACTAAGCAGTAAATGAAGTGAGAATGATTTTGTGGTTAGACAGAAGAAACACATTGATACCCATTTCTGGGAATCACTGTACCTGTCCATCAGGCAGCTGGAAGGCATAAGGATGAAGCATAGATCATGCAGATCATTGTAGGCTAATTGTTAATGTTTGTAGTCCCCATATACAATATTATTTTGAAAGGTAGCTGGATTTTGGGGATGCTTTTTGCTTGGACTCTTTTCAGACATGCAGAGATTATGCTTGTCACTTCAGGCATTATGAGTTAATTAATGAGTAAATGAAATTAATCCTGAAGACAGGGAGAATAACCTTCAAACTTACTTTTCTCTGGCACCAGCAACAAGCTCCTCTGGTGGTCCACTTTCCTCTCGGAAGCTTTAGAGGACTGTATGTCTGTGCTTCCTCTATCCTTCCTCCTGGTTGAATCTGCCAGCAAGGTTGCTAGAAACTTCCTGTGTTTCTTGTGGGTATCTCTCGACTAAGAATGATCTTTATTTTCTTAATCCAGTTGCACAAAGGATTCTGTGTGAGAGATTGTTAAGAATGCTAGAAACAAACTGAAAAATTGCCCTGAGAAACATCCTACAGTCTTCTTTTCATCACAATGCATGAAAAATACTTCACCTATACTATCTAGTTAGCATTTAAAATAGAAACTGAGTTTTCTTTTTTTGTTTGGAGGTCATAGAATCATAGAATATCCTGAACTGGAAGGGACCCACAAGGATCACAGAGTCCAAGTCACGGTTCTGTACACCAAACACCAAAAATCATGCGTCTGTGGTGGAGTGAAATTCCATGCTCCCCTTCTGTGTAAATAGCCACACAAAACAACCATTTTTATTTCATTTGAGCTGGGTGGATTTGGGTTGTGCCAGGCATTTTTTCTGCCTGCTGGTTCTTTGTATCACCTCCTGTTTTGTAGAATGGCCCATCAAGGGGAGCTCGTGGTTGGGTGAGGTAGAAGAAAGTCCATTTTTCATTCCATTGCATGGTTGGGACTGTGTGTCAGGCAGAACATTCACAGCCTGATGTCACACAATTTTTTTTCTGAATATGCTGCAAGCCATGAGTTGCAATGACAGGAACACAAGTTGGTGTTACTACACCACACGGGGGGGAGCAGCTAGGTTTTGCTCTTTAAAGAAAAGCATTCTGATTTTCAAAAGACTTCTCTCTTCACAGACAATGGTTGTGTATTTCTGTGAGCTTGGCCAAAGGGGCTCCTCTAATTTGGACCGAGTTTTTCTCTGATGAACTGTTTATGAAGCTGCAATCTGAGTCTCTCCCAATTCTGTCAAAAATAACCATAGGCTGCTTCTCTCTTTCCTGCTGTTATTCAGACTGTCTTTCATACCCTCCAACGACAGACGGCCTAGTTCATGTCTTTCCTCCTCTTTTGTATTGCTTGCCAGCTCTGCAAAGCTGAGGCTGGAGGAGGACAGGTAGAAAGCCAAGTTTACCTCACTCTGGAAAACCAGAGGAAAGCCATCTTAATTCCACAGATATATTGATGCTACTGCAAACATTGAAGCTAGGCTTTATTAATTGGGACCTTCAGGAATGGCTGCATTTTAGGAAATTCCTCTTTCTTTCCAGACCTTGCACGTCTCTGCTTATTTTGCATATGTGAAAGAGCTCAGCAAAGTGCTTTGTTTTTATCTCCTGTTGTTTTGTAAGGCTTTTTCCTCTTTCTGCAGCAAGAGAAATCTAGGGGATTAGGTAACTAAATACAAAAGAAAAATAAAAAAAAAAGAAAGCAATAGGGCAGGAAATGGTGTACCACTGAAATAAATTGCACTTTTAGCTTCTGGGGGCTAAGGGGATTCAAAGTCTGGGCAGATCAGCCCTCTCTGTTCTCAATCTAGCTTGCTCCCTTCATATAATTTATTCGGGGTGGATAGATGACTTTTTTCCAGGGTAGTTGTTAAAAAGCGCTTCTTTAATACCTCAAATGCAGCAAGCTCTGTGTGAAGGCAGCATGCACTGCCACCAAGATCTCTCTTCCTCCCCACTGTGTTCCTAAGCCGGAAAGATTTCCTTGGCTACTTTGGTTTTGAAGTCCAAGTGCTGAAGCAAGCAGATGGCACAGGGCTACTTTTGCCTTTTGAAATGCTGCAGAAGAGTCTTGGGCCAGATCCACTATGTCCTTTTGGCACCTTGCCTCTGTTTCAATACCTGATAATTCTTGTAGGGATCAAGGTCCCCTAAAGCAGATTCGTGAGCCTGAATCTCTTTGTGCTGCCATAGGAATCACGCTGCAGAAAGCCAGGAGAGGCACCTGTGTAACAACTGACCCCGTGTTTGTTTGCAGCCTTTTACACACCCTTTATCAGATTAGAGGGAGGCTGCTGAGTGAACAAGGATGTGCTGTAGTTAAAGGCCAGTGTTTATTATTATCCTATTTAACATGGTAATTTAAGTCTATTGGGAAGCAAGCAGAAGAATCTGATAATGAGGCATTCATCTGCTGCACACAGGAGAGAGCAGGTGGGCAAGGAGGCGTATAGGTATACATAGTGACATATAGAGAGAGAGATGCATATAGGAGGCAGAAATTACCTGGCTTGCTTGAGCACCAATTCAGCCTCAGTGTGGCCTCTCCAAAATAGTCTGGTGCAGGCAGGGGAGATGATTCCTCTCCTCCAGCAGGTCCCTGTCACAGTGCCTGGTACAGTGGGAGAAAAGGGAACTTGGGCAGTCCTGCACAGCAGCAGAGCTGTGGCACTCAGTTTGTCACACATGCCCATCCTGCAGCAAAGATCAGCTGCTCCTTGTTCCTTGACTGTCCTTCTGACACCACACAGCCAAATGCACCCTCTACTCCTTCAGGTAATTTCAATACATTGTGTTTGGCAAAACTGTTTCAGATGCTCTTTAAAAGCTCCCTTCAGCCAGCGTGCCAGGAGCCAGGGTTTCTCTACACTTCGTGTCTTATTCTGTGTTTTGAAATTCTCACAGGCCCACGTGAACACTGTTTAGCTTTTGAGATCAGACAAGTTGCTGACATTTGAGCACATTTGCTGTTGAAATGGTAGGACATGTGACCACAGCCATTGTGCATGTATGTGTTAGACTAAATTTTGGTATTTTGTTGCTATGCAGACTTGAAATCTTTTCCTGCACTTTAAAAGTGCCTTGCATGTTATTTGTTAGCAGGCACTTTGTACACTATAAGAAGTTTCACACAACAAAGACTGCTAAAAGCCAGATGTCATTAAATACAAGTACAGCGGGGAAGAGGAGTGAATGATAAAGTTGAGTTTTTAACTGGAAGTTTCTGGCTGTAGGGCATTTAAATTTAAACCTTAAGGAATATTAAATCTATAATTTTAAATGGATTGTAAATAGCATTATAGAATATATTCCAGATATGAGCTGGTTTTTAGAAAAGGCAATTCTTACTCCACAAATCTGATGGAGTTTTTCAAGAAGTTTCTGTGAAAGTGGACAGGTGTGAAATCATCTATATAATCATGCTGATTTCCCAGGGGCATTTCACACAGCATGACACAGGAGACTAATCCATGCAGTTTCTGGTGAAGCAGAGAAGGGCCCGTTTCCAAATGGGGAAAGGAGCTGGGTGGATGATCGAGGGCAGATTAGAATGGGGAAAGGTTACGGGCCAGGGGAAGAGAGGGGATGATGATTGGAGAGCAACAGGGACTGTTATTGGAGATCAATACTTTTTCACTCTCTATGTAAATGGCTTTGACAGAATGAGCCACCAACTTGTTATCCAACTTTTTGGATCATACAGAAGGGACTAGATGGGGGGAAAAGCCACCTGATAACCTGGAGAAAACAATCAAACACAAAGAGATTCTGCTGGGTAAAATGAACCGTGAGCAAGAAGAGTAAATTTTATTTTGAGTGAACACATGTGTTGAATGAGTGTATTTTTCAAAGATTTGAGAGCAGGAGAGGATTCGAAGAGTGCACATATCATAAAAGGACTGAGATGATGTTTTGTATCTGTGTGGTCAGAAAGGCACAGAAAATGCGAAGCTGTATAAATGGAAGCATTGAATAGAGCCTTCAAGGAAATACTGCACCACTTAAAGAAGGATTTTTTTTTAATCATGTTTAAACTACAGCTACCAATATTTAGTACCATTCTATAGAAAAGGGCACAGGTTCAGAGAAGAGCAGCATGATTTTGTATGAAGTCAGGAAGGGTTGAGCCATGGTGAAAGGTCTACGAAGGTTAACTTGTAAAGGGCTTCAAACATTGACTTACAAGAAAGTTGAAAGGGGAAAAGCTGAGGAAGAATACAGGACTGTGCCTTGGTTTGGAAAGAAAAAGTTGTAAAGGGATACAATTGAAGTTTCTGCAGTATGTTGAAGTGCATACCAAAGGCAAGAATAGATAAGCTCTTTCAATTAATATTAAACCCAGGGACTGCACAGCATAGACTTAAGACTGAGGAACAGCAGGCCAACTAAAAAAAATTTGACTTCTCAAGTCAAACTTTCTTCTTCCACTTGTAGAGCAGAGAATGGCTTCCAGAAGAAGCAATGAGAAGAGATCCAAAAGAAACTTTCCTTTTGCTTGCTTCCATTTAGTGTTTTAAAATAACACATCTGGAGCAGGACGTGACACGACTGCTCCCTATGTCCAAGCACAGTTTCACTCCATAAACAGGAAAAGGTGCAAGCTGTCAGTGGCTTAGCTGTGTCCAGCATGAAGAGAGGCTGAGATTGGTGTCCCCTGATATTTTTGCATTACTTTAAAGAGAGGAAGCAGATCAGTGTAACATCCCTTTGTGTGCTTGACTGCAGACCTGTTGCTCACATAAATCAGTCTCACTGTATACTCCCTTCATTGACAATGGCAAGAAAGTCAGCCCCTTTGAAACCAAACCCAACCCAGTCAGACAGAGAAGAAGTTGTGGGAGATAGTTGTGAAGACCCTCTAACAGGAGCAGAGGGCTGTGGTTGCAGAATGGGAAGACTAGAGGATGGTGGGGGGAGTTTGTAGAGGTTTTTTCAGTTATTCAGGTATTTAAATATAGAGGCAGCACAGAAACCTTTCTTTAGCCTTGTTTCTGAAGTTCCTGTATACGGTACAGGAATGACTGGAGCAGAATGAAGCTATTTTTTTTTTTTAAGGCATCTTTTCCCTCGCCATTTTTATGGCATTTATCACAGTGGGAGCTTGATCCGGAAATGAGGACTCTAGGTATTCTGTAAAAAGTTAATAAAAATAACACATCTCTAAGGGATTAAAATAGATCACTTTGGGGCTCATTGGCTGCAGTTTCATAGAAGCTTAACTATGATTTACAACTGCATATGAATTTTAAAAATTAATCTATGACTGTATAAGCATATTATTAATTACATCTATGATTAAAAAAAATACATAAACTTTAACTACATGAATCTTTTTAGTTAAATTGATAGAAAACCCGTGTACAAACCAGCCATGGGAAGAGCAGGACTTCATATTCCAGTTGTGTTTTTTTCTAATGTTCATGTCTGATAAATACTTAGGGAAAAGGCAAGTTCAGTAAAGGGGTGTTTGAAAAGGAATTTTTGAACCTTGGTTCAGGAGTGCTATAATGTTGACAACTTCAGCACATCATCCAGCATTTACTTACAAAATATTTTAGAACAACTTTAAAAAAGAGTCCCAAATGTCTCTAAAAATAAATGTGTAATCTGTTGTTTGTAATGACATCACTTCACTGGGAAAAAAACTACATAGGCAGGCAGTTAAAACAGCCTGAACTTTCAGTAAAATTAAAAAAAAAAAGCAGTGAATCAAATTGCTTTGTTGAATGTGAACAATGTGCTAAACCTCAGTTTCTCAAGTCTGTAATCTCAAAGGCAAAAAACTGTGGTGCATGGAAAAATCTAAGTCAAGTCATGCACTTGCATGCAGGAACTAATCAATAGATATAATACTCAGAAATAAAACACAGGCATGTTTTAAGTATTTTCAAGATTGCTGCCTACATTTAAAATATATACATCCATAAAAGTGCCAGATACTGTCAGTTTTATATTTATAGTATCCAGTTTCTTTAGTTGCATATTAAAGCTCACATCGATGAGATTCGACTGTTTTATGACGTGGCACTGAAATTCTTTCATCTTCCAATTTTCTATTACATGAATAAACATACACTATTTATCTGCTCATCACATAAAAAAATCATGGGAGTTTTTGTTAAAGGACAATGGCTTCAAAACAAACCACACAACCCCTCTCTTGTTATTCAGTGTTTCTTATTCTATTCAGTTCTAATGTCTTGATATTAGACATTATTTGTTCCTAACACATGAGATTTTGCAAAGGATGTGGGGACTGGTCTGAAATCTTCACACACTTCGGTATGGAGCTCAAAGGAAGAAAAGATGTGACAACTGAGCAGTATCAAAAATGAAGTGTAATTGGGAAGCAGCCTTATGAGCATGGATTTTGGGTTTACTGCAGCTTCCGAATCTCTTATTTCCACTGCAAAAACAGCATTTTACTGCTTTTCTCTTCTGTTGCTTTCACCCCACTAAAATCAGTCACAAGTGCCCGTGCACTTATATGCAAAAATAAATAATAGCCTAAAATTAAAACCCACAATGCAGGAAGATTTCCTCATTACGAGATAGAAGGAGAGATTCCAAGGCAGTAAGAATTTCTCTGTCACTGCTGAGATGATGTGAGAGGCATAAATAATACAATGAAGGGTCACAATAAAAAGCTAAAGACCACATAAAACATTTTAACATAAATATGTCATCAATTTTGCTAGCTCTTAACATGAAATTTAAACCCCAGGAGGGCCTTGAAAGGATTTCTTTGAAATGCATTAAAAGCAGATATGTATAGCATGTATAGCAGTGTAAATTAATTACTATTTCATTACTTCCAACTCCCCTGTACCGGACCTGATCACCCTGTATTTTTTTGGTGGGAGCAAGGTAGCAAGAGGGAAGATTTGAGCTTGTTTTGGGTCTGGCAGGACCCACAACATCCTCAGTTGTAAGACTTCAGTGATACAGATGCTATAAAAGGACGTGTTGTGCCAGTTTAAGTGTTACTCTTTTTTTAAGACATCGGTTTCATAGTGCACTGTAACCATCAGCATATTTCAAAAGAATAGCAAATAACTCCCCAAGGACAAAGTCTGGTAGTGGCTTCTAAGCCTGATTTGAGCTTAACTCAAGCCAGTGAGCTGTGGGTGGAAGGCTTGTGTATGCCATATAAATCTCCTGGTCCATCTGTCTTGGGAAAGAATGCATTTTCAGGAATCTGTGTCTTTCTAATTGCTTATAAAAACACTCTGAGACAAGCCAGTGAATAAATTAAATTTGAATGTTTCCAGTGGATCTTTTCAGTTTCTCACTGAACCTAATTACTGTCTAATCTATGCCCATGAGTATGCAGTTTTAAGTGGGACGTTAGACTTTCACTCTGCAGATTAAACTCTTTGGTGCATAAATTCATTATTATTTGTGGAAGAGAAAACTTCAGTGTCTTCTACCTTGTGGTTTTAATTTAAAATAACTACTGCATCCAATTCAGGCATTCTTTTAGAGGACTAAGAAGAGCTGTAAAGAGGTGGAAGATATTTTCTAATAAACCGTGTCTCTTATTCACCCAACTGAATTGGGAAAAATTATGTTTCAAACAATAATTAAACTCTTCTTGTAGCTCAAGATGTCATGCCTTCAACTGCAATTTTAGGGAGCTGTACCACAATAGGGAGTAGATTAATATAATGTACTGCAGGAAACTTTTTACTGCAAGGATGAGTGTGGCACCGTAAGGAGCAGGGCTGCTGCTTCAGCCAGACATCTCCAAGTGTTTTGCAAAGGGAGACAAATAGCATCACTCTATTTTTAACAGCTGGAAGAATTGAGATACAGAGGCCTGTGGGGACTTTTCCCAAATTTTTTGAGACAGTTTGAGCAGGCAGAGAATAATGTCTTCTCTGTGCTGGTGTCATTTTGCCTAAATTAAATCTGCTCCCTTCATTTTCAGTGAGTGAATCCCTGAGCTGGTTGACACAAAAATTTTGTTATGTTAACACTGCCCAGGTGAGATCTGCATTAGTTTATTCACATATTAATCGGATCTGATGAGAACTGCAGTTAGAAAACAAGTGTGGAGTAGACCCAAAGGCACCAGCTCTCACTCTTCCTATGCTCCCCCTAATTAATACAATGAGTCTTAAACAACAATCTTCCTTTATTGTTTGCAGATCATGGGATATAAAAATCATTGTAGACTTAAAATGGACTATATTAACCCAACTAATTCCACCAGGACTTGAGTTTCTATAGTGAAAAGTGTTGTGTTGTCTCTGGCTCAATTAGATTTTTCTCAGTGTCAATTTTAATTCACTTCACCAGAGCGTGGGGGAACTCTCAGTGGAAGGGAAAATGTTGCTTCTGAATGAGAGCCTCCTGTAGCCCACATTTTATTTAAGAGTTTTAAAATGCTTCGCAGTCCCACGTTCTCCCTTGAACGTCTGCTATTGTGTGCCATAAGAGCTGAACAAAATCACTTGATGTTTCCTAATGTGACAGGCATCTGAGTCTCTGAGCAGGAGGATGGAAATGGGGAAAGCAGGGTCCTTGGTCCCTCTTTTTATTTAATACCAAAAAGAAAAAGGTCTTGATGAGCCTTGGTGGCCAAATAATTTTATGTCAAATCTTTCCCACCCTTCCAAACACCTGCCCATGCATAAAGAGAAGTAAAAACTAGGCAGCAGTGTTTCCTTTTGTAGTGCTGAGCTCAGGACAGAGGTTGTGTGGCCTCAGATGTTGTTTTTTCCCCTTAAGATTTGGTATTTCCCACCTCCCATGGCTGTCAGCACTTCAGTGTGCATTGCCTGGTTATTCTCTGCTTGGTGCAGAGTAACCCAAAATTAATCTCTTCTCTAGTTCAAAGGGTAAAATTGGGCTGATCTTTAATTTGAGGGCACTTCTCATTGTGAGAAAGGGAAGACAAGAAAAAGAGCTTATGATAGAACTGTCAAGGAAGATTTACCCCAGACAAGGGCCTGAAATTTCTGCTGTGGATAGGTAGGGCTTTCCGAAATGCTCTTTTCCATCATGTTTAGTAGTTTTTCTATCTCTACACTTGTCCTTCCCATATTTCATTAAACTCTCAAGACGTTCTATTTATGGTTAGTTGTACACACACACTGAATTTTACTTTGTGTTTGGGTGGGTTTTGATTTTTTTCCTGGGGTTTTTTGGCGAATACCTACCTTTTTCCAGTTTTGCAAGTGATTGAGACAGCTTTCCAGTATATCACTGGGCTACCTATAGGAAAACAGATGGGACTATCACCAAAACCAGTCTATTGGGTCAATGGATGTGAACCTCTTTTCTGATGCAGACAGAAGATGATGCCAAAGTGTGGTTCTCAGGTGCCCCATAGTTACTATTAATGTCAGCTTGTGTATGAAAGGTAAATATTAAATTGCCCACATGAAGAGCACCTTCACTTTTTTCAGAAGAATTGTGCAAATCACTCTATGAAAATTCAGGTTTCCAAATGTGTCATTTCCCAGCTTTTTCATTTCCAACAGTTTTAGCTTTCCTTCCCAGTTAGCATGCAGTGACTTTCTGGGCTGTGTTACTTGCTAGCTCTCACTTGGGCATATATTGAGTTAAAAGGTGCTGTGTGGAAGTAGAGAATTACTATTACTATTATTATTATCATCATCATTTAGATGCTGCAGTTTAAGTAGTTCAAAAAAAAATCTCAAAACTAAAGGTCAGTGTAGCTTGTGGGTTTACACATGCACAGTACAAGTAACCTTCAGAAATTTCCTCATGACAAGATAAGTGCAGCAATTATATTTAAATGAGTGCCAGAGAAAATTTCACTGTAAACTGCATTAGCTGGAGAGTGTGTGCTGTAAGAGGATTTAATTGAATTAATGTTACTTACTATCAAAAGCTCCATCTAGTGTATTGCCAGGTCTGCTTATTACTAAGAATAATATTTGGCTCATAAAGACCCCTGCTCAACTAAGCACACAGTCCTGATGACTTCAGCAAGTGATTAAAATTAAAGCATTTCCTTCACTGCTTTACTGAACAGGAACAGGCTGGAAGCTGGGAAGGGGCACTGCTGTGTGTACATAGCATGGAATCACTGAGCCCTTTAAGAAGGCTCCTCATGAAGATTCCTCTTACCAGTGGTTTTCTAAGTGTCTGAGGGAGGTGTGATTTTGGCATGAGTGTACCTGGTTTGGGCATGGCTGCACCAGTGATGGAACTGAGCATTGTCTGGCTGTTCAAGAGGGACTTGAGTTGATCCACGCTGGGGTTTGGAAGCCCTCCACAAATAACAGCAGTGGTGGCAGAGGGATTTCACTGAATAATCCTGGTGGCATTTTTAATGCTGTTATTAATGCAGGACTCTCACTCTCGCATTATACAGATGTGCCACAATGAGATCCAGAGAGGTATTTTGTGTGATTTCCTACATAAAAGCAGAAATGCAAATGAGCTGCATTTACATATTCACATGATATAAACAGAAAACTCAGACTAGTGGAAACGCAGGGACATAGCCAGAGATATGCTTCAAACCAGGGATAAAGAAAGCCATAGTTTTCCAGCACTTATGTTTTAACCATTAAGGAGAAAATGTGATATATTGGATGTTTTTGCAGAATATTTTTGAATGTCAAAATTCCCATTGAAGCCTGCGTCTCCTTTATGTTTGATATTATTTTATTTTCCTTTCACATGCATTCTCTAAAAAGCAAATACATGAAATCTAGAAAAAAAATACAACCTTTTATTCTCCATTCATTCAGCAACAAAAGCAACAAAGAAAGAGGGTTTGAACTTATCTTTTATGAAAATTGGGAAACAGTAGAATAGTTTCTATATCAATTTTCTTTATTGTTGAATCAAATGGCAAAAGTTTTTATTCGCCTACGCATATTATATTTTAACAAGCCACATGTCACTCCTGAACTTCACCCACCCATATTTCTGCATGCGGGTGGCATTCTGGTACAGTCAGTGAGGCACATGCCATTCAAAGGAGTTACAATCTCCTCATTGTTTTTGTGGTGGTGTTTTGAGGGAGAAAAAGAAAGAGTAATTGCCCGTGTTAACTGATGTTCATTACACGGAATTGTTTAGCTCTCTTAAAAAATCATTGATCTGCTTTTCCCCCATGAAAGTATTCAAGGTCTCAGTTCACAAAAGAGAAATCAGCATGTAAAGCAGCAGTGTGGCAATCTGTGCTGCAAGAAGCATACTGCCACGTTCTGTGCAGAAATGTCAGCAGAGTTTGCTGTCTTCAAAAAAAAAAAAGACAAATATTTAGTAAGGATGAGAAACATGATTACTGTTGCGGTCAAATGTGATTTTGGGGAACAATCTGCTTAAGAGTAGGCATTTTTTTCTCATACATTTGTATGTAGTATTCATGACTGAACGTTCATTAGGTAACATCTGACACAAGCTGTTCCTCTTTCTCCCTAAGTTTCATGGCTTTGTTTTGTATTTGAGAAGGATATTACAAAAGGTAATTTGGTGTCTCATTCCCATTGGTATGGTCATGGTTTTAACTTTTGAATTACTCCCTTGAAATAGGAGGAAGAGGGGAAAAACACCATTTGGGTATTTTTAATAGGGAATAGGCAGTATTTAGATTTCATGGCCAGTGCCCATGGTATGTTGTGTGCGTGCAGCAAGTCAAAAGTGCAGCTGCAGACCAGGGTCCATGAGCCACAGATAACAAAGGCACCCAAAATCTGGGGCTCCAGCCTTGTCCATATGCTCTTATTATCATTTACTCTTTGTATTGCAGATGCACGTAACAGATTGTACAATATGCTGTACAAACAGATTGGTAGAATTATCTTTGTCCCGAAACACTGACTGCACAGCTGGACAAGAGGGATTGACAGTGTGCCTGCACAGAGAGCTGCACAGCCCAGATGCCACAGTTTTGGACCCATGTCCTCAACAAAAGGGCTTTGTGCGTCTTTGGTGAAAGGTCTGTTCTTGCTGATCTTACTGTAAAGGGCTGAAATTTTAAATAAGAATTAAAAGAAAATAGCACAAAGATCATTAGAGAGCAAGTAGGAGAAGGGAATGTGCCTACTTCTCGCTTTTTTTCCTCCTTCTTCTTATCTAACAGCATTTCTTCTACACTTGCCAGATCGAGCGTGTCAAAGGAGCAGACTTTCAAACTTTGGGTAGTTGCTCCCAGTACTGGAACAAAGCCCTGCAAAAAAAAGGCTGGGCATGCAGGGCTGAGGCTTTGGTGACCTGACTGGGAGGGGCACTGCTCATGGAAACTCTGACACTTCAGAAATGATAGGGAAAGCGAGCCTGCAAACTTGGCTTGCTCTCACAGGGTTACCCAAACAGGAAAAATCCTAATACTTAATGTCTTTTTCATCATCCAGGGCTTGCAAAGAGATCATCCACTTATGCCCTGTGTGGTTTAGAAAACCAAGAATTGCTCTCTTATTTATTGAAGTAGCTAATGTGCATTTCAAAGTGCCTCAGTGTTGGCTTGTGGGGGAAGGAGGAGTGAACATTAAGATTAATTTCAATGAAAATATTATGTGGGAATAGTTTGTTCAGTGAATCTAGATCATCTGCAGCTGGTAAAATAATGATATAAATCCATTTATATGCTTTATTAAATCAATAAACCACATGAAAATGGAGGTGGTTTGGGTTGTGCATACAGCTTTCAGAGGATCTTTGCTTAGGGATGAGAAATGATTTTGCCATTTAGAAGCACTTTTGTTTCTCTTTTATGTGAAAGTGTTCTCTCACTAAAATTATTAAAGAAAACATTTTTCAACTCTGAAGTATTGCTGATATTTTGGCAGTGGCTGTGGCCAGTAGTCCAAGGAATGGGAACTGCTGAGCATTCGCTATTTAAACAACTGGTGTTGGCTTTGTGGTTAAAGAAGTTTTATGACTGGATCAGACATAACACTTGACCCACGTGGTTTCTAGTCTGAGGTAAGACTGTACAGGAACGTGTCAGGATCCAGGGCTCAGCATCCCTGGCTGCTCATGATTGAGCCACTGTGGCTTTTGTCAAAAGGGGTTGGTCTCTAGATCAGGCAAGAGATTTTGAGTTCCAGGATGCAAATGTCTCAGGTTTGGAAACCTAACTTGAATGAAGAAAACCCTGCTGGTTTGTCCAGCCTGTTGTCTGCCAAATCTATGCTTGTTCTGTTTAGTTCACTCCTAAATGTTTTGTCCAATTTTATTTGGAAGTGGACCATGGGACACTCTTTCCAACTCCCCACCACAAACCAAAGATTAAATATTTTATTATTGTAAACACACACAGTCCTAACATTTTTTTTTTTATGTTTCTGTCCCCCCATTTTATTTATTTTCTGTTGTATAATCTCTCTTCTGTGCTAATATTGATGAATTGGAGAGATGCATTTTTTGTCATGTAAAATAGTACTGGGGATAAACTCTGCCTAGGATTTTGGCTGACCCCTTCATCAGGCTTAGCTCAAAAATTAATTTGTCATTACCCAGGTGCTATGCACTAAGCTTTATTGGCATAGAGGAGCGCCACATCCTGTATGTTCTTTGGAAGGAAAAAAAGTGATCATATAATCACTGAGACAGTAAACAGTCATTTCCAATCTAGTCATATTTTATATGAACTGGCACTGTATGTTGTATATCATCCATCTTGCTAATCCTTGTTCCACATTGCCTCCCACTTGAGGCCAAGAACATTACAGCTATGCCAGAGAGTGGGTGGAAAAATAGCCTTATTATTAACCTAAGTTGAAAACATAATGGCTTTTTGAATGTCTTCATTCAGAGATGCAGTCATACTAAAATATTAATACCCTTAAGTGTAGAGAAACAGAACTTTCATTTAAAATCCATTGTCCATGTGTATTGCAAAAGGGAAAGCCTTGAAAGTGTTGTGAATTCCCTATATCTTTTGTTTTATGTTTTATTCTTTAAATGTCAGTATTCTTTAAGAAAGGAGCCAAAGTATTCTTCGGAGTAGGTTTTGAGCAATGTTGCTGCCATCACTAGTATTGCCTTGTGGTAAAGGAAAAAGAGTTTCTCCACTTTTCTTTTTGTTTTAAAAGACTGGTAATAACTGAGTGGATATTGAAACACACATAATGACTTTTTAGTGCCATGATCAAGCAGGACTGCATTGCCGATGTCAGTGTTTGTTTAAATCTCATCCCCAGAGGGATCAGAAATATTCAAGATTCATGTGTTTTCTGTGAGGAACCATCACAAAGAGTAGAGGAGAAAACTGCAACCCTCATCTGATAAATCTTCAGAGCACCCCAGGATCCCTGATTTACAAGCAGAAATGAGGGACCTAGCAGTGAAAGCTGAGTAAATTTGCAGCACAGCATCACTGAACAAGCACAGAAAAAGGAGATGATGCTCTTCTTTAGTTATAGTAGTGATTTGCCTTTCCTAACTCAGTAATTTACTTCTGTGTATCTCTTCCCAGGTAAAATATGAATCTTCCACGAACCTCTTTAGGAGGTGTAAGAATTGCTCTTGAGTATTCAGAGAAAAAAAAAAGAAATAAGTCTTGATTGTACTAATTTATGACTAGCATGAAAAAGTGTCCCCTCTTTTAAAAAGGAAAATAAAAGGATTAAAACTTCCAGTGTATCAAGCCATGTGTTGTAAATTAGCCTAATTGTTTTAGAATTCAGAAGTGTTTCATCATTTTAAATTGGGCTTGTCTGATATTTAGTTCCACATTTTTTATAACTCTGCAGGACTAATATGTAGCCTGTTGTTGCACATGAAAAGCCTTTTTTATCCTAATTTTTAAGACTGATGGAATGAGAGGAGGTTGACAAGTAATCACTTAGTTATCTCTGTGTCAAAGCTTGTGATATGCTTTATAGTGAAAATGTGCAATATGCAGTTCCAGAAATAATTTTGCTCTACATTATGGTTTATCTTTCTGGCATACAAAATGCAAGACTGAGTAACACTGAAGTCTGATAGATGATTTCAAATTGCTTGGAATTATCTTTAAGTTTTGCCTAGTAAGTCTTAGCAGGAGACAAAATATTGTACAAGATAGGGGCCCCAATATTAACAAGACTGCCCTCCAAGTACATCCTTATTTCCCTATATCCCATTTCATGTGGGAAAAGAAACTTCACATTTTTAGGGCATTATTTTGCAGTTTCTCTGTTGATCCACTGTACTCCATGGTTAAATACGAGTCATCTATGAGAAGTGCTTTTTGTGACAGACCAAGCAATGCTTGTTCCCAGTAAGAACTGGTGGCTGCAAGGCTCGTTTGACAACCTGACATGGAACCCACCATTTCTCAGCTCCCATCCAGGAAAACTCTGCATTGCTTGTGCTCGGCAGAGATATTTTACACAACATGTTGAGTAAACTATGAGGTCACATTGTAAAGTTAACTAAAGGACCTCTGGTATCAAAATATGATTGCTCAGACATTTCATTTTGTATTTTTTTCAGCTAAGGCTGGGGACTTTGTTCTAAAGCTCTCTGAGTTTTTTTGTAGCGAATCTGCGCATCCGTAATATTTTGTTGGATGTGTTCCTGTGGCTGCCACGGTGACCTGCAGAGAGCAGGATCCTGCTTCTCCAAATGTGATTAGATACATTCAGGAGCCACATGCCATTGATGCCAAGGAACGCTGAATAGTTTCATCCACTTTGCAGACAAGCTTCAGTGTAAGCCCTCCTGCCACTGCCTGCTCAAGGCCACCTTTGACAGCCACAGGAGCCAACACATCACTGTTTAGGCACTCCTTTTGTTCCTTTTCTCTATTTTCTCTTCTCCCTCTGATTAAGTTGCCAATCATCCAGCTTTTTTCTCTTCTTGTCCTGATAAGTTGCCAATCATGTCATACAGCCTGTACCTCTAGAGCCAAGTATTTCTCTTGTCATAACTTGAAAACAGGCTGGTGGAGATTTATTTTAAATCTTGGTCTGATTAAATGCCACCTCTTGATCTTTGGAGAGCCATAGGACCTACAGATCATGGTACTCTTGTTTGGACCTCTCTGAACTGGTATTAACTAACAGATTTAAAACATGTCCTATGGGTCACCCAACACAGTCTCAATATTCCCTTCCCTTAACAGATATTAAATATTTGTGAATAGATTTTTTACAAGAGTTTTCCGGAGCATACATGGTGATAGTTGCAAGAAATAAACAGTCAGTTGTATGAAGGCTTCTGGGGAGAATAACATATTTATTTTTATGGCATGTGAGGTTTTATGTTTTGGCCTGCTTGTCAAATCACTTATACAAAGATAAATAGTAGCACTATTTCATAAGGTCTTCAAGACATAAATAGCAATGGGAAATTATGCAAAACTGAAAGTATTTACTGTGAAAAGTGTATTTAAAATACTTCTTGTGAGATTTTGAAATAGTTTTTTGGGAAATTATAGGAAGTCTGATTCTAAGGAATCTACAGATAGAACAAGATAAAACTTTAGAAGAATTACATGTGGAAGCATAATGCTGTCCTCTCTGGGAGAGGAGCTTAGCTGAATTTTCCTGCCTCTAACTGTTGTTTAGTTCTATTGAAACTGCTTTCCTAGATATACAAGAAAATTATTTCCCCCAGTATTAATACTTTTATAGCTTGTTTTCCAGTTAGAAGGAAAAGACTGTATGGATCATCTTAGCTTTTCTTTCTTATTTTGGAAGTACATGTGTTACACTTCTGTTCCATATCTCCCTTCATTGATTTTACATTAGTTAATCTTCAGACAAAAAGAAATAGGAATAATGATTAACTAGGATAGCAATCTCTCCCCAGAAGTGTTCTCCTCTCCCTGGTGAGGCTGCCCAGGTAAGGTGAGACATGAGCTATAATTCTTTGTCAGGACACTTTGCCTTTTTACGAAGTTAGTCTGTGCAAAATGAGATCCTGTGCAAGAGGCAAATGAGAGGCAGGCTGGGAAGTGGTTGTGAGATAACTCTCAAATACCTTTGAGCTTGAGCTTTCTGAGCATAGATCCCCCACATGAAGTGTGTTCTTCGTTCTCATTGCTTGTGCTCATTAAGTGCTGCCATTTATTTTTGTGTGCCTGCACAAATATATGGCTTTATTACTAAAGTGGTTTGTTTATCTTTGCTGCTGCTGCATTTATTTTAGCACTCATCTAAACAATTAATTAGGGAAACACTTGAGTGCCGAATACACTTCTTCAGATACCACTCAGTTGGGTTTTTTATTTATTTCCAGGAGCATCAAGCATTAAAAAAAACCCATCTTTTGCATTTTTTTTCTAACCATGCCTTTTTCCCTCTTTTTTGAAGTTTCCACAGCAGAGTACATTGCTTTGAAAGATCATGGGCCCTGTTGAGAGTTCAAAGCCAAGTAAAGATGATGCTTAAAGTTCAAAGGCTCTGTGGAGCTGCATCTTCATCTGCATAAAATTGTTTCAACTGACTAGAAAGATAGAAAAGTTGCCAGGAATTGCTTCTATTTCATTTTTATTATTATTATAAAGAAAGCCTAATTGGGGAACAAATGTGTCACTGCTAACAAGTTCAGGCAAAGCGAAGCTCCTTAGATGAAACACAGCTTGAAGGTGCAATGCAGGAAAGATTTGACATGTGCTGTGACCCTGTGAGAATGAAGCTGTGAATGCCTAGAAATCAATATGAGATGTGCAAGGGTTCATGATGTTGAAGTCGGGAAAAAGTTGAAAGTGTTTGGCTGCATCTTGGGCAAAGGGAGCAGGGAGTGTGACGGATTCAGACAATGGATTTAGACCCAAGTTTTAAAGATGGAGAAATGTATTTATCAGGGAAAAAGAAAATTCAAATAGTTGAAAATTATCTCCATTAAAATAGTATGTTGTAGCAAATCATGATAGAGAGTGGAGGTGTTGTCAGTTCTTCCACCAGCAGAGAATGGAGCCTGCAATTTGGTGACTTGGCCAAAATCAGCAAAATATGGGGCAGGGGAGGTGTTGGAGGAAACGATTATTTTTTGATTCAAGTTCAGGGCACTTAGAGGCAATATTTATCCTAGAATTTCTTCCCATGCGATTCAAGCATTCCTTAAGCCATCTCAAATGTCTTGTATTGATTTCTTCCATTTCCTGTAAGGTGTCTTTCAGAGGAAGTGTGATAGACAGCAATGAGTCAGATGGACACAGCACTGGCACGTTGTGCTCTGCTGTTACTCATTGTCACTACAATGGCTGTGTCTTTTTACCTCAATTTTTATTTTTTCATGGTTTCTTCAGAGTACTCCTTTGAGCTCAGAACATTTTATTCTTTCTATTTAACAAGGAAAAGCTAGAGCAAGGGAGATGAAAGGCCAGCTTGTTCAAAAGCATTTAGGCATCGAAAGATTCAGATGGGCATTGAATGTTATTTTCAGAAGAACTTCAACACCCTATTCCTAGAAATGAGTTATCCAAGGTCAGATTTTAGATTCTCTTGCAAAAATGGTATCCAACTCTTCCAAATCCAGCTAAATGCTGAAAACACCCCATGCACGATGTTCTTGCCAAGTTTCTGGGTAGGGTTGAGGTTTTGTTGTTGTTTTGTAAATGAGTGAAGTGTCAGCAATAGCAATCTTTCCGGTGGGTACCTTCTTTTATAACTCCTTTTCCCTGAGCCTTTTCCCTTTTTTTCCCTCTTTGTACTGCTAGTTCTGGCTTTTCCTATGCTGTCCTTAGAAGGCACAAGCTGAGATGTTTAAAGCTGTCAGTGGGGTTTTAAAAAAACTTCATGTCACCTACAACAGGATCAGATAAACTGCAACTTAAAAAAAAATGCATTGTGTTATCATGAATTCATAAATGTGTTGATATCTTTATAAAAACCAGGTATGACACAAGACATTTGTAACTGGCAATATCTGCCATGCTGGGATGTTCACCATATAGAATCATCATAGAAACATAAAATGGCATGGGTTGGAAGGGGCCTTAAAGATCATCTTGTTCCAACCACCCTGTTGTGGGCAGTGACACCTTGCACTAGACCAGGTTGCTCAAAACTCCATCCAGCCTGGCCTTGAACACTTTTAGGGATCCACAGCTTCTCTGAACAACCTGTTCCTCTGTCTCAGTGCCCACACAGTAATGAATTTCTTCTGATACCCTACTGAAACCTGCCCTCTTTTGGTTTGAAGCCATTTTCCCTTGTCCTGTCACTACAGGCCCTCATCAAAGTCCCTCCCCAGCCATATACTGGTCCTCTTTAGGTACCAGAAGGTGTTATAAGGTCTCTGATTCTGTTTCTTTAAAAAAAGAAAATATATTTATTCCTGTGTTCTTGCTATGAAAAAACTCATCTACTGTGTGAAATTTGCTAGTGAATGAAAGCTGGTTCCCAACTGATGGGTACAACAATAAAACAGTAATTTAACTGATGTTTTCTGCTAGAGTTAAATAAGCTTGCAATATATTTCTGGGGAAGTTAAGCTCTATTAGAAGGGACGTTGTCAGATGCCAGTTAAATTTGTTCATTGCCATTTCACAGAATCACAAGCTGACTGAGGTCAGAAAGAACCTCTGGGATTCATCTTATCCAACTCCTTCTCACAACAGTCATCTACTTCAGGTTTCTCAGAGCTGTTTCCAGTCAGGATTTTAGTATCTTCAGGGCTGGAGAGAGTCCACAGCCTGTTTGGGCAAACCATGCCAGTGTTTGATCACCCTTAGAATAAAAATGTCATTCCTTATTTTTAAGTAAAATTTCTTGTATTTTAATTTGTGGCCATGGCCTCTTGTCCTGTCATTGGACCACTTAGAAAGCTCAATCTTCTTTACTTCCTCCAATGTTTTTTTCTCCAGGCTGAGCAGTCCCAGCTCTCTCAGCTGCTTTTCATATGAGAGATGCTTCAGACCCTTCCTCACCTTCATGGTCCTTCACTGGACAGCCTCTAGTATGTCCACATCTCTTCAAACAGGAAGAAGATCCAGAACTCCATATATGTCTCAGCAGGACTGAGCAGAGGGCAAGGATCACCTCCACTGGCCTGCTCTGCCTGATGCAGGCCAGGATACCTTTAGCATTTAACCAGTGAAGGTAATTTCCAGTCCAGAACATATGTTTTTCATAGGGAAAGTTTATAAATTGCAAATAACTCTCAAATATTTGATTCTTTTGAAGGGATAATTTTATGGTAAAGCTCTTCTATTCTGAGTATTTTTCCCTACAGAGTTGGCTCCTAGTTGAACTAGGACTCAAATGGCTTCTCAGGAGTCACAGTGCAATTAGAGGTTTCATCAGAGAAGTGATCTGGAAGTCTTATCAGGAAAAGTCAGTTTTCAGTGATCTTTCTCAAGCACTCGAATGAAAGAAAAAATAGAAGGAAATCCACGACTACAAGACGTGTGTGCTGGGAAGTTTGATTTGCTACTAGTGAGTGGCAGAGTTGAAAGACAATGGGCTTTTGAAATGACATCAGGGAAAGATGTGTCCCTGCCTGTGTTAATTTATGTAAACATGATCTTTGTAGAGTCTTATTGAACTGAAATACAGTGTCACAGCAGTTTTCTGCTGCAAGTATGGATTAACGAGGGAGGACATCTTAATTTTTGTATTTTTTTTTTAACGTCACTTCTCTGAACCCTCTTTCTCTGCTGCATCCAAAAATGCATTTAGCAGATGGTCAGACTTAGGGATTAACTTGCACAGAGGACATGTTAGTTCATTTTAAAGCCACTAAACTCAAGTCAGTAATTTTTACCTGGCCAAAGAAAAGGGAAAGAATAACCATCTGCTACAACTTAAAAAATAAGAATTTATTTGAGGGAAGAAGAAAGTGAATTCAAGATTAAGGAGCATTAGTGCAAGAATAAGAAGGAAATGAAGGTAAGGAGGAAATGGCAAGAAGGCAGTATAAGAAATACATAATCATTTGTATTTTCATTTTTTGTCATTTCATTTCAGTGTCATGTCCCCCCCGCCCCGTTTCAAGATTTCTGTCTTGATACAATATATATACATTGTGACAGGCCTTGTTTAAAACTATTTCAAGTTTAAAAAAAAAATTATTGTCTTTTGCATATATTCTTTCCTATATTTTACAAGTGGGAAGCACAGTAACTTCCTATGGGACACCCCCTCACAGAGCTACAGGCTGGAATGCCATTTCCCCACCCTCTCCCCCTGCAGTCCTACTTACTTGAGAATTTCTTGTCCAAAAGCTCTGACAAGCAGTTTTTATTGTAACCCATATGGACTGACGTAAAGATCCCAGTTACTCTCCACCCCTGAGATCTAGAAATGTGAATGGACCAAGTATGAACTTGACATGAGGTACTGAGCTGCTGCTTTGATTTTCCCACTGATGCTGGTAGCCTTCCATCTCCATGGCTTTCCCTAGGGATTTACACTGGGTCGGTGCTTGGACAGGCTGGCAAAGGATGAACATTCCAGGCCAGGTCCCCTGTAGATCATGGTGTTGCTGCAGTGCTGATGTGCAGGTTCAGTGCCACTGACTGCTCAGCTCTGTCTTCACAGCACTTCCTGAGTTTATGTTGCAATTTCTCTCATCCACTGCTCAGCCCAGACCAATAAAGCTCAGCCTCCATCCCAGCACGCAGGGATGGTTTCTTTAGGGACAGATTAGTTCGTAATGACATAAAATTGCCTTGATGCTATAAACCTGATTTGTGAGTATTTATTTACCCTGTCACTATGTATGGAATCTAATTCTGCATATGCTTTTTTTTACTCCTTTATCACCATCTAGTGAAGGTATCATATGAGTATTGCCAAGATGCAGGTGTGGAAGTTGGCCCCTTCCTTCAGAAGTAAAACAGAGAGTTCCAGCATGCTGGCCATTTGCTTCCCAGTCATTACACTGGCAGCAGGAGAGTTCAGGAATTTGCAAAAGCTGTAATTGTCCTATGTGAAAAATTGTACATTGAAATTCTTCAGATACTTGTACAGCTATTAGCCATTTAAAACTGTTTAATATAAGTGGCTTATTTCAGAGAGCAAGAAAAGTAGATTCTGGCAATTTTGCCCTTGATATCTTTTCTATCTGTGTCGCACTTTAGTCAAAATTTACATAATAATGGGTAGGGAAGTGTTGTGGGACATGAACCGGTGCATATTAGTTCTTAGTTGCTTTCCCAAAAGGCTTGAAAATGCAGCAAATTTAATCTAGGTCAAAAAAGGAAAAAAAAAAAAAAAAAAAGAAAAAGGGAAAAAAAAGACCACTTCCATTTTGTAGGCAGAGGACATTTATAGAGAGCATTTGTATTCACAAGGGTATGGGAATGACAGAGTGCGACTCCTCCAAAAGAGCTCCCCCGTGCAGCTGAAGGCTGACAGCAAACTAGGACTTGTGGCCAATTAACAGAAAGGCCGTCATAACTTGCAAGGCATGGAGAGAAAAAATTGAGCTCCATGGGATCATTTTTCACTGGCCATTTACGGGGCTGTTACCGGCCTGGAGCATTTGTGCTTTAATGCGAGCAGTGCAATGCAGGGCGTTCTGGGGCTGGGGCACTGCCACCCTGAATGCTGGAACCAGGAGGACAAATAGAGCACAGGGTGGAATTTGGCACATCCCAGCTGTGAATCCTTCTCACATGTGAGCTCTTGCCTACATTCAGCTAATGTATTAATATTAGAAGTGGCATCACTATAATATGTGCTGTCATTAGAGTGGCAGTGCGGTTTCCTGGCTGGTGACAGGACTGGTAATACGGTTTCCATCAGGGTGCCAATTATATCAAACTATTAGCAAACCTGAGCTAATTGGGAGGCAGCATCATTAAAGTTTGGTTTCTGCTGTATTCGGCAATTCTATCAGGATGGCTTTGGGAGTGAATCCATCTTACTCTCCCATGACTCCACAGACAATAGAGCATGAGGATGGTGCAGGTAAACACATCCCTGCCTTAGCCACCTTCTTCTTCTGGTAAGCAGAGTTTCAAAAATAGTTGGATTTTTCTTTCTGGGTGTCTTTGTCAGGAATGGCTGTATTTGCTATTCAGACAGTTCATGATTTTCTCTGGTTTTGGATCGAACCACCCAATAAAAATCTCTAAAACTTGAAACACCTAATACTAGACTAGTCTTCAGTGTGGGTTAGGTAATTGCACTAACATCTGTAGAAAAGCCAGGCAAGGCTCCCGTTGCACTGCATAAAATGTAAGCAAAGTGAAAGGTCTCATTGCCCAACCACACACCTGAACTCCTTGTAGCAATAGGTCTACCCAGTGGCTTTAGTGGAAAAGAGATTTTAATGTCTTCATTGGCTTTTGGAAAATGGCATTACAGGTCACACATGGTGTGTTTGGTTGGAAATCATGCTGTTCAGGCAGCTTTCTGAAATGTACAAAGCACATATTCCAAAGCTCAGGTGGATGGCTGGAATGCAAGAGACCTTGTTAAAGGCTGCCCTGTATTAGTGTCGTGTTTAAATTTTGGTGGTGGATGAGTGAATGTGGAAATCAGGAGAAAAACATTTGGAGTGGGGAAGAAAGCAAGAAAAAGAAATCCTCCTGAACTTAAACTAGCTTGAACTGTGCTGGATTGACAAGAAGCTACTGTCCCCATTGAGATTCCAGGCTTGTATGAAGCCAGCACCTGTTCTGCTTGCAAATGCACACACAAAAGTGAGCTTCATTCACAGAAAGAAAGAAACATAGCAGGACTTCACTCATTTAGCCTTCCAGGGCCTTCAGTCCCTTGATCTGTCAGCCCCTTAGAATTCAAACACAGCCTTTAAAGGAATTTTCAATTCACAACATGATGACTTTGTTGATGTCCTGAATGTGAATGTATTTTGAATTGAATTTGTCTGCCAGGATTCCATTACTTGCTAAAAGAATACAGAGTTCAATCATCAGATAATCATTATAGCTGTTTTGAAGTGTTTATTTTATTAGTCTAGAAGGTAAAGCAAATTTCATACTTTTAAGTTGTTGCAGTCTTTGCAGGCACCCTGATAAGCTCTTGTATTTCTATACCCCATGGTTAGGGTTCAGGTACTGGCAGCAGGTGATAATATGCACAACACAGGAGAGATCCAAACTGACAAATTTTGACAGTTGAAAACTAAAGAAACTAATATATCAGACCAATAAATATGGGTTTGGCTTTTTTTTTTTCTTTTCCCTCCTGTATCTTGTCTCTTTTAATTCCCAAAAGTTAAATTTTCAGGCCTGGGAGATTGCAGAATATTTTTCTTTAAGCAAATCAAGACCTCAGAGCATCTTGTGGAATGTGTTTTAATTCCTGTCCACATCCAAGGGTTGTTTTCTCATATAGATGCACATGTGTAATTCTTGCTAACTTTAACACAGGAATTGTCTATTCAGTTTAGGGAGCTGTAAAAGACTTTTTCTCACCTGAAGCAAGATGGAGGTTGCTGTATTCATTCAGGCATGAAATCCTGGCTGAGAGATTAAGCCTCTTACACAGATCCCAGTGCCGTTAAATGCCAACAAGGACTGTGTAAGCCACATCTTCAAGTGGAGGAGAGCTTCCCTTTGTTAGTTGTTCAAAATTAGGAATGTAAACAGCTCTCACGGCATAATTAGTCTGTGTTTGAATTGGGAGAAAGTGAGGAAAATAATGGCATGGCAGAGCTCCTAGAGATGGCGTAGAGCTGGATCTTGCAGCCTAACAAAGCTGTGACTGCTCTGCTGGGAGGCAAATTTGGGTCATAAAGCAGAAGTCACATGGGAGAAGAAGCCCCATTGCATGGGGTCACTAACAGCTCTTTGAAAAAATCCTCTTGCTTACAGGAGGAATGGCATTTCTTGACATTTCATGGTGGAAGCTGCAATTTGTTGTAGCTCCATAAAGTCCTCAAGAAACCCAAATTCACTGTCAGCAGAAGATCATGGCTACTGTGGTATGAAAGTCCTCACCACTTGATCTTTTTCCCATTCCTCGCTTCTGAATGATGGTTTCAGTGAACCCCGGGCTTCATTCCCCTGTAATCCATTGCTGCCATCTTTGACAGTGACTCACATAAAGCTGTTTCTAGCCATACACAAGGCTGTTTGTCCCTGACACTGTATTGCTAAACAGGTTTCTGTGGAAATTAAATAAATAAAATCCCTACCACTGGTGCTAATTGGTGCCTTTGGCAGCCTGAGCAAGGGCTTGTGAATTGAATGTGTCATGGAGAATTGAATGTGTCAACTCTCTCCCAGTGGCTGGGACCTTGAGGTCTTTCTCTGGCACTAAATTTCCTTTTAAAAAAGAAAAAAAAAGGGGGAATGGGGAGGAGGGGAAGAGAGAGAGAGAATGAAAACAAGCTGAAGTAAGAGATCTTTTCCCTTTCTTTAATGAGGTGTTGAAGTTGAGCATTGTAGTGTCCACACTGCAGCGCTCGTCAGATGCCTGGAGAAGTAGGGCTGTTTTCTGCTGTTGTTTCTCAGGCATCCCATTTGTTGCCATTAAACGCCGAGCAGCATGGAGTGGCAGGTTTTATTCAGTCTGTTCAAGCATCTGGCAGGATAGCCATGAAGTTGTTGCCGATGTCCTTAAGGGACTGTAGGGATCTGCATGATTCATTCAGAATTTTTTTCAAGGTACAAAGAAGAAATGCCTTACGCTGTAGTAAATACTGTTCCAAGTAGAGCACAACCAGCTTAGCAGAGCGTGGGAGATTTGCTGCTCTGGAGGCACTGACTGGCAGCATGAGCTCCTCTGCCTGTGGGCAAGAATACACTAACCTGTGTGGAGTTAAACTGGGCTGTATTTCACGCTGTAGAGGACTGGCAGAACCATGTCCACAAACCAATTCACCTTATAAGTTGTCCTGACTAGGAGGGGAGAAGGTTATAAGCCAAGCTCTGAGTTATCTGGATGTCAGAAAATCTAGTTGTGGTACAAGGTGCTGTTGAGTTTGTTGGTGGTGAAACAAAGATTATATGTGCATAAGGCCTGAAGAGGAAGGTTGTATTTTTTAATTTTCTTTCGGTAGAAAACATACTTTTTCTTTTCCAGCTGGGACACTTGTTTGTCTTTGGCAATAATACATTTTCTTCAGTAAAATGGAGGAAGGAAGGTCTTTGCCTTTCAGCAGGGGGACAGCTACCAGTCCTAAAGCACAGATTAGCCCTGTCCTATTACACAGGCATCTTCCCCTCCAATATTCCAGGTACTTTTTCTATGTACTGACCCCAAAGGATTTTACATTGGGAGGCCTCTTCAATGCAGTTTCTGTAACATGCCTGCAGCACCTCTGGAAAATCCATAGGCTGGGCTACAGCATTTCCTTGGGGAAACATGGACTATTGCCTTTTCTGTTCCTCACTGTTGACTTATTATCTTTTTGAGTCCAGCCCTGACCTCTTTAGCAGATACCTTCAAATTCAGGTGTCCACAAGCGGATGTCCATGCCCCCCTCACACCACAGCAAAGCTCTTGTTGTGGGGTTTGCTGTATTTAAGAAGATATGAGCCAAATGTGTCCTGAGAAAAATTTTATCCGTAAGCATTTTCAGATGTGTCAGTCTTTGAGCTTAGAAGCCTCTATTTTTGTCAAGGTCCAGTGACCTGCCTGAAACATCTGCACGTTTCTCATTAAGCTACTGTTTCTTCCGGCCCTCATTCACAGAAACATTTTTCTCTCCTGAGCTATTACTTCCCAAAAATGATCAGTTAAAGGGTATTTCACAGCATATTCATCTTTCAAGTGCAGCTCTTTCAAGTAGTGCCAAGAATGATAAACCAATAGATTTCAAATTTCTCCTTATCGGAATGAACCCACAGAGCTGAAATCTAAAATGAAACTCTTCGGGCCCATGGAAAAGGACATAGCAATTGCAAAGTTGTGATTACAGCTTGATATTTTCCCCTCTGAATCCTCTCTCCTGGTTAAAAAGCCTTATATTAAAAAGCTAATAAGCCGAAAGAAGAAACAATAGAAAATAGACTTGGAGCTGGCTGACAGGATAGAAAAATATTGCAATATTGTCTCAAAATCACACTATTAAATGTCACGAACTTGGATTTTTTTCTCATTTTCATCTGGGGCAAAATAATTCAGATTTTCAGAATTCTCCAGTGAAACAGAAGGTTTAGAAACACTTACAGGAAACACAAACCTTAACAGGCTATGACTGTCTCTAGCACGCATCCCTGCAAACAATGTTCCGCTTACTGAAATAATTACTAAACCATCTCCATCATAAAGTGTGAAATTTTAAAGAACCTGTTGGCAGTATGAAAAATGTTCCTCTCAGCTGTTAAGTCTGCATTACCTGCCTGACCATGTTTTGCTGTGCCTGCAAGTGATTTTGTGTATTAGGGATAAACTTGCTGTGTTCCAGCTGGGAATACATGGTCACCTTTGCTTGTTACCGGGGTAATGGTTGTCACTGGCCTGGCTGCAGAGCCAGAGGGAGCATTCCCAATGCCAAGCACAGCTTGAGCCAAGCAAGGGGCGGTGGAGGGGCCCTTTCTGGATTCAGCCCTTCCTTCCAAAGTGGTCCACTCCACATGGTTACTTCCAGTGTTTTCTGTGTGCTGCTATGCACACCTTCTCCCCATGTCCTTTGCCATTACAGAGATGGGGCAGGGTTGAACGCAAGCAGGAATATCAGGTGGGCTGGGATGTTTCACCCTGGCCAACATTAGGGAGTTGATACAAACATCATCTTTGCTCACTGCCTGAAGCACAGATTATTTTATGTGTGTCAGGCTCCAAGGGAGCACCAAGGCTCATGAGCCAGGGTTTCTTTTATTTACTGATTGGTTTTGACATTTCTCTGGAGTTGTAACAAATCTCTGACTGTGATTAAGAGAACAGGATTGTTTTCTGATTCATCAGTAAGACCTGCATCATCCTGTTTCATGCGAAGCAGGTTTTTATTTCAGGAGCCACTTCTGCCCCCCAACCAGCATTGCCCAGAATGTTTTCCCTCTCCCCAAAGCAGTTGGGTCACCAAACACCCCATCTGCAGCAAACATCTCATCTGTCAAGGAGCAGATTTTCATTGCCATGGGGCATTACAGGCAAACCCTAGTCCTTGCATTTTGTCCCCTGCCTGTGACATTATAGCTCTTCCCTGAGGATCTGCCTGTGAGCCCTGACCTCACCCTGGGGCTGGTGTTGAGCTGCCTGGGTTCTGTGTGCTGCGGAAAAAGCTACTTTACATGTTTGCAGTGGATAAAGTGACAGCAACCCATGTTTGGTCCCACACACCACCTGGCTGGATCATACTGCCAAAAGGAAACCACAGGACTAAGGCAACTAAAACTACCTGCTCTACTGAAAATTTGGCAGCTGCAGGGAGAGCAGAGCCTCCCTTAATGCTGTCAGCCATCAGCAGCCTCCACTATCCCAGCAGTGGTGAATTCACATGTAGCTTGTTTTTCATTCTTGAAACTGAGATGAGTGTTCCACCTGCAGTCCTGCCTGGTTTCAAGGAAAGGAGGGAACCAACCTTAGCTCTTTTGTATAAAGCCCTTTAAATAAGGTCCTGCTTTAGCCTGATTTTCTGTTTGGAACGTAACAATGAATTCCTGCTGCTTGACTTTGCCATGTTGCTTATATTCAAAGTACAATGGGGAGCCTTCAGAAAAATATAACCTTATTTACAATGTACAAAGCCAATTGGATTTTGGTTAACAATTTCTAAGTGATTACAGCTCACTAACAATACAGGTGTGCTATAGATGCAATGCACAGGGGGGGATTTTTTATTTTAAACCATACAAGCTTTCTTTTATTCATGTCATTCAGGCGCCTCAGGATAATTCACATTTCCAGCTTTCATAATGTGTTGTTCAACCACTGTTTTTTCTCCCTCCCTATTGTACTCTCACAAATCATACTCACTAATTTCTGAAAGCTTTTCATTTCTCTCTATAGGTTGTTGTTTCGTAACATTTTATACAAGAAAAGCTGCTCTTGAGGCACAGAATGCACTGCACAATATTAAAACTTTACCTGGGGTGAGTACATTTACTTTTTGATCCTAATTATTTTATTGACAGAAAAATAGCCCTTTTGCTCTCAATGCTGCTTGGTGCCTCAAATGACCTTGACCTCTGCAAGGAGGGTGGATAAGCTGATGGCGTGTCCTGTGTTGGTGCCAGTCCTGTAGCAATGGCATCATGTCCAAAGGCAGTTGCTGTACTCTAGAAAGTCACTTGGCTGGAAAAGGTACTGATTCCTGCTGACTAGAGACAGTGGCCAGAGTGCAATGTGGATCTCTTTTTAAATTTATTTAAGGGGGAGGGGGGAGAGAAAACATATGGCAGAAAAACACTTCACCACTGGGGCTTCATGCTTGAAAAGGGAGAGAAGAGGAAAAGACAAAACACAGCCAAACTTTGTTAAATGCAGCCTTTATCCACATGGTTTGTAAACAACCTGCATATCTCAGGGTGTTGTGGAGTGTGGTACCACATAGCTGCTTGCGCAGAGTCATCCTGTCTCCTGACATCACCTCTCCTCACCACCTGCTCCCACTGGCACCAGTGTTCCAAATAGTTGTGGTTGTGTTGTACAAACGGTACCTTGCATTTTCCTCTGGTATTTTATATTTAAATTACAGGGTTAGAGAGAAGTATATCACTGGTAATTGCATGTCTTAACTCTGAAATCTTGTACCACCATTTTCATTTCTTCTGCTGAATACTTTGAGGATGGAAGAGAAAAAATATAAAGGATGGAGATATATCCCTCTTGATTCGGGAGAAGTGTTCAAGTATATGTTTGTAGTGTATGGTTACAGACATGAAAATAAATAAATACACTGTGTAAATAAATAGAGCATTGCCTGGACTGACAGTTATATAGCCAATATCTCCCTTAGTTCCTATGTGTTGTGTGTAAAATTGGACACTCTGTGTTTGAAAAATTATATCTGTCCAGTTCACTTTGTGCAAGTGATTTTCTATTAGGAAAGCCACCTCATGCATCATGGAAATGACCGGTGTACAGAGGTGCTGTCATGGGACAGTTACCTGTGAGCCCTGCCAAAGGTAAAATGGGAGTCCTCTGTCATTTGCAATGAAAATGCTTCATGGCATTGAATGGTGGTAGGAAATCTGCAAAGGTAGGCCATCCACAGGAAAACAGGAGAGAGAAGTTGTGGCACTTCAAATGATGTTTTCCAGCAACTGGTCCTTGCAAGGGACAGTATCAAGACTTCACAAGCCTCCCAGTGGGAGTCTTGGCACTTGAGGGTGTAGAGGACGGATGTGCCATCCTCGAGAGAGAAAGGAAGGCTCTGAGGAACAATTCCTTTTGAGTCCTCTTTGGAGCTCAGGCTGAATTTCAGCACCCTCTGGCTCTGCAACCCCAGTTGTTGGTTTCCATCCCCAGTGCCAGAAAATGCTGAGCCCTTGGATGAGAACTCTCTAACCTCATTCAATGTTGCACCTAAACCAACTCACTGAGTAATTGCTCTCCATCATGCTTTGAGTCAAATGGCTGTGTGGACTGGCTGGGTAGGATGGAGGTATCCCAAGCTGCTGGAGCAGCACCCTGCCCAGATAGCATCCCTCAAGCTCTACCACAAGATCTACCCATCACCCCCCTTAGAATTAGACAGACTCTGTTTAGAATCATACAATCAGGGAGTCATAAATGTTGGAAAAGACCTCCAGGATCATTGAGTACCTTTGACCAAAAACCCCCATGTCTATTAAATCACAGCCCTAAGTGCCACATCCAGGTTGGTTTTTTTTTTACACTTCTAAAAATGATGACTCCACCACTTCCTTGGACAGCCTGTTCCAATGCTTGACCACCCTTTCAGTGAAGACATTCATTCTGATGTCCAACCTGAACCTCCCCTGGTACAGCTTGAGGACATGTCTTCTCATCCTGTCACTGATTGCCTGGGGGCAAAGCCTGACCCCCACCTGGTTACAGCCTCCTGTCAGGGAGCTGAAGAGGGTGATAAGGTCACCCCAAGCCTCCTTTTCTCCAGGCTAAACAAATACAGCTCCCTCAGCTGCTTTTACTTTTCTTTGTTCTTCCCTGAGTCCCCCAAGCTGCTTGCTGTGTTTTGAGAGATCTTATTTATCCCAGTGGGTGACTTGGAGGGGCGGATTCCCTCTCTGACTTCCCCATGTACAGGTGACAAAGCTGGCTCAGCTCTGCATTGCATCTTACTTGAGCAGGGCATTATTTTCTCCCCCACTTTTGCACAGCTAATGAGCAGGCAGCAGTTAAAGATGCTAGTGTTTCGATGCTTTTAAAATAAGGTTAAAAAAAAAAAAAAATTTCTAAAGCCCTCTCTAGCTCTTTGTCATTTAAGATTTATCTTTCCAAGCTGTTTTTTCCTGTCCTGACTGTGAGGTTATAAAGTTTTCTTTTAAGGATATGTGGAAATTGCATTTCCATGACTGAGGCCTTGGCTTTAAAAATACTCCTGATACAGCCAGAGATGTTTAGATTTTACTATGAGATAAGTTGTTATACCTTCTTTTTTAAAGGGAAGCCTCTAACAAAGAGAAGCAACTTGAATACATTTCTACTACTTGTCTTTCAGAATGATTCAGCATATATTCTATGACAGATTCTATATTTTGCACATGCAGTATGCTGACATTCAGCATATATGGGGGTACTGTTATGCCGCATCTGTGCATTCCCAAAATAACTTCATTTAAGCACACTTTAGAGTTGTGACCCATGTGCTGGAAATGCTTCACGTTAGCAGGGTTCTCCTATATAAATTTTAGCAATTTCTGTGGTGTTCCTCCTGCCTGCTAAGCAGCTTTTACCAAACAAGCAGGGATCAGTAGTGGATAGTTCCGTGTGTAAAATAGTCTCAGAGCAAATGGAAGCAATCTTCTGTCAGAGCTACAACAAGGGATGAATTTGGATCAGGTTCATTTGGGCATCAAGTGTCAGCTTGCTTCCAGTAAGCGAGGTATGGCCAGTAGGAGGTTCAGCAATAAGGTGTCTCCTGGAAACAAGAGTCCGTGCCTTCCCCTTTTGCTGTCATACCACCATGCATGGGATAAGGCATCCTTAAATGGCCCAGGAAGAAAATCTGAGGCAAAGGCAGGTGATTTATTAGTGTAAGGTAAGGAAACCTGGCAGAGGCAGGAGCAGGGGGCTGCAGGGATGCTGTGGCTGTTGGAACTCATCTGTGTTTTACCTGCACTCAGGTGTAACCTGCACTGCTGCAGAGGTGTGGAGGAGAATAGCTCTGTGCTCATTATTGATAGAGCCTAGATTATTTCTGGGTTTAGTCTCTTCATTTCTTAAATGCAGACTTGCTCCATGTAGCTCAGTAAGCAGGTTTTGGATCAGCACCGGTGAAGCCAAAAAAGTGTGGGTTTAGTGTGAAATTTATGCCCCTTCCAAGGCTGCATGTGCAGTTTAATTTAAGTAGCTTTTTGAGCAAAGCCTGCAGTGCTATGTCTCTATCTCTGCTTTTTGCCTGGACCTCATCCTTAACAGAGACATGA
This sequence comes from Pseudopodoces humilis, assembly GCF_049639895.1. Taxonomy (NCBI): domain Eukaryota; kingdom Metazoa; phylum Chordata; class Aves; order Passeriformes; family Paridae; genus Pseudopodoces; species Pseudopodoces humilis. The sequence goes on along the minus strand of NC_142204.1, from coordinate 67,491,723 downwards.
AAACACCAGTGCTTGATCTGCTCCTTTGAGCTGCACCCTTTTAGTGGACATGAAGAAAATAAGACCAGACATAAATGATTAATGCAGAATCTTGGAAGAAAATATTGCAGGGTGCCTTGCTGTTTGATTACAAGCCTTGGAATTAGTCAACATTTCCATAATTCTAAACCAATATACACCTGTTTTCCCACTGTGATGTGAAGGCACAACTTAATTTAACAGAAACCCCGCTGTGCTAAATCTCTCATTAAATACCAAGCTAGTTCTGTAATTTAAAGTTGCAGCACTACTATTTTAACTGAATTGCCTTTGTATTATAAAATTAATAAGAAGTTAATGATGCACTTTGCTGTATTCTCTCAGATTTATTTTTTTTTCACAGCAACAACAACAAAAAAAGAAAGATAAAGAAGAAAAACATGTCACCAGCTGACATCTCAAGGCTTTTCTGGTTTTAATCATTTTCCTTGAGGATAGAAATTCATTTAAAAGATTTTTTAAAACAAATTTTAAAAACTTTCTGCACAAGTAGGATCAAACATCATCTTTTTATTCATGATTAATATAATCTCTCTGTTAGTCATAATATTCCTTGTCATATATTGGGGCTTTTATCTTTCCTGAAATATGTATTTAGATATCACTTGTTATGTACGATTGCTACTAGGCAGAGAAGCAGATATGCAGTGTTTGAGAAATACAGACATATTGTTATGATGTATGATACAGATCAACGGAACAGGGACGGTTCTCTTCTGTTTACTTGGTGCTGGCATCACAAGTAGCTTTTATGTCTTGCAAATGAACAGCATGAATTTTCAGACGTGTCTTTTCAAACATAGCATGAGAGCAGGTTGCTGATACCCTCTCAGCTCATAAGGATGTGGTTTATATTATTCAGCTTAGAGACAGGTTTTCTTGGAGTGTTCATTTGGATTTTGTTTTAAAAGGCAGAAGGGAGAAAAGGGAAAACCTCAATTTGAATGTAATAATGATCTTAGAAATGGGCTTCTTTGGGATGAGATGTAGAACTGAGGCCTTAACTAGTCTCATCTTCATTAAGAATCTCATGGCTTCGTTAGAGGTGTTTAACTTCTATTCCCTAAACAGAGTAATCCAATAAATTCCACCCATCTGAATTTATTCTGTACCTTCAGTTAGATGTAATAATCTTGGTTCCCCCATGCTCTAATTTGCTGCTTAGTGAAAATTGGCTTTTGTATAGAGGGCAAACCTCCAAGAGCTGTATTCAGGAACTGCTTTAACTGCCGTCATGGCACTGACATTTGTTCTTTGTTTTCAATTTAACATACTTTATTTTTAAAACAGAATGTTCTCTGTTTTGCTGACAAGTGAACCTGGCAGGATTTCCTGGCAAGGGTTAAGTGCAGATAGGTAACACAAGAGCACTATATATTGGTTGGATCTTGGAGCCAAATAGCTGAATAAATGCACCTTTAATGTCATGCAGAGGCAATTTGAAGTCAGAAAGCAATGGGCATCCATTTGTAAAATCTACACCTAGACCTCTTTGGAGTCTTTGTTCTGTGTTTGAACTTAGACTTATTGGACATGGTAAGGGTTATTTTTTGTCTTTATGTACATTTTTTTTATATATCCTTCTATCTAACTTTATCACAAGAATAATTAACAGCCCACACTGCACCCCCATGCTTTTAACAGAATCATGCTTTACGTGGTTCTTATTTCAAGTGGGATATACATATTCCAAGTAGCAGCAAACTTTTTGTATTGAAGTTCTGGCATGAAATTAGGACATTAGCTGTATGAATTGATTTGATTAAGGGTTTAACAAGGAAGAAATACCATTTTAGAGAAAGCTCTTAGTATTTTAACAGCAAAGTGGAGTTTGTAGGAACTGTTTTTCTAAAATATTCATGGCTTCCTTTTTTGCCAGATGTTGTCAAGGAAAACATTTTTAATTTTTGCATTGTAAAAATCACTACTGATTTTATTAAACATTTTTTACATCACAGGAAAGCAGGGCTGGCTTAAAGAGTACTTTGCGCACAGGTTGTATACTGGCTGTAAGGAAACCACAAAGTCCACTTAGGGATGTTGAATAAGAAAAATAATAATCAGAATAATCTGGTCCAAAATGCAGGCACCCATGATGACATACTGTGAAACCTCATTCACTTGCTGATAAAATACTATTTGTCCAACAAGAAGCCAAAAAACCCAAATGTATTTCTGGTTTTCGCTTTACATCATGAACTCCTTTCTAATGACTATCCCAACACTCCTTTCTGGAGTAGTTCAGTAATATCCAGTTCCCTTCTCTGTTTTAAGCCTTATGGTTTGTCAGTACTGTATGAACATTATGTAAAAATTACCTGTAATAAAAAGGTAATCATCCACTATGATTTGAATAATAGCCTGAATATGATATATCAGTGACTCTGAGAGATTTTGACAAACAGAAAGGGAATTCAAAGAGCAATTAACTTAGTTAAGGTTTTGCAGTGATTGATTTATGATGACAAATTAAACTAATTCAGTACCCATATAGCATGGCCAAATGCTGTTTAATGAAGGATCCAAAGAGTATAGAACTGCTTAAGTGATAAAAATAACCAGATGGGAAAGAGGAGAATTCCCAGGGAGCATCTTTTCCTAGGAAGTGAACTATAAGACATTGAATTATGTTGAGAAAGCTAATCTGGCCCATTCCTTCCTTTAAAATACTGTGCTAAGGAACCCACTTAATGATACACTTTGCCCAGCCCAGAAGACATGTGGGTATTTGTTTCTATTCAAAAATACCACTTCTACCCCTGCTTCTCAAAAAAAAATGTTGTACTGACTGCCACTTCAGTGGAAATGTGTATTTGTACTAAGTTCAGATACCTTAGCAGAAAAGTTGAGTTTACACCTACCATTTCTGTGAAACACAGAATGGATCACCAGCCCCAGATTTATGAAATGGAAAAAAGTGACTTAGGAACCCAGTGAAATCTCTGTAAATAGCTGAACTTGCAGCTTAATGGGAGAATGGTGAGCGTTGTGCAGAGGTAGGGAGAGGGAAATTTTCACCAAGTGAAAATAGCTTCTCTAAACTGAGCAAAACATTTAGTTCATAATTATATTTTCCCTTTTTCTCATTGAGGGGTAGAAGGTCAAATTTGCCTTCACCAAATTCACAACCTCATCATTAGGATAACTTTCCGGCATGCATGGAGAATACAGTTCATATCCTCTCTGCCTTGTTTATTGAAATGATTTAGCTTGGATTGACCTAACAGAGCCTTCACCACTGAACTTAGTTAAGATTAGGATCACCATTTCTCCTCTTGAAGCTGTTCCAGCTGTTTGAAAGTATCAGGTTCTGATGGAAGGGAGAGAAAGCAAGGAACAGCACTTGGTTGCCTGGTACTGAGGGCAGTGACTCAGGTACTGTGATATCTGGATATGAGTTCATGCTGTAGTAAGAATTTTGTTCAAACATTTTGAAGAGACTCTCCAAGAACAGAGGAGTGCAGGAAGATGCTGTGCTGAGGCACTGAGACAAGGTGACTAAACCTTGACCTACCTTACCTGGGATGGGAGGGGGTGATGACCTCTGGTATGTCAGGAGGGTGCACAGCTGCACAGGGCATGGGCCTCAGTGAGCTGTTTTAGATCCTAAACATCCATATCAGGTTGTTTCTTTTCCTTCTGGGAAGCAGGAGCACATTGGCCCAGCTGCAAAAGCAGTTAGATGCACACTAGTTTTTTTTTTTAAAAGAACTCTTGGAGTAGTTCAGGTTTTGGGGTTTTTTTCACTGTTTTGCAGTCTAATAATATTGGGATGGAAAGTAAGTAATGCATAATAATGGCTTGACTTCAGAAAAATTTACTAATGTGAAGCTCATCCCCTAAAGGCCAAACCATTCTGGCGTGTGATACTGGGATTTACCTCTGGTTTCCATAACTTTGACCAGTTGAGGTCATCACTGTAAAATCCCTCTGGACCTTTTTGTCCAACTTAGAACATCTTATTCGGTGAGGGTGGAGGATCAGTTCACAGGATATCACTTTTAAGCTGAGTACCCAAAAATCACTGACTTGGAGAACCTTTTGCTGTGCACTTCAGAATCAAAATCTCTGAAGAAAATCAAGAGGCCATCACTGGAGTACTCCAGGGTATTGCAAAGCTCACCAAGATTTAGGTGGGGTGCTTAGCTAAGGACAATAGCCCAGGCACTCTCTTAAACAGCTATTTATCCTCCTGCTGGTGTTAGCTGTTTTCTGCTATCTGGAACAGAAAGTACAGGTGCTTCAGTCAGCCTCATTAACAGCACGACACGAGCTATTAAAATTGTCTTCGTAATGAAAAGCTGGTTCAGGGAGCCTTCCTAGCTGTCTGACTACTCCTACAATAGTGAAATTAGAAAGGAAAATCATGAAAAGAGTTGCAGGCATCAGGAAGCAACATCATTAGAGGTGCCCTTGGATGCCATTTACCTGCCTTGATAGCAGTGTTAGACACCTGTGCATCTGAGTTATGTTATGACTAAGGAGCCAGGCCTCATGGCATGTTTGTATTAGAGAGAATATGAGAGTGTCTGTTCAACATCTTCCTGCAGTTGTGTCCAACCCTATGAGCTGGGCTGCTTCCTTCAAACACCTCTGCTCTGTGGTCCATTGCTGTTGAAGGGATGCAGTGCTGGCTAATTGTGTGTTTGCACTCCTGTGGTGGTGCAGGAAGCTCAAGTAGCCCCAGCCAGTTTCCCCCATCGCAGTCAGGTAATGAATCCCACTGGGCAGGTGCACTGTACTGCTGAATGGGACAGTGTACATGATAAGAGAGAAAACAGAAGTTCTGTCTTCTCTGTGGTGCTCAAAAACCCCATAATACTACAAAAAACAGGTGAAACTGGGTGGTCTGATTGAGTCTCCTGCTCTAATAACACACTTTGGACAATCCTATTCTGCCTAATTAGAAGCGCTCTTCCTAGATTCAGAGACATAATTTATTTTTTGCTCATTCTCTGGAAGAAATTGTCGTCTTCATCAGCTTAGTTGGAAGAGCCACTTTTTTTTTTGTCTGCTCTTGCCCTGTGCTGTGCAGAGAAATCCTTTCTCCTCTGGTCAGCAGGGCCACTGGGGCTGCCAGGAGTACATGGGGAATCATTTGGGTGCAAGCACCAGTCTGGGGGTACAGACGTGTCCATCTGATTGTCTTGGTAAACATTCAAATCCTTTCGAGATGCTCAAATGGACTGTGAATTCCCACCCTGGAAACACATGGAGGACGTGTAGTTGCAGAGCTTGTTTTAGGCTGTCAGTGTGTGGAGTGGTCAGCGCCCTCTAAAGCAGAGAGCAAATATTATTGACAAGACACAGGGGAATGGGTTTAAACTGAAAGAGAGTAAGTTTAGATTAGACTTAAGGAAGAAATTCTTTACTGTGAGGGTACAGAGGCCCTGGCACAGGTTTCCCAGAGAAGCTGGAAGTGTACAAGGCTTGACAGACCTGGTCTAGTGGAAGGTTGAACAAGGCTTGGGCAGACCTGGTCTAGTGGAAGGTGTCCCTACCCATGGCAGGAGATGGAAGCTTGAATGGTCCTTAAGGTCTCCTCCAACCCAAACCTTTCTATGATTCAATGATCCTTTGATTTTATGATTCTACAATTAAAGTGTCAAATACCTTTTAACAGGAAAAGCACTAACAGAGGGAGAAAGCTACTATTTGTCTCACTTTTGGAATGGTCTATCTTTTCTCCTTCAGCTTAGCTGAAATCAGTAATGGCTTTGCTACCAGAGGGTAGCCTGACTATCTGCAGGAGCAGAGAGAAACAGTCATTAAAAAAGATGCCATCATAACTCCATTTATTAACAAAAAGTCTGTATCTATTGCCTTGTGCCAGGGAAGTTAAAAAAGTAAAAACTGCAAAAAGAAAAAAAAAATCACATTGAGCTAAACAGAGTCTTAAGCAGTGGTAAACAAAATGTAGCTTCCTTTGTGGTTGATTTTTATCCAGCTGCAGCCAAATATCAAAGCGATATCAAAGGAAAGCTACCCATTAATTAATTCAGACTGACTTCACAAAGCAAGCTGGAGCTTTTGCTGATATCTGATTCTGACAACTTCCTAATCTTCACAAGTTGTCATTAAGAGTGGCATTAAAACAGTCTGCAGTCAATCCCAGCTCTCGCCCCATTGTAACTCGGAGATGGTCTATCTGCCATCGAGGGGGGAGGGATATGCAAGAAGGGCTTAAAATAAGGAACTTTGCTTCTTTGCAAATGGAATTTACAATGTGTCAGGGAATCACATTAATACACTGCCTCAATCATTCATCCTAGAAATGCTCACCCATTCCCACTTGCGGCCATTACAAGTTGTAGTGAGTGGAAATTTTCTCTTCTGAAGGAGAAACACAGGGAAAAAGCAGAGAAAGAAACTAAAAGAGAAGCTTGTGACTGAAAGGAGTAATTAGAAGTCTGTAATGATCTCTAAGAAAGTATGAATAGAGGCTTATCACTGATTTCAAGATAGAGAACATAGGATTGTGGGTTGAAGAAAGTAAGATTGTGGAAAATAAGACACTAATCAGAGGATAAGATTAAACTAAGAACTTTGAACAACCTGGTCTAGTGGAAGGTGCCTCTGTCTGTGGCAGGGGTGTTGGAACGAGATGAGCCTTAAGGTCTCTTCCAACCCAAACCTTTCTATGATCCTATGAACTGAAAATCTGTTACCTCCACAAGTGAAGCTCCTAATTCCACCATGAAAACACAACACTCAGTGTTCCTTACTGCTGCCAGGATCACTCAGAGAGATTGCAGCCTCCTGCAGAGATGTGAGGGATATGACACCTTTGTATTTCCATTCAGCTGTGAATGGCTCAAATAATTGAAGGGAGTTTGTTTTCTAGACCATCACTTGAGCAAGTACCCACCAGACAGCAACTAATATTGTTTTGTGACAAATTCCTGACAATACCTTAGAGGGAAATGTGCTGTGTTACTATAAAGTATATTCATTTTAAATATTGCAGAGAATACAGAGAAGGATTAGTGCTGTTATGGGAGCACCTCACCCAGTATCCACAGCAGCCTCAATGAAGATGGTGCATTTATTTCCTCCATGGCCAAATACTGCCCAAATGCCAGTGACAAATGGGAATTGTTTTTGGCTGTACACAGAACCAAGGATTTACCATCATAAGAGGTGAAATATAGCTTAGATGAAGTATCAGGAAAAAAATACCCAGTATCTGTTCAATTAGAATAATCTAAAGGATACAAAGTTAAATCCCAGTCCTTATGGGCATTTGGGGTCGGAAAGTATTAGAAAATAAGGGATAGGCAGTAATCCTGTATTGGCATTAAGTCGTTCGAGATGAGCTGCTGGATTTTTTCATCTCTCATTTCTCCGATTGCTAAGAAGTGAAAGAAATTGCTATGCTGGGTAAATATAGAATCCTCCTATTTGTACAAAAATATATGATTAACCAAAAAGAAAGATCTTGCTAAGTAAGAGCTACAGTCAGTCTAAGTGCTGTGCTTATATACTTGTGTCTGGAGGGCTCTGAGGGTTGCTCAGGCAGGCGTGTCCCTTGCCTCTTGTGACCCTGTTCATTTTGCAAAGAATGACATGGATTTATCCCAGTTTAAAAGTGACCTGGTAGCTGACAGCCCTCATTGTCTGCTACTTATCTTCCTCCCTGTTGACATGAGAGCCAAAAATAGAGGGTGTGACGTGGGGAAAATTTCTTTACTGCACCCATTCCTCTTTCCCTGCGCTTTCCTTGCCCTTTGCTATAGCTTCACTGACACTGCAACATCCCTCAGGCTGCATTAGCCTCTCTCAGAAAAGGTAGCATATGCTGAAGAAACAGGAGTTCAAAACTTCCCAGTAGCTCTAAATGCTACCTTTGGAGCAGGTAGAATGAATGATGCAAGAGTTTTTAGCTCAGTTGGTTTTATCAGAGGACCTTCTTTATAGTTCTTTGTGGCCTCCAGCTGTTCCACCTGAAGCCATCCCTGCAAATAGATTTCCTTGACCTTTAGGCGAGTTGCACATAAAGATGTTACTCACAGGGCATGGACAGAGAAAATTTCTAATTGAGTACAGTAGCAGTAAAGAATAAGGAAAAGAAGACAAGTTTTCACATACTGATGCTTACAGTCACTAAATTGTGTTGTTGCTTTTTTTCAAGAAAATCAAGGGGCCCAGTTTCTGGACACAGGCATTAAGGTTATGCTTTGGATCAGATGCTGGTTTGGAGCTCTGCAGATGGGTGGAGGCAGGTTGATTTTGGCTTTACTCTTCCTAGCACTGTCCCTTTTACTAATGAAATCTTAATAACAGCTTGGTCCAAACACTACAGCCAGCTGGAACTGACTCATTCTTCAAAAACATATGTTTCTGCTAATATTGTCCATTAATTTTTTGTTTGTTTCACTTTCCAAAGCACCTATTGACAGAAATATTCAAATGCATTAGAATTCCTGAAAAGTAGCATTATAAATATATAGTGCTTGTTTAGTTTGAATGCAAACCCCTTTCCGTATCCCAAAGAAAGCATTGGCAGAGTACATTAGCTACAGAGATGCTAAAAAATTAAAGAGAATGAGTTCATATGAAGGGTGGTTAAAAATAACATGGTTGCACAATGTGACTCTTACTGGTGTTTGTAACTGTATGTATACACAACTAAGCATTCATATTTTCATGTGGACAGTGTGTGTTTTTGTGTGCTGTGGCAGTATTGTTCTGTTTTCATAGATGGATTGAATATCGAGCTATCTTTTTCATTCTCTCTCCACAGCCAGATTATTTCGCCAGTGCAGACTATTGGCATAACATTGAGAGTTTGGATGCTGATACTGGATAGTCGTGGAAAATTCCTCTAACTTCAGCTCATGGAGAGCTTAAATAGAATTTATGAACCATATCCTCATTTGGCATAAAATATTATGGCTCTGCTAGTTCAACAATAAAACCGTACTACTTACCCTAGCTGATCTCAGTCAGGAGAGTAGGATTTTTGACATCTTCATTCAAAACTTCTTTTCTACCTGAATGCTTTGGCTATGCCCTGCAATATTTAGAGGCATGAGTGTTGACAAGTAGTTTGGGGCTCATGTCTGACCTTTGAAGAAATCTGGATTGGTCTGTGTTTGGTAACAGAGAGGAATTTGACTGCCCCTCTGCCTTCTGGGGAGGAGAGAATTGTGAATCGAGACATGTATTCTGGACGCAGAAGTCCTCTGTACCTTTACGAAATGAAAAGTGAAAACAGCAGCAGCCCCACATCATCAGGGCCAACTTTATCTATATATTGTAGCCTTTGCTCTAATTTAAAAGGTAGTATTTAAATAGATTTTATAATTTTGATGCTTTTGGGGCTTATTTTAGACTTACCTCAATCACACTTTTTAGCTATAAGATGTTCTTGCTGATCCATTGTAATGCAAATAGGAGAGCTTTCCAACAGAACTTTAGAAAAGCTTTACATAAAAAAAAAATAAAAAATCCAATAGCCTAGAATTTGAATTTTGTACAAAATAATAGACTCTAGTTTCTGTCAGAAGAGGAGCCCAAGAGCGTTGTTGAATCAAGGTGACCTTCCATGCTGCAGAAAGAGTCAGGCAGAAGATCCACTTAGCAAATGAACAGAAAAATCTGTGATGTGAAACTGAGGGAGTGGCTGAGACTGGTTTCTCTCTTACTGAATGAAAGCAAAAAATTAAGAAGTGTAGATGAGATAACACTGTGAAAGAAACAGAGCAGCCCCTGACTATGCTTTCTTGCCTTTCTGAAATGTTGCTGTCGCTAGTCATTCCTTTTAAAGGGTTATCTCCTGAATTCCAGCTTGGCAAAGGTAGGGGATATTGATGAGGATAATCACATGGTGTTTTCCCAGAGCATAGTTCACCAAGGAGAACAAACAAGCACAGAACAGCGTAAGTATTAAAATAAAACTCATGCAAAACAAGCATTTTATATCCTGGTCACTTTGGCCTCTCTCAGAACTGAGCTTGTGTTTTGCATTAAAAAAGTCATTGCATGTTTTTAAAAACCTATGATTTAAACTAAATTTCTTCACAGTTATTGATATCCAGAAAGAAATGTTATTTTCTTTTTGGTTGGGACTGGGTTTTGGGGGAAGAAGAAGGACAGGGTAGAGGATTGCTTTGTTTTCTTAACAAATTTCTAAAAATTATCCTAGAAGTTGATGTGGAATCAGAGGGATTTATGTAGAAAGGGAGGGGTTTCCTGTGGACCAAGCTTGAGCATTAACACCCTAAAATGGTGACCACAGACTGAGCTACTTGAATATTTTCATTTGGTAGCATGAAAAGTCTTTTTAAAATGGGGATTTCTTCTTGAGTTTTCACAGATTCTGAGAAGGGAAAAATTCCCTGAATATGCCCCCAGGAGTCAGTGCTCCCTAAGTGGGGGATCTGGGAGAAATGTGAAATCTGCCTTTGCAGACCACTCAAGAAAGAACAAGTCTCTGCTGCCTTCTCCTTTTGAGATGGATGAGGGACCTCTCTGTCATTCCCATGGGAAGACTTTATGTAGAAGATTACTTAATAGGTAGCATGTTTTGGCTTTGCTCTGGCTCTGTTTTCCAAATACTAATATAGGAGGAGGGGGTGTTCTTAGTTTTGAAGGGAAAGTCTCAATCTCCTTTAAAGTCTCAATCTCCTGTTGACTTCTGGAAAAAAACGCCCATCAGGGGAGATGGAAGAAAGTACATCTTCAGAACACTTGAGTCATGTCCAGTGGGACACTGACTGGAAGGCTTGTGTCATGCTGGGAATTGAGTCCTGCCGTCTTAGGTCATGCTGGGCAAGTCCACCCAATGCACAGCAAGGCTTCATTAGTTATTAGCTGACATCCCAAAGCCACAACAGCTTGGCTGGCACTTGGTTCCTCCAGCAGCCCTGGATCACTGCTCCAGGTTCTTATGTCGCCTCTCAAATGGGGTATCTAGGGAGTAGTCCTGTAAAAATAACCCTGCTTGTGTGGAATATGCCTGCTAAACAATGTCTTGCCTACACCTGATGATAAAATGACAAGATTTTGGCGTGATAGACTTGGCTTCAATTGTGGACTAATTCCAGATGCATCACATGGAGCCTCTATGCCTTTTTCCCATCTTCCTGCTGCAAAGAGATAGCGGCAGCCAGAACCTCGCAGTGGTGTTAGGGGAGGAATCAATTAGAGCGTGAGGAGCTGGGCTCTGGTGCAGTGCGGACAGTTCGGCTCCCTCCCACTGGATCATCATTCCAGGCCATGCCATGCTTCCCTGCGTGACACTGGGCAAGCTGCCGCCTCGCTGCGCTCCATTTTCCGCTCACAAACCTGGGCAGCAGTTTTTGCCCCTGGCAATCACCTTGAATGGGTGTTAAAACCCAGTCAATTAATGTCACAGAGAGACTTCAGTTATCTCCCCGCCCCACCCCACTGACATGTAAACTCCAATTGGCAAAATGTCAACAGAAGTTATTGCTGCTGCCGATGAGATGGATAACTCTTGCTGTTAAAATAATATCTGATGTTTTGCTCAGATGTCTAATGGGTTTGTTTTAAGCATGGATGATGCAGAATATCCCCAAGGCATTATTCTCAACAAGTTATAGAATCCCACTTAATGTCTATTTTTAGGATTGAATAGGTTCTGTAAAGGCTCATTTGTTTGAAGAAAAGATTGTTAATAACTTTGCTTTCCATGTGATTTTGAAGAGAAAATTTTTGGCCATACCTCCCCTTCTTTATCTTCACTTTGTTTGGATCACCTGTGTCCTGAAGTTGTTGCCATTAGTGTGAGAGGTAAGAAATTAAGGAATTAAATAAAGGGAGGAGAACTGCTAAAAGAGCAACAGTAGCTATTTGTATACTAGGAAGTGGTCACTTTTAAGATATCCAACTTGTTAATTTCTATATGAGGGTACAACATTTAAGAGACTGAGTGCTACAGGTCAATTAGTAAATGTACAAGAGGAACAGCAGGATGTGGGAGTGACTGTGAAAGGGATCACTAGATGAAGACTTAATAATAATAATAATAATAATAATAATATTGTTATTATTATTTTAAAGTGCAGCATTGTTTTTAGTCTCCCTAACTAATGTTTAATTTAACTTGAATTTAAACCACAGAGTATAGTGGATTGCAAATGACTGAGTTGGAAAGCTTCCAAAAGCCATTGAATTTCAGTGGTTTCAGTGTTCTCCGGTAAAACAACTTGTTTTAAGCAAGCTATATGCTTGTTTCTGTGCTCTAAATAGAAAATAATGATGTTATGCATTACCGCATGAACTATATTTGGCATCCACCAGCAATATTCATTTTCTCTTGCTTCTCTCTCTCTTCCTCCTTCCTTCCCTCTCTCTCTCTCGCAAAAAAAGCATGTATATATGTCTGACAGTAATCTAGGAGGCCAAGTAACAGATCGCATTCTTATACTACTAAAATTGTATGAATGCCTAACACATCTTAAATCCCTTAAATTGGGATTTATGAAAGGATGACAGCAAACAATCTTCTAGCTGTGCCATGGCTCAGGCAGTTACAGCAACTGCTTTACATTTATTTGTGAGTCTAAGTGATAAATGCACATTTGTCCTCCTTTTATCTGTGAATAAACGAAGGTGAATGACTTCAACCAATACTGGGAATCCAAATTTCTGCCTGTGCTGGTGAAACACTTTCCTGCCTGGTGTGTGGGCATATTTTTGGGGGAAAAACATGGGCTGCATACTGTTCCCACTGGACAGTATGGACAGGATATCCTGTTGTGAGTGGAAGGAGGAGTATAGCTGTGTAAATGCAAGCTGTGCCACACCACTGAATTTAAGATCCAGAGAGCAGTCCTTTGCCTCTTATTCACTAGTATTTATTTGGCCTTGGAGATTATCCCCAGTTCCCAGAGAAGTTCCCGAAGCACTAGCCAGATATTAACTGTGTAATTCAAGTTAGTTTGACCCTAGAGGAGTCATTCTAAACAGTTCTTTTCGATAGGAAAATACACCTCTTTCACTTCTGGGAAACTCATATTACTTGTGAGTCACAAGGGTTTAAATAAGTAAAAACAGCTGGCAATGAAAAGATGTGAGAAATGAGTGCTCAAGAGCTCCTCTGAAAGATCCTATGGAAAAACTGGGGATCTAAAAGCTGAAATGAGGGGTAGGGAGTGGGGTGTAGAAATATCTGCACATAAATAGTCCAGAAAAACAATGGTCTCTTAAACACTGAAAATTATTTAATCCTCTGGTGCTTATGAAGTATTTTCTCTTCTTCCCCTAGTCTTCTGGTAGGTCAGTACATTCCCTCCTGACTTCCAGACTCAGTAGAGGTTCTCAGAAACCTGGTTGGTCCTATTTTTGCCTTGGACTACTGGTCTAATTAAACTGCACTCACTAATTGGTCAGGAACTTGGAGAAAGCTTTGAATTCATTTCCAGACCAGAGTTAGGCAAAGAACAATTTTTTCCCTCTGGTTTTCATGCTGGTACCTCTTAAGGTGTTTTTCTTCTGAGCCCTTAGCCTGTCTCTGCTACTCCTTTTAATATTTCCTTCCCCTTCAGTTTTCCTATTGATTCCAAAAGTCATAGAATTTATAATCCTTCACCCAAAAAGAATATTAGGGTTTAATTAAGGTCTAATGTCTCTTCTTCTCTATCCTACATTCTCTCTTGACATTTTACAGTTCTGAGATGTAGAAAATACAAAAGAAGTCCCCTTTGGCTTCAGTAGTGATTAATGCTAGCAAGGAGCAAGTCCCAGAGTGCTAGAAATGGCAAGACATATGCAAGCTGTCATCATTTAATCCTATTGCTTTTTGCTGGGTTTGGTTGTTACCCAAGTAACCCAAATTCTTCAAATTTACCCTTTGCTTGGGGGGAGGTTTAGCTCCATTTTGTGTGGTGTTTCTCTGTGATGTGGTTTGTAGGAGTGACAGGGAAGGGACAAACTCAGTTGGGTCATGGCTAGAAACTTACAGGCAGAGCAGATGACAAGGAAGGGAGGAAGCAGACAAGTCTGGAAAGGGCTAAGATCTCTAGAAGTCTGCTGATGGCTTTAAAGGATTATGTAAAGGTGATGACAGGAATGGTAAGGAGTGAGGAGTCATGGGTAACATTCCCCACACACAATCCCTCAACTCTGATGGTGAAAAGACACATTCTGCTTAACATTAGAGGACTTGCAGGAGGTGGTGTTTGACTGCCATACTGAGCTGGGTGAAGGTGGGTCTGATGTGCATTCAAAATCACTTCTTGCCAAGTTGTTTTCCTTCCTCAAGGCATAAGGAATGACTGGAGCAAGGCATGTGCATCCACAGTGGCAGGAGTGGACAATAAAAGCTGCTAATAGATGTAGTAATCATGTTTGAAGGTGCTTTTGCAATGGAACTTAAAAAAAAAAGACTTTTCAGTCTAGGTGGCCAGAGTTTCAGAGGGTATCCAAATTTCACAGACTCAACACAGCTGCAGCAAAATGAGCCCATCAGCTTCTGCATCTTCACTGAAAGGCATCTCCTGCTTTTAATCACTGAAGTCCCGTGTAAGACTAACATACTCATGTTTAATATCTTAAAGCAGCCAATACATACCATTTCGAGTGCCAACTGCCTCCTCCTACAAACCTTGCTTCACTTGCAGAAATTGCTGCTTGGAGGAAGTCTTTAGCCTACCCAGAATATCTGAATGCCCATTTCTCTTCAGAAAATTGATGGAAAGCAGGTGTCCAAAAGCCTTTCCAGCAAATATATTGACAACTCTGAAATGTGATTTAAGCAGTTGCTGTTGATGCAGTGGTGGCTTGTAGTGTGCCAATCCCATGCTCATCCACGCCTGGAGACAGTTCTCACCCATTCACCCCTGACACCTCAGGCTTAAGGTTACACCTGACCTGAAGCATCCCCTGACTAAACAAAACAAACCACAAGCTGATCGCCTTGTGCAATGTGCAACCACACAATAGTAATCACAGCTAATGACTCTGCTAAATGCTAGACTGCACACACCTCCTTGTTTGCTGTTTGTTTTGTATACAGAAGGTAACATCAACTGAATAACGAGGATGCCAAGTTACAGATGGGGTTGTGGAATCGTATTTGACAGCCGATTAGAGTAATCTGACAGAAATGATGACTTAATCACCACGACAGACTCCAAATTCCCAGATAGAATTCCACCCAGGTTAATCTAATTTCCTTGCAATATTTTTGCCAGAAATAGACTCTTAGCTGGCTTGTTTTCTCCCATGCAGATGTCACATGGCTTTGACAAGAATGTAAATAGGTACTGTTATTATTGTTGAAAAGATGGCTTTGAGGCTCTAAAGCTGGAGAGGTTGCATGCCTTTGAGATGCATTGGGTTGCTTTGCTGTGTTTTTTTCTCTAATGGCATTATGTTTACATACAGCAAGATGTACTCAGGAGAAAGAGGGGGGACAAAGATATAACTATTCAATTGTAATTCCAAGCCATGGAGTTGTCCTGCTGCTGCCCTGGACATAGCCAGCAGCCAGATTCTCATTAATTTCAGGGGGATTTTCAGGGTTGCATGTTTGACAATTGTTTCTTTGCCTTTTGGATTCCCATGGACTGCCTCAGCACCCCTGCTTGGGATGCACCCAAGGAGAGGCAGTGACGTGCTTGGCCCCAGGTTTTGGGTGGCCTCTGTGACAGCACAAGCAGCAGTGATGCCCCCAATTTGCTGCCAGCACTGCCACAAGGCACTGGCAACCTTGGGCAACAGGTATTTTCCTGCTCTCAGTGTAAAACAGTGGCATGGTGTGTTTTGAGACCAATGGGCAGAGAGTGCCTGTAGGAAAGGCAGGTCATGCCCTACTTGCTGCACAAGAGTGCTCAGTAGAACTCTGTAATATTGATGAGGAGAGGTTGATCACAGCCCATACTCCAGCCTGGGTTTGATATCCCCATGCACAGTGCTTGCCAGGGGAAGCTGCCCATGCTCAGAAAGAATTTGCCTGAGAGCTGTGTTGTTCTCTTTTACTGTGTCTGCTAAGCACAGGATGATGTTCAAGTTAATAAATTACTTGCTGAGGCTATTTTTCTTATTCTTGCATCTTTATTAATTGTAAATGTGCATTCATAAATACTGTATTTTCATAAGCAAAGCTTTCTCCAAGAAAAAAAGAAAATGTTTCCTGTTGTTCTGTGTGACAACATGACATACTGAGAAATCACTTACCTTGAGATCCATAAGTGATGTATAGCTACAATAACAGCTTTCTGATAAGACGGAAAATCCTTCATTTCAGTAGATGACATGATTCTAGTGAGTGGCATCTAATTTGAAACAGTTTTATATCATCTATAATCTTTTGGAGGGCCTGGGAAAGCACAGCTATTTTGTTGTTTTATAGCCTGCAGTTATACAAGAAAGATACAAAACATACAGCTTATTTTCTCTTTTGCTCATTGTAGAGTGAAAGAATAGTACCTATTTAGCTTTTGTCTCTGCCCCTTTAATTTTCTTATTCACTTCTTTGAGAGTCATTCTTTTCTTTTCTTTTCTTTTTTACACCTACCTTTAAATATTTTATGGGTGGAGAGCTTATAATATGTATTGTCACGGCAGTTGTCTCTAGAGGTCAGCAATGAGTTTAATAATGAGATGCGAACCAGTGACTCTGTAAAACCCATTTCAGGTTATAAATGGCATGTTTTATTGAATCTAGTGTTAAAGGTTGTTAACGTATCAATTGGTGATGGTCAGGGTTAAACAAGCTTCAACATGAGCCCTCTCATGTTAGGAAACTGTCAGTAAGGTATTTTTCCACTTTCTTCTTTGCTGAAGCCAGGTTTGTGTATCACATCTATTTTTCTGGGGGTGTTCTGCAGTTTAAACTCTCCAGGCCTGAGCTGGATCTTCTATTAGTTTTGCACCGATATAATTTTAAGCACAATGGCATCTCTCCCAAATTCAGCTTGATGGTGTGAAGAGAATTTGGACCATGAGTTTTTAGCAGGAGCTTTTGAAATCAAGTCAAAACCCATTTGAAGTATCATGTTAAATCTTGCATCTTGCTTCGTGAATGTACCAGATTACTGAGTTAATGAACTTGGGGTAATGATGCGTGACTGAAGAGGATGACTTTGGATATGCAGCAAATGTGTTTGTCAGGTAACCCTGATCTTTCTGGTGTGACCATGGGCTGCAAAAATAGCTTCTTCATGTGAATGTGGTCTAAAGTTGGCTTCTCTGGTTCAGGAAGTTTGAAAAGTGAGAGGTTTTTAATGTTGTTAGAATAGCTTTTATTCAGAAGTCTTGAAATTGGGCTGGGTTTTTCACTAATATTCTTGCATATTCCTGAATTTTTAATACTTGCCTTTCTTTCCTCTATTTTCTCACCACTCCATTGCTCCTCAGAGACATCAGTAACCTGCAAAAGCCTTGTGGAGCAAGTTACACCCTTTTTTTTTCTTTCTGTTTCTGGTTGCTGAGTGGACATGCTGCCTCACATTCCCATGAATTTTAAGTCTCCTGTAGTATCCAGTGTATTGTTGATGTCAGGACAAATCTTAAGCAATAAAGGAGACAGAACTATCGAAGTTCCCTTTTTTCTATAAAACTGATCTAATAAGAGTGGTGGCAGACAAATGCTGGGTATTAAAGTCCATTTAGGAAACAAATGATTCAAAGAGAGCAGAATTGTTAAAACTGAAGAAAATTTATGCATCCCGACAACCACATCTACCTTGTGGCTTTGCCTTTCCCTAGGATGCAGTGGGGAGTTGTGCAAGCAGCACAGGAAAGACATTGATTTGCAAGGCCAGGGAACATTCTGGACTTTGAGTAAATCTAAGAGAAATATTCACAGCAATATTTTATATTTTCTAAAGAATCCAGCAACTTTTTCCCTGGTGGTTAAGTTACTTCACCAAAAGCAATGCAGATGTGGGTTTCTGAGCTTTGAAAGCATGCTTGATATGAGGGCATGGATGTTCTCCCCTGCTCAGCTGTTTCTGTTTCCCAGAGTTTGTCATAACAGTCTTTTATTAAAAAAATGGAATTGCCTCTGACATTTTCAGGCAATACGCAGCTGCGCTGCACTGAAAAATGATACAAAAGTAAAAAGAGCATACATTTTTTCACCTGTTCACGTGAATTGGTAAAGAATTACTGAGGAGAGAAAAGGCAGTGGCCCTGCTGCTGCTGGAAGGTTTGTGCAGTCAAATCCCAGTAACTGTGTAGAGCCCAAGAAAGAAAATAAAAATGGGGTTTTCTTTTGCAAGCTTAAACATCTCCCATGCTGAATCTCAATGTGAGGTCAGTTCTGGAAGCTTTTGAGGAGCTGTAATAAAATTTCCCTTAACACACCACAGCGACCACAGGGCTGGATATCACCAATGTCCTGTGGAAAACTCTGATCATGAGGAGCTCAACTGCTGTGGTATTATAATTCCTGAAAGAACAAAAACACCATTTGTAGAAATTTTATTGCAGCTGTCAACAATTCAGCATGGGAGCAGTATCGTTGAGTAGAGAAAGCTGAGGACACACCAGAGTGTGCTAAGATGGGATGTTCAGCACAGAATGCTGCATACAAGGGTTGGTTTCCTTTGCAGTAAGAGGGACATGAATGGAGGAAGAGGTTGAAAAGGAAACAGGATTTGGAGTTTTTATGGAAACCAGAACTGTTACACGTGGTGTAACATTCCATTGTGGTTGAAGCTTTATGAATGAATGTGTAATGTATTCTAAAACAAGAAGATGAGATACTAAACAATTATAGGAACCTGTTTTAGGAATCAAATTCTCTTCTTCTTCAGTCCTGAAAGAATCAGCACAGTTTTTTAATTACAAGCAAAGTTCATTTGTCAAACTCAACTCCTCTGAGTATGTTTGAAATGCTTGCTAGTTCTTAAATTACTTGAAAATTACATCTTGGTTTTGGCAGTGGTTGAACTCAAGATAAAAAAAAAGTTGGTAAAACAGAAACCAAGCATGCCATAAACTAATGAGAGCTGTGACTTTAGAGGTCTTCTGAAACTAGATACAGCAAATTAAAGATTTATATGAGTCCTATGGGCCCAATGATTTTTTTTTAAACTTCCTCATTATAAAATACTCCTTTACCATTTTATTCTTTCCTATAAGCCTATAATACAGTGTTATTTTGAACTTACATAATTTCAACATGTTTAATATTAAAACGTGTCTCTTTTTAGCCCATCATTAAAAACATCACTCTTGATTTCCTATGACTGTCCAACCTGCCTTACTCTCTTTCATTTTTGTTTTTAGATGCATCATCCTATTCAGATGAAACCCGCAGACAGTGAAAAGTCAAATGGTATGTGTTAATTTATTCTTACTTAATTGCATCTTTCTCTAAACTAAAGTTAGCCAAACACTGTAAGAGTTTTTGCTTTACTCCTTTTGTGGTGAATATAATAAGCAGTTTCCCTACACATGACATGTTGGGAAGGTGCTGGGCTGCTCTGAACTCCCTTTTGTCTTCTGTTTTAAAGAAGGAAGGAAATGTCCTCAGAAAGGGTCCTCCTTGTAACTGCTGTATGTCCTGACCTATCTCACTGCATACATCCTTCCTTTGGGTTCTCCTAACAGAGGTAATGTGGGAGCACCTGAGACTGATAAGATGGAGATAAAATGTTAATGCTGGAAATTGAAAATAAGAGAAACAAAAAGGCATACTTGTGTTAACACGCTATGTAAGTACATGATTGGCCTTAAACATTTGCCAAAACTACCTGTTTACAGAAGGATGCCATTCTGTGTCTGAGCCAAATTTAGGTTTTAATCATATGCTTCATTATGAGCTGGGAAGCCCACTTTGGAGCTCTCTGTATACTTATTCCTCAAAACGATTGAAAAATGAATGCCATAAAGACAGTAATATCCATTTGGAATACTAGGGTACTGCCTAAGTGATGTATATGACATGCAAAATAGATGGTAAGCTAAATCTATTAAACATGCTAGGTTTATATATTCAGGGAAATAAGATAATCGAATGGTAGTGCAACTTGGCAGCGTGTGATTCTTTAAAAATATATACGTGTCTATTTTGCCCCTTGATTTGTTCCTGTAATTTTCTAAAATATATGTTAAAGATATCATCTGCCTTCTTAGATTGCAAGAGCTTCATTTTCCCTTAAGGCCCACATAATCAGAGCTGGTTCCTCCAACAGGCATCTTTGCACCTCATTAATTAGTAATCAGGGCAGAAGCCGTGCACTTAGAGATCTACATACCTGCAAATGTAAATTATGATTGGGCTCTAAATCTCTCCGCAAGGCTTTTTTAAGGGTTCTTTTTTTGCTAATTGTAGTGCATCCCTTTTTCAGGCTTCTCCAAGGATTATGAAGTTTGGAAGGAAATTAAAACTTCACATTATGCTAGGTTTCCCATTATGATAACTTTCCAAACAAAAGTGGCCAAGAGCACAGGAAATATGAGCCCCCACCCATTTGTGGGAGGGGTTGTTCTCTGTCAGATTGGAATCATAGAATCGTTGAATATTTTGAGCTGGAAAGGATGGATATCCATCCATGAGGGTTCTGTAAGTCTAATTCCTGGCCCTGCACAGGGCAATCCCAAAAGTCCCACCATGTTCTTAAGAGCATTGTCAAAATGCTCCTTGACCTCTGTCAGTCTGGTGCTGTGACCACTGCTCTGGGGAGCCTGTTCCAGTGCCCAGCCACCCTCTGGGTGAAGAACATTTTCCCGAAGATTTTTTAGCAGTGATTTCTTGCTGTCTTTGAGTGCTCAGAATAGAGGCCAAGGCACCTGGATGGGCAGAAGGACTGAACTTTTCAGGCCTCACTGCAGTCAAGGAGAACATTGTTGTTGGAATCCAAGCTCCAGTCCCTAGTATTTAGTGCTAGCAGTGGGCACAATTATCCTTTAGGCACAGGAACGCTGGCCTGAGCTCTCTAAACTAAGAATGGCCTCCATGAGTTCTTCTTTTAAAGACAAATTTCACCTCAGTTTCCTTGGCAAATTAGAAAAATAAGAGTCAATGGGTCAGAATTGACTCCCAGTGAGTTACTTGTTCATTGCCTGAAGTGTTTCTGAAGGAGATTGAACATATTGGAAAAAACACTGTGGGGAATTGTGCAAATTCTGTCTCTCTGCAAGTAGCGCCTGCTTGGAAAGCAGGGTAGGTTGGCTCCTGGCTGCTGCTGTTAGTCTGGGGTTATCTGCATGAAACTCCTGTCTGCACTGTGGGATTACTCTCTTATTTTCTGGCATCTATTCAAAGTATAAAAAATCACAAGGGTTTTTTCATTTTTTTTCTTTTTTCCTTGCCTTTCTTTGTATTTTTGGGGAAAAACAAATTGTCATTTTCAGGGTTCCAACTGTCAAATTAAACACCTTTTTAAATTTAGACTCCTGAAGGGTGTGGGAACTTTTGATAGGCATGTTCAAGGGGTGGTGAACTTTTTTTTTTTTTTTTAATCGACTGGAAAAATAGGAGGCAAACTAATACCACAATGATGGTAATAATGGTACAGCCCCTCAGAAAGGCAGGGTGTAGGCATGGGGTTCATGGAATGGGTGACAGTTTGTGAGCAGCGTGGAGACCAAGAAAGGGAAAAAACAGCAGCATGGGGGATGTGGAGGTTTGTTTGGCACATGTTTCCTGTATGCTCCAGGCTATCCATCTGAGGAGGTATATTATCCATGCCAACTGTAAACTGTAAACTGTACCTCTTCAAGCAGATTGGCAAGTTCAAAAGGGAAAAGAAAAAAGACATGCCAAGGCATCTTGGTTTTCATGATCCGTGGTGGTTGAGCTTTTGAGAAATACTCAAATCTCTTTGATTTCTGAGTCATGGGAGGATACTGGTGAATTTTATGGGTAGAGTGGTGTTTCTCAGTTTGCAAACAGGTTAAAGAAATTTTCTTGGTCAAAAATTTGTTGTGAAAATATGTGTAGGACAAGTTGAATACTGTACAATTCTTCTGAGCTTGTACATGTTTATGAAGGATTGATAGACCTGTTCAAGTTCCATCAGGAGGAAGGAATGGTACTCTCAATCAACTTACAGAAGTTTTCAAAGAACGATATTTGCTGTGTGATTAAATGCCTGCCCCCCATATTGAATCCCTTGTGAAAAAGCTTTGAATGAGCATCCAAGCCAGAGACTACCAGGATGAAATGCTCCTCCTTTTCCATCACTGTTCCTGCTCTTAGATGTCTGCATCACCTGAGGAATCTTGTCCCTTGACACCAAGCTCACCCCATGGAAACTGGGAGATGGGTATGGAAAGGACACCTCCAGCACACCTGGACCAGGTTGCTCAGAGCATCTCCTGGCCATGAACATTTCCAGGGCTGGGGCATCCACAGCTCCTCTGGGAAGTCTGTTCCAGTGGTTCCTTCCCTGCCTACAATGTGTCTAAGACGTTTCTCTGGTCATGCAGATGAAGCAAATCTTGATCTCTTCCACCAAGCTTTTAGCACCTAGAATTGATGGGGCAAGAGTTGCCCTCAGATTTAATTAATTTGTCTACCCAGGGGGATTCTGAAAAGTTCTGTTGAAAAACATAACATCTCTTGAAGATTTGCAGATCATGAATTTTGTGGTGTGTCCTGGTCTGATCACCTTTCTGCAGGTTGTTTTAACCTGTCTAGAAAGTTTTGGTTAAGGATTTTCTGCCAAAAAAGCATGTTTCAACTTTGAAGGCTCCGCCATTACTAGATTCATCACTCACAGTATTTATCCTTTTAAGGACATTTTCCCTTATTCAAACAAAGGGGGTTCCTCCAGTCTAATGCTGAAGAACTTACACACACCTGCTTGACTCTAAGTTGTCTCTGGCAATTAACATCCCACAATTTGCAAATGCTTGAATGTCTTGGATCTGCATTTGAGCACAGTCAGTACTTTCAGGCACATATCCTGCAGACAGTATGTTCTTAAATGGATCAAAACATCACTGCTCAGGGAAAATGACAAAATTCTCTATTTAAAAAAATTAAAGTAGGGAGGAGGGTAGCTGAGTAATCTTACAATTTATTTTCATTGATTTTATTAGTGGAAAATTAAAAAAATTAATTTTGAAATTCTAAGTAGCACAACTTTTCCGATTTGGAGGTAGTAATTAGATGCCATATGTTAGCACTAACACATAGAAAACTTGATAATTAATGCAGGCAGCTCCGGATTCAGGTGTGACTTTGACAGATTGTATGCAAGGGGTTTTCACAGGCTTACAGCTAGGGATAAAAAGTCTGATTTCACCTCTTCCCTTCTATGTGGGAGTAAAAAAACCAAAACAAAAAACTCTCCACACCATTTATACAAAATTAACTATTTATCTATTTGCTCAAAAAAGAAAGCATCTTCTGGGAAGAGAATGCACTCTTTCTGGCTGGACTCCTCAGAAATGTACAATAAAGGGTTATAATTTTGATCTTTCAGAATTTTGGGGGTTTAGAAGAATGAAAAGTTATGTTGAATCTTCAGGGAGATTTCCCACAATTATTACAGGGTTTAATTCTTTTGTAGCATTCAGAAAATAATCTCTACTCCTTTATCCTCCTGGGTTAGTGCAAGCAATCTAATACAGCCTGAAAGAAATGCTCATTACTGAAGCAAATAGAGTAAAGCTAAAAAATTAGACCCTTCAGGATGTTATTCTGCACGCTGGATGTAGTGCTCTCAGAAGACAGGAGGCTCAGTTTGAAAAGTTTCCCCCCCCAGCAGAGAAAGACTTCATCTCAGATAACCCTTGATGGCTAAGGCAGAGTTGTGGGTTCAAACACGATGCCCAGGCATGCATGCTGGTGATGGCAATGCTAGCCTTCACAGGGTTACAAGAGCAACTCACCTCATTTTAAAACAGATGTCTGTAACTCTCCATGCAGTGTTCCTGCATTCTGGCAAACCCCACCCCAAATCCAGCAGGCTTAGCACTGGATGTGTCACTCGAGCTGCCCTGGCAGCACAGCCAACCTGTGTTTGTAATGTGTTGGGATGGATTAAAGGTGAACCCTATAATGTGTTAATCAAGAAACTGTGAGGTTTCACACTTTCCTTCCTATAAATAGAACTTCAGGCCTTGTTTACTGTGACCTTCTGGCTGCTTCTGCTCCATCAAGGAGGGGCACTCAGCCCCCCCATCCTAAGTGCTGCTTCCAAACAGTTGTATCTACTTCATTCCCCTAAAGTAGTGTAAAATAGTCAGAAAGTTCAACTAAGCCCATGAACAAGGTGCAGAAATAATGATGTCAAACACATGCTAAAAAAGTTTTGATTTTTCTGGATTTTGAATTGTTGAAACCTCCCCCAAGGGTGGGAGAGAGAGTTATCAAGCAGCAGTGAAATGCTTTTGAGATACGTGCACACAGGTGATAGCCCTTGCACACTGTTTGTTATCCTTCCTCCAGCCTTCTTTGCCTGCTCTCATTGCCCAAAGCACTTGCAGCTCCCAAGCTTTGTCCAGTCCCGCAGAGCTCATTTATTCCTCCTGTCCCTGCAGCTGGAGCTCAGGACATATAGATGTTATCATGATGCCCAGGATCTGGGAGTTGGCTGGAAGGTAACAGCATCTGTCAATCTACTCAGTCAATGTAAAAAAATCTGTAATCTACTGTCAGTAGCAGGGGAGAGACTCCCATGACAAAGGCCATCCCACTTGGCTGGGAGAGGTGATATGTGTCACTCTTTGAAGGAGCCAATCTCTTGGCATTGCCAACAGCCAGTTGAGCTAAGACCAAACCTGTAGGCCACTGAAGTTAGGCCAGATGGGTTTAGGCTGCCATCCTTTCCCTAAGCAGCAGCACCCATCCCAGCCTCAGTGCTTTGCTGGCTCATGTGTGTTTAATGCTAGGCTCCTCATTTTACAGCCCATGGGAGAAATCCAGCACACACAGGGAAATCTGCAGGCTTGGCAGATCCAGAGGGAAGTTTGCTAACCTCTAAATACGTTTCACCCACACTTCTTGCACTCTGTTATCTGATTCTCAAACCTTGCCTGTGTGGCTGGTAAGAATTCATTTTAGAAAGAAAGAAGTGGCTGACCAAAAATGCAGAAATAACTCCTGAAAATCATTCTTATCGAGGTGGAAAAGTATTCCTTTCTCTGTGTGGGAATATATTGTTAAAAACTCTTTCAGCCTAATAATATCAGATGTTCTATCAGATGGAGTGAAAACATGTCATTTTGATCTTGACAATTGTCACTTTAAATGTTTTTTATGCTGGGCCCCTAGCCAGAAAAAGAATACCAATTTTCTTAAGCTTCAACACTGATCAGCACTGACTAATGGCGCTGAATGCAGAGCACATCATCATATCAATATGTTTTCTGTACTCTGAGCATTCTTCATGAAATCTGCATTTTTTAGATGTACAGTACACAGGAGCTGGATGTTTAATTTACTATAAAATCACCCTCAAGCTGCAAACCTGCAAATCATGTTAGTTAAATGGCATATTTATAGGTTTACTCTCAAAACCGAAGGAGGCCGATGGGGAGTTTGTCACCTGCTACTCTTTGGAAAATTAAAACAAAGCCTTCTGTTCACATCTCATTTCTTTTGAGTCTCCATGTGAATCTTTTTGGTTTGAGGCTTTGTCCTGGCACCAAAGCAGGACCCAAGGAACCTCCTCTGGGATGCTATGGCAGGCATTTGTCCAACTCAGCAAGTAGCTATTTTTAAAGGGCTGGACCTATTCTACCCCTACCTTAGGGTAGACCTGCACACTATTTCAAGCCTAAGATCAACCCAAATTTAAACTGGCTGGTGCTAGCTGACACAGAGACACTAAATAAGAGGTTCATAATACAGAGCAGAAAACAATGCTTGAAAATGTTCTTGGCACCAAGGCTTCACCCAGCCTGAGTCTGTGGTGTGGAGAAATCCAGACCTGGCAGCCCAGCGGGGTGCCTTTCTCAAAAACTGTCCTGCACTATGGCCATAGTCTGTAGCTGTTGTCGAGAGGACAGGCTGGTCAGGGGACTTCCTCAAAAAGGTTGCTCATGGCAATATAGGAATTGTCTGCAGCCAGGTTACAGGCATCCTTCCACCAGCAGAAGTGGCTGCCTGCACTCCTCTTGTAGCTGTGAGCCAGGCAATTCAGCTTTTCCACCCTTAAAATAATAATTAGCAGCATCAAGGTCAGCTATATATTATGAATCAGATGTAAAGTTTCATAATAAGACATATATATATATATATATTTATGTATACATAAATATCTCAACTTGCAGGTCTTATTTGCAATCACGCATATTCAGCTCCTGATCTGTATATAACTGTCTCATCCCATGCATTCATCATTTCTTAACCCTTTCTGGAGGGTTCACCTGCATGTGGAACCGCAATATAAAGTGTGAATGAAAATGTTCAGTCTTGAGGAATCTCTGCTGAAGAAAACATCTTCCCCTGGGTGTTAAATTCACACCAATTTTCTTGCAAGCTTGTAGAGTGAGAAGTTGGAATTGCAGGGGCTGGCCACTGTTTTGGGTTCTGAAAAATGCATGGGTTTGGTGCTTGCTTGTATAAAAGCTACAAATACTTTTTAAAGTCAGCGATTTAAGGAGAAAATTACTTCAAACGCTTCTTGTGATCAATAAACATGAACCTCGTCTTGTTATTCTTGAAATTATTAAATGCACTGAAAGTGTTGATGTATAACACAAATAAAATCGTAGAAAAAATGGACACAGTTCCTTCTTCTTCGGCTGCAATTTTTTCCCTGTGACAAACTCGTTCTAATACAGGAGACAGAGTTAGAGAGCAAGGGAGGATTCATTATTTTTTTTTGTAAGCCCAGAAATGAAAATACTTCATTACAAAAATAATTTGCACAATAATAGAAATAAGTAAGTGCAGTGCAGACTCTCTGGAGAAAAGCTTTCCTTCCCTCTTTGCTTCCCCACAAACCCTGACAGTCTGCTCATTAACAGGGAATTGGATTTACATGCCATTTCCAGAGAAGAAGAAAGCACTGGTGTATGTACTGTATAATAAGCACTTAGATTTTTGGTTTAATATAGATGGGTGGGTGCATTAACATTTTTAAGTTTTTCCAGAGTGCATTAAGTTTTGATGACCTCTTTCATTTTTGACAAGAGTCCCCAGCTTTGAGTTTGATTTAGGACTGTGTGCATCCTGCTGCAGCAGTCCAGCTTGTGTTGGTGACAGTTCAAGCAGGAAATATTCTACCAAATATTCAGGTAAAACACATTTTCCGTGGGTTTTTTTTTTGCAAACTCAGCATCATTACGCATCAAAGGGTGTTCAAGTGATGTCCTGAAATATGTCTTGTGTCTTCCTGAAGGGAAGAGGGCTGTGACACTGAAAAAAAAAAAAAAAAAAAAAAGAAAAATTTAATGCATTCTTTCTCCAGAGCAGTCATTGCATATCTGCCTTTTCAGTGCCATGCATTAAGTTGGCTGAAATTGAAAGCTCAGACAGGAGCTGCTCTCAAAACATTTCTCAGGAATATTTTTCATTAGCTTGTATCATTACGTGCACAATCTCTTCTTC
This sequence comes from Pseudopodoces humilis, assembly GCF_049639895.1. Lineage (NCBI taxonomy): Eukaryota > Metazoa > Chordata > Aves > Passeriformes > Paridae > Pseudopodoces > Pseudopodoces humilis. Next base: position 67,464,254 of record NC_142204.1, on the reverse strand, counting down.
ACCCTCACCCCATCATGATGTCTTTCACATACGAGGGGGTTGAGGGAATTTATCTGAATTAGAACCTATGCAAACGATTAAAAGCGTCTCTAACACAGGATACTTTCCTTTTAGAAGCTGTGAAGGGGAGGTGTATGCAGAGTGACTAAGACAGCCAATTAATGTTATATAAACAGCAAGCGCCACTAGAAAAAGGAGAGAGAGAGAGGAAAAAAAAAAGTAGATATTTAGGGTGGGAGAGAAAGGGGGGAAGGGAGGTTGTAAGTATAAAGTGTTTGCCTTAGGACTTGTCTTCAGTTACAGAGCCAGACTCACATGACTGGAGCTTGGTTTGATGTGGTAATGAAGCATTGATCACAGGAAAAAGATGAAATGGCCTTTGCTCATTCATTATTTTTATCTTCTAGCTGTGGAAGACAGAAAATTGTTCATAGGAATGGTTTCGAAGAAGTGTAATGAGAATGATATCAGGGTGATGTTTTCTCCGTTCGGCCAGATAGAAGAATGCCGAATCCTTCGGGGACCAGATGGGCTGAGCCGAGGTGAGTGTGCAGTCTGTAAAGTCTCTTTCCTTAAGTGCTAATTGGGAGCTTTATGTCACAGCCAAGGTAGGCAGAGCTACTGTCTGCAGCGAGAGGTTACGCTGTAATACGTCCCACGTGATGAAGGCATCCACATGAACTTTTCACAGTGACTGAAATTATCACCTTTTATTTCCAGTGTCAGAAAGGTCTCGGTGCCAACATATTAACTTGTGTTATCACCCTGTTTGTCAGCTGGAAAGGTTCCTTTGCACCCTGAGAAAACACCCTCAGTTTTCTGCTCTCACAAAATCAAAGTTGCTCCCCTGACCCCATTTCTGCTTTGTAGCACAAGGCCAATAAATAAATAAAAGGACAGGACTGTAAATGACTGCTTGAAGGCATGAGGGGTGATGGGAACTGGCCCCTGTAGGAATCTCCTCCATTCCTGTGTTTTCTTTAACTATATGCAAAACATAGGTCTGCTGTAACTGAGAAACAAAGAGGTTACCTGAGAGCTTTGCCTGGACTAAAGTTTATAAAAAGAGTTTTAAATCTTGTGCCTCTACCACATCCCAAAATCCAGGGCAGAGGTGTTAAGCATCACCATCAAGAGTGGTCAAGTGGCCATCCTGAACTTGGAAATTAAATGCTGCACAGATTTCAATAGCCAGTGATCCCTTTTGAGTGCAAACGTAGCTTTTAGGGAAAGGCCTTCTGAAAAGCAATTGAAAACAAAAATAAATGTATATTGATGACACAGACTGCATATTAATTCCATGGTATATGGACCTGAATTTATTCTCAGAGCATGAACCGTCTCAAAACATCAGTGCCAGGACTTGGTGAATGGAAAAGGAAATAGGGATAGTCCCATCTCTCAGTGCAGGATTATGCTGTTGTACCTGCCACAGCCATTTAATGGCACAGGGAGTAAAATAATTTTAATTGTGGAGCTGTGAAAAATATCACATCTATAGAGAAACAAATACATAGAAAGTACACAGTTTATGCATTTTATTACATTTTCAAAACGCACAGAAAAAGGTAATAGCACCCACTTTGCATAGATGTGGGTATAGATTTGGATTTTCTTTTCTTTACTCTTGGATCTACTTGTTTCTTGTAGGCAATAGCATCCACAAATTTTGTGCAACAATTTGTGCATGGGATTTTTTTGTTTTGTGGGTGGTCCAGTTTCTATATAACACCTATAAATTTCAGCAAAGGACATGCAGGTATTCCTATATATCATGGCACTGCTTGAAAGCACGTACTACTTCTGAACAATAAGGACTTTTTGAAAAGGCGCTCTGACTATAAATAGGGAGCCCGAAGAAAATTATGCCAGTAGATTTATGCTTTGTGATCCCCAAATTTTTGGGGCTGGGGATGCAGCAGTCCCTTCAGGCAACGAGAGCCTCATGATGATGATGGCATTTGCCTTGGGGAAGATTAGGGCACAGGTCTAAAGTTGGCTCCTTCAGCTCAGTAAGGAATGTTTACTGATAGAGTTGAGTGCTGCCATTATCTTTCTAGACCCAACACTGAGGCAAAATAAGTATTTCTGATTTTCACTGATTTCATTGTGTGAGCAGCACAAGGAAGGGATGATGGAAGACACAAGTGGGAAAGGAGCTAATTAACTGCTGAAATAACAAGATCTGCACATCAGATGTTTTGAGCCCCAAAAAAAGATTTAATTGACTTGTCAGCATCACCCAACAAAGAAATGGATCTTTCCTGGCATCCATAAAAATCCCCCTGCACACTTGCTTTAATTCAACAGACTGGGTATAGTAGGAGCATAGAAAAGCTAATTATGAAATCCAACAGAGTAAGTGAGATTGGTGGGGTAGTTTTGTTCTGCTGCGAACAGCAATCTCACGACAATCAGGAGCTGAGATTCCCAAGCCACATCTCCAGTGTATCAGGCAGGGCAGTGTTTTGTGCTGGCCAGCACAGCTGTAGAGTTAATGTGCTGTTTTCTCCTGCTGGAGACAGAAGATCTCAGTCCAGGTAGGTCACACACCAGTAACCACAGCAGAGCTGCATCCTCTGTGCCACTTGGGTTCATTTCGGTCACAATCACGACTGATATTCTATCATGCCCTCATGCCTCATGCCTTGTTAAACTTGAATTGCTTTCTACACACCCATGTTCACACTTCAAAATGGGTTCAGCTGCACCAACCAGGTTTTCAGGCAGATTTTTATCAGCTTCACAAAACCACCATTCCATGAGAGAAGGCAAAGTGTTGGGAAAATGGTTGGTATTGCAGTTGAAATGAAAAGTGCTGAGGGACATCTGCAGAGGAGGGAGCTTGACTGAAAAAGCACAAGGTGAAAAACTGTTTCTGGAGGGAGGATTTATACTGTTACATCTTTGTAAAGAGTTCCAATCCTTAATCAGTTTTAATTCATGTTACCATTTCCAAGATGTTAATTCCCTTTGCCACAAACATTATTTGTTTTCTCAGTACCCGTCCAGATGTGCTTCCCTCCTAAACACAGAGGGGTGAATGAAAAATAGTCAGTGTCTGAGGAAAACACTGACCATGCCAGAGCCTTTGGGAGCTCAGTTCAGTGCTCACAGCAGTGAGATGGAAATGTGGTCCAGTAAACTCTGTTTGGTATCCCTTTTCAATTGCATAACAAGTACCCCTCATGGTATCTCAGATGAAAAAAGCTTGAACAGTATCTTCTTTGGTATTTATGCCAGCTTTCGAGCTTTCTTAAAGGGTTCAGGCAAATAATCTGTATTACCAGCAGATAGTTGCAAGGAATAGCTCCAGGTTACACTGCTCAGTAGAACAGTTTTGGTTTGGACTGGGTTTGGGTTTGGGTTTTTTTACTTAGTAAAGACTAAAAAGGTTTCAGTCGACTTTGATTTTAGGCCATGTCTATACTACACCAGCAACTTTACCACTGGGAGGGTAACAGTCCGCTGTCAACTCATAGCAGGATTTAGGGTTGTATTGTACCACATGGGCTCCAGTAGCAAGGAGGAATCTCCTCCTGTGACATCAAGGGAAAAGGTAACACTTTGTGATGAGTGTGATATAAGTGCTGAGATAAAGGGAGAGGGGGAGAGAGATGGAACTTGCTGTTTCTATTGCAGTTCCTAACTAAGAGTTGACAGAACTTTACTAAAGTCACACCCATTGCTGTCACCACTGGTAATGGACCATCACCTCTTCCACTCCAAATTCCTATTGTCAGTTGTTTGAAACTCAGCTCTAAAATGAGACTAAAGTAATGATACAGAGCTCCAGTGGTGGAGCAGTGTATTTTAAGGAAACTGAGATTTTGTTTTTTAGCTTGAGTCATGTTTTCCCCCATTGTTACTCATTCCTGCATCTAAGAAACAACCATTGTTTATACCTGTAACTTGGTATATTTCGATCAGCAGCAAGAAGAGGCAGCAGCCAAAAGGCATCACCTTCCAAAGGCTCTGGGATAGTCCCTGTGAAATTAGATGTCTAGCAGCGAGTAATTCCTAGCTGTGAAAGGTATTAAAAAATAAAAATACTCTGTTGGCTGTAGAGATAAAGAATCCAGGGACCCAGCAGCCACAGAGGCTGGCCGCCTCTTGAGCAGGGTACATGGGACTATCTAAAGAAGCTTGCCACTGCCTGTACGATATTCATTATTCAGAGAGAAAGATTCAGCCTGCAGGGTTGTTTAATCCATCACTTTTTCTGACGACCTAAGTATGCTTTACAAAAATTCATGATTGTGATATCATGTGCTAAGCTTCATTATCATCAAAAAAGTAGAAGTGAACTGCCTCAGATGATTAAGATTTTTAAATCACTTATTGTAAACGGCTTAAGGAAACTTTCAGACCTCCTGACTCCCAGCACTATGTAATGTCTACATGACCACAGATGCCAACACAGCCAGCAAGGCAATAAGAGCTGGAGTGTGTAAAAATAGCCAGAAATACCCAAGTTAGATTTGCAGCTGTGTAGCTGTGCCACTGATGTGCTGTATTGACCATTGGTGAGTTGGCTGCTCATCACCTCTGTTATCCTGTTGATTAAAATAAGGGTAGCAATGCTCCTCTGCCTTTGGTAAGTGATTTTTTTTAGATCAGTGGATCAATATCTCTGTATCACTCTAGGAATTATTACCATCCGTAATGATGATAAAAAAATCCTCTTATCCTTATCACAGAAGCACCACATAGCAAATTATTCTGCTGTATTGCTAAGTGCAGTTTTATATGTCAGATACCAGAAAGAAGTCAACTGGGTTAATAGCATGCACTGAAAAAACCTGCTAATAACATGTAGAGAGAGTTGGATATACCATGAAAACTGTGCAAAAGCTCAAAATGCATTTTTCTACATCTTCTAGGCTCCTAATTGTATGATTTTTTAACAAAACATCACCAGGCACATGGGACAAGTGAACATTTCTGCAGACATTGATTACAACAATTGTTTTTCCCATTCTTTCTTTGCTTTAAGAGCAAGTTAGAAATGGAATAGAGAGTTACACCATGGTGAGGCAATTTAATTTCTTGAAAATACATTCAGAACTTTCAGATTCAAGGGTTTTCTTTATGAATTAGTAAAAGAAAATTAATATTTGCATCACAATTAATTGCAGGGGAGGATAGGTGAGGAGACTTTTATGCTGGGGTTTTCTTTCTTCTGGATATTTACTGCTCCTTTCTAAGCTAAAGTAACACAAAGTGCCAGCTGTGGGAACACCCTAGATTAGGGGTCACGTTCTGAATTGTGTATCAGTCAGTGATGGGAAGCAAGGAGAGTGGAAGCACTGTGTTTACAATAGCTCTTCAGAAGCACTTCCATGCCTTATTCCTTTTGCTGCAATGTGGTAACATTTTCATTTTTTCCAATCATTATGGCACATTTAATTTTGTTTTCCTTTGCTGAAACTCTTTTGCAGCTGGGAGGGAAGAAACACATCCAACTGACCAATGTCTCTGCTGGCCTTTGGCCAGTAACTACATCTCAGATTTCCATTACTGCAATTTTGCAGCAATACCTCCCAAGAGGCAATCCTGAAATGAAATAATTTGCAAGAGGCTTTATTCCAACAAGAGGATCATCGAGGCACAGTTAGAGAATATGGTCTTTGGTACCCATTTAATTCTGGGTTTGTGTAAATTCCACTTACTGAAGTCTGTACTTTGCAGGGTGGGTAATTGAATGTCCAATTAGAAATGCTTCAAGGGAACCATGAACTTCAGGGAATTCAAAATCTACAACTGTCATCCAGTCAATAGTCAAGTCAGCAGAGCTGAAGAGCTGAGACATGGTTACAGGATGTGCCTTTTGTTACCTTTATGTGCCTGATATGCATAAACTGAAGAGCTTCGCTGTGGATTTTTCAAATTATTTTCTTTAGACTGGATTGTTGCACTTGGTCTCAGACCTGTCATTGTGTGTGTTAGATAATACTTAACAACCAAATATCACTACAGGAAACAATTTGATGTACAATTTAGTTTGTAGATAAAATGTATTTTAGCCAACAAGACAGATTTTTGTGTGATGTCTTCATTAGAAGGCTGTTTTCCAGGATGTTCCTTCCTTCAGACTGGGCTGTATTAGCACAGGAAAGAAAAAGGAAAAGTCTACTTTGCAATCTCAGCTAGAAACATTTTAACCCAACTAGAGCTTATTTTTATCACACTTCAATTTCCATAGCTTTTTATTCAAGCCTTATCTTTTCTTTAAATAGAAGCTTTCATCTCAGAGGATCCCAACTACTCCTTGCAGGAGTATTTGGCAGCTTTTCACTTTTGTTTCTTCACAGAAATTGAAGAAAAACTTGTTTACAGTGTTCTGGGAAGCTGTGGTGCAACCATTACATTACCAGCTGTGCAGCCACCACTCACAGCACTGCAATTGCTTGGGTGACTTTGAAAATCCCTGAAGTCGTCTTCTGTGTTAAAACCACGTTTTCAGACTTCCAAACAATGTCTCTGCATTTTGCATCTCCCTTTGGCTTCACTTGCATACCTCTGGTAGACCATGCTGGTTTCATGAGAGAGGTTTCTTGTGTAGGTATGAACCTTACCTGAGGCTTCCATACATAAAAATGTTCTACTTCACTTGTAGCTCATAGGTGTTGATGTTGTGTTAGACTGTTGCAAGAACTGCTGACTGAATGTTTCTCAACAGTCTAGGAAAGCCTGAGATGAGAAGAATCACATTAAGCAGGAGCTGAAATGGGGCAGAGCTGAGCTTTTTTTAAATAGTTCAAGTATTCAGTCACTCAAGCAGCAAGCCCTAGGTTTGGGATGGCCAGGGTTAAGGAGGTGGCCTATCAAATTTCATAGATTTTTCAAAAATCTCTTTGAGTTTGTAGTGGGAGAGGGGTCAGGGGCAACCCTGTGAGTTTAGATGTTCTCTCAGACAATGTGGAAGATGTGATAATGTGCTCCAAAATTTCTCCCATGCCAGTGCTGGGTACCTTACTCCAGTTCTGCCTGCAGAAGGAAATTACTTCCAGCAGCCTTTCCCCAGTCACTCATTTATCTGCTGTAGGGGGTAAGAAGGCAGCCTTGGAGAAGCAGCTAAAATTCTTAGATCTTCTTTCTCCCTCCTTCTTTCTTTCTGTCAGTGATCCCTGACATTTTGAAACCAGAGCTGATAAATAAGTGTGAGTTGTCTTGCAGGTTGGCTGTTTGTACAAAACATTCTATTTTTTGTGTAGCTAGGTTGCTGGTTATATAAAATGAAGTTATTTCAAGGTATTAGCTATAGAAATATCCCACTCTCCATATTTTCCCTCCCAGAAAACTACACAGCTCCAGTAAGAAGGGAATAATTGAATATCAGGACTTGGTGGGGTAGAACAGAAATAGTTTGCTTGTAGCTATAGGTGTGGAGGACCTCGGTCTGTGGCACGCCAATCAATGCCATGTTTCATAGGATGAGGTAAGAGGCCACAAAAATCTTTCTTGTTTCCTTGCACTACGAGGCATGAAATCTGATTAGTCCTGTCCTCTTATAATTGTGATTTACGGTCCTAAAGCTGGAGGTGCATTCCCAAAAGACCACCTGCACTCATGTGATACAGGGAGTGAGAGTGTGCTGGAAAGGGTTTCCCCAACCCTTCAGAAACATAAAGAATTGAAATCCAGTGTCCTTGGACAGCAACTTCTGATTAAATTCTAGGTGCCCAACTAAATTATCCTCCTCGAGTGCATATGTGTCCCATAGACAAAAACCAAGGTCCTGCCATTGGCCATGGCAGTAAATACCAGCATTATAGAAGAACAGCTTTTCTGAACATCTGAATTATAAATGCAAAGTGATTGAGTTAAACAGACCAAATCCTATGACATCGGCTTAGCTCCCCTCTGGCGTGGCAGTCTGGTCATGAAGGAAAGGACTCCATAGTTCACACATAATCAAATATATAGGATCCCATATTCCACACATAATAAAATATATGTGCACGCATATTAAATATACAAATGTGTGTGAGTGGCCAGGTTTGGTAGCTGAAAAAAATAACCCTTGAATGTGAATACACATGGCAATGTCTGGAAGGATGGTTGAATTAGCAAATGTTTAATTGGGACACTTAATGGCAACTTTTTAAAGTCTGGGGTTTCAAATAATTTAGAAATAACATTTTCTACTGAATTTTTGCCATGTTATTGAGGTAAATTGGGAATTTACTGGGGGAATGGCCACTGTCCATTGGTGGGAAATGGCCTGCTGAATGGAGATAACAAGGGGACTTAACCTTGTAGCCTCTGGCTGGCAAACCCTAATTAAAATGCAGCCCCATCCTCTCTGTGGAATGCTGCTTCCAAATGCTCATATTCAAGCTGCATAACCTCATTCATCAGGTATTCCCCTTGCCCAAAGAACAAGTTTCTTTCAAATTGGTACAGAGATTTGCTACAAAGGTCTTTTTGCTCCAGGACAAAGGCAGCGAGACCCATGCAAATGGTTTTGGGCTGATGAGTGAGGAGGAAGGCTTTGCAGTGGTGTTGGGTGTTGGAAGTACCCAACAGCTGAGCCCTGTGGTTAAAAAGAGAGAAAGCTTAAGGGAGGGAAGGGGGAGTCTGCTTTATCTTGAGAGGAATGTAGCCGTATTTCTCTGCTGATTCACATTTCTTTTGAGACCTGCTAATTGCAACATCTCTCAGTAAGTTACTTACAACAGAACTGCTGGGGAGAAATTGTGATAAATGCATAAACTGTGTCTTACTGATTTTTGTTGACATTTTACATGCTTCTCATGCATTTGAAACCTCCATTCAGTAATTGTCACTATAGTACACACTCCTGGATAGTGAGAGCCAAAGAAGTGAATGAAGCAGTTTCTTGACCATTATCAACAATATTATTCAAGGCTCTGTATGGGGTTCCTTGCCTGCCCTCCAGTATATCTCTACTTTTGCTGATCCCCCACTGAATTTGCAAGACAAGAAAAGAATAATGCTAATAACAGAAATGGTAATGAGAGAGATTACTTTGAGATTGATGGTAAATTTGGGCCTCTAATTTTAGTGCAGCAATATGGAATCTAGGAGAAGTACTGTAGATTATTTACAGTTCTACTGCACATTTTGTCTAGATTGCTGTACAGAAAGCTGGTTTGTTATATCATATTCTTTGACAGAAATTTGTTGCTGAACAAGACTAGTACAGCATTATGTAGTGTGTCTAAACAGTAGTCAGACATCATCAGCTGTTTTGTTACCTAAGAAATAGAGTCACAACACTGTGGTGAAGTTTGGGTAAAAGAATTCTGATTTCTGATTTTATGATGCTCATCTATCAGCCAGAGTTGCATAAGCCAGCCTAGGTTCTCGTGAGTCAAGGGCCTTTACATTAAAGAGAAAAAAAATACCGCATGATGCAAAAATGCATTGACTTTATTTTCATGACTAGATGTAGTGCTTTTGGGTAATGATCAGGCATTGCTTTCTCTTACTGTTGTTTGATTAAAATGTGAATACAGTCTTGACTTGATAATCTTACCAGGTGCACACAGAGCTCAAAAGAAAAGGTATTCTGTGCCTCAAATTGATTTGCATAAACCAAACAATCTGTTGCTTGCTGGATTGCAAAATGGTTTATTTTGCCCATTGGCCACAGGGGCAACAATATTGTATTTTTGATGCCAGAATGTAGCTTTCATGCATTAGCTCTAAAATGACAATATGCTTTAGCCTCTCAGTGCTTAGATCTGCTTCATTTGGAAATCTTTTAAGTAGTAATAATAATAATGTTTTCAGGAAATTGAGTGGAACACTAAATTATTCTCTGAAACCTAAGTTCAAACTGTGCAAGGCTAAGGGAGCTGAAAATCAATGCACTTTTAAAGTCATTAGAGATCACAAGTGAAATAAGTCTGTGTTGCTTTAGCTAAGCTTTTAGTGTGCCATGGTATTATTACAAAATCAGCCTGAATCTGCATTAATTTCACAGTCTTTTTCTTTAAGATGCCCAAGGGTGCATGAAGAATAAAATGTAAATCTCAGGAGGCAATGTTTTTATTAGCCAAAAGGGCAGTGAGTCATGCACTGAAAACGTTGACCTGCACCATGCCCAGTGTAGGTATGGCTGACAATAGTAAAAGGGTAGAAAAATAGCCTAGGCATTAGCCTACTGGCTTTTCATTATGATTTTAAAGACTGAAGAAGGGAAAAAAAGAGTGATTTTTTTTCAGATATTCATGCACATAGATTCAGAATTGTTCAAGCTGACAGTACCTTTCACAGATCAAAGAATTATACTTGTACCTAGAACTCAGAGAAACAAATACCATAAGGATTTTTATTTTTAAAATGTTATTTTCTTAAATGTTGAGATTCCACATACATTACTGAATTTTGTCTGAGTCTTTTCACAAATAGTCACAGGATACACATTAGAGTTTTTCTCATTCTTATTTGTATGATCCTCTTGGTGCATCACAGTAATTTGTGATATTATGGACCCCTTTATTAAATTCTCAGTTTAGCTGTCAGTGATGCCGACATTTATTCACTATCAACAGTTTACCTACACAAAAGCCAGAGCAAGCAATTGTTAATGCATGGTCTGAATGGATTTAACTATGCAATGCAAAGGCTACAGAAAAGCCTTATTTATTTCAAACCCTGTGGCTAAAGCACAAAATCAGTAACAAAACAGAAAAAAAAAATAAAGAAAAACAAAGCAAAACAAACAAAAAAATTAAATAAAAACCCTTCTTGTCACCCATCCCCACTTAATTTTTTTTCTTTCATCTATGGTCAGATTAGCAAGTCAGCACTGTCAATAAATAAACTAGAGAAGTTGTTTATTTTTATGTACTACTGAGAACAGTGTCGTCTTGTGGCCGTTCTCGTAGACTGTGTTGGTTTAACAAGCGTCCAACCCTTTTGTCTTGTTGTTTTTTGTCTTTCCTGCTCCCTGTCCCCTTGTTCCCACAGGCTGTGCGTTTGTCACATTTTCTACAAGGGCAATGGCACAGAATGCAATCAAAGCCATGCACCAGTCTCAGACCATGGAGGTACAGTACTGTATCATTTGCCCTTTCTTTGTTTTCTTTGTGCAAATGATTGCGAATGGTAAAGCCATGCTCTCCTGGATCAGATCAGACACATGACAATCACAGATTTAAATTTTTTACCAGCTCGCTCTACCCGTCTTTGTGAAGCTTTATTTTTCTCAATCACCTGAAAGAGCACAATAAGGCTGCTGTGTGGTATCCAAACACGGCTCTCAATCCTGTTTTCAGTGGCATTCAGCAGAAAATAAAAAAGCTGTGAATACCACTCCTCAGTTGTATTCAGAATATCTCTGATGAGTAAATTACCTCTATTTTTAACACACATTCCCCCCAAAGAAAAATCTTTGTTTCTTTTAAATAGATTTCTAAGTGTTGTGGTTTGCACTGCTCTGAGAAAGAGCTCAAGAGATTTAACATGGCCACGCTGAGTTACTAGTACGTGTGTTTTTCTGCACATAGAATCTCTTTTTAAGTTAACATTATTTTGCCTTCTTCATGTAGCTAATAAAACTGCTAATGATGACAGAGCATATCAGAGTTTGGCACTTCCTGCAGAGCACCATCGTGGCTGGCCCCTCACAAGCAACACCCGTCATTCCCTTCCAAACTGCCTCTATGGCCTTCTATTTTATCGTGACGAGCAACTTGAAACTTTGAACTGGTTCACTTAATGTGACTTTAGCTGTTGGCTAATGATCTGGTCATTGGAGTGGTTATTGAATGCCACAGCTTGTCTGGCAATCTCAAAACTTTTTTCAGTCTGTGATTTTTGTCATGGTCTTTCAGAATTTTGCACAAAAAACCGCACAAGTATGAAATCTTTACTTACTCTGGATCTTCTAGCTTATCATTGGAGAGTGCATGTTATACTGTATTATGTATACTGTATCTTCGTGTAGTGATGATTTTTCTCAGAGGTGGCATTGATGTTATGTGCACTTGTTTCTTTTTTTTTTTTTTATTTCTTTTTCCACCAGGACCTTTCAATTTTTATTTCTTTTTTTTCTCTCAGTGATTTTCCTTTGCAATGCTCTAGTCTCCCAAAGCATGCTGGGTGCTAAACAATCATTATTGCGTCATGTCGTTGAGCTGCTTTGTGTAACGAGCCAAGGGGGGAGACCAGGGGTGGGAGGGTGGACAGAGGACAAGGAGGAGGAGAAGATAAAAATTCAAGCCAGTGCATGAAAATGTCACTAACTGTTTCCTGTATAGTATACAAGTAATGATATCAGCATTGCAAAGCTATTGTCTTTCCAAACATCACGTTTGAATTTGGTTGAGCTTCTTTTATAATCAATGTGTTTTCTTTTCAGTGCAATGCATTTTTAGACCCTGGGTATACAGTTTTAGTTGAGAATCTGCCAATGAGATGAGAAAAATGAAATTATCTTTACTAGAAAGCTGCTGTTATACAGTCTATGCAGTCTGACAGTATATTGTGAAAAAACTGCCACTTTGAGTCTCTGGAATAATACCTGTAGTAATTTGTCTGCCGTGCACTGCTCCATTAATTCAGATCTATATGTTTCACTGGGTTTGATTCCAAGTAAAAAGGAAATGTTTATTGGTAATACTGTGTTTTACCTATATTTTCCACGTGTTTTAATGTATTTTTCCATCTAGCAAAATTAATTTTACACAGCTCAACTTCTGAAGACTGTAAAATAAAGGCATAACACCTCCCAGTCAAACTCTCCCACTATGTTGTGTGCACCACTCCAAAAGGGGCTGCATTTTGATGGGATACTCCTAATGAGATTCATTCTGTAGAATAGTTACTCTTGGATCAAAATCCTTCTCAACACCTTTAGAGACTTCATCAATGAGATCCCCAAATTGGCAAGGCAATTCCAAATATTTTGCCTTTTGAATATGTGGGTCTTTGCGTCAGTTGAGCTTAGGCTGAGTCCCTCCTTGGAAAGAAGCCAAGCACCCTCCCTCTCTGTGGAGGAGGGACTCAACCTGACAACAGAAAAATACGAAGGCAACATCAGCTGTTGAGAAGAAAATGAATGGCGTGGAAATATGAAGCCATTGAATGAGGAAGGGAGATGCACCTCGTGTGTGTGCTGGAAGCTTCCCCTCAAGCTAGAAAATAGAAGTGCATAAAACAGGAATCACCCTGTAGGCAAATAAAAAAACTTGCTCATTTTTGCCAATACTCTTCTAGTGAAAAGTTAAATTGGGTTGACTAGTGTTACATGTCAAACCTCAGCTTGAAACAGTCATCCTTGGACACTTCGGTTGAATATTCTTTTACAAACAAAAGTGAGCTTAGAGGAAGATGTGTAGTACACAATTGCATTTCAACCAATTACTACAGGTCTTTTTTCCCCTTTTTTATTATTTTCAGATTTTTTAGTATGCATCATTGACCCAGATGAATTTTCAAAGAGGGCTAAAAAAGAACAATGGGGTTATTAAGTCCAGATGAACACATCTCACAGAATAATGCATTCTCTTACTGCTCTTTCCACCTGACTTATCAAACTGGTTAAATCAACTGATTTTTTTAAATATAATTGCTGCTCTAAAATGTTTGCTCTTCTATTTCTTTTCTATGTAGTTTTTTGTTTGTTTGTTTAAGTCATTCAAATGCAGCACCAGTAGAAGACATTAATTTGTTATCATGGAGTAAATTTGATACAACAATAACAACCCTTTTCTCATATAGAGCCACTTGCTAGATATAATCTCAGTCTTCAGAATCTTTGCTCTCTTGAAAATGATGAAGTGATGAAATATAGAGCAGACAGTGAAAAAATGAATTATAGATTCATAAATTGCAGAGATATTGTTTTTATACAATTTACTGACATTTAAGCATTCATAAATATGTCAGCTGTAGTGTCGAACTGCCGAACTGAAAACTAAAATAACGATAAAATATTTCTTTCTTTGGTACTAATTTCTATTTCTTTGGAAATAGACTTGATTCTCCTGTACATCCAGGCAGAAGGCAGTAAGTACCAGTTGTACTTAGCCCAGTGTTACCAAACCTTGTATAAGATGGAAATAGCTTGCTTTTTTTTATTAGCAAAACCAGAAAAATCTCTCTCACATCCTCTACCCCCTGGCTCCTTTTTCTTTCTTCTTTTTTTTCTAAATGATCTTATTTTTAATATTAGTATAAAAATCACTAGAGAGAGGTAATTGTGTAACAATCTGACTCCTTCATAATCTTTATTTGATTGCTGGAGTGTTATGTATCTCCTTTCTTCCTCACTGAAACATTGAAAGACATTTTTACAATGAAACACACAGGAAAAGAATTGGAGGTGGAACAATAAACCACAAGCGATGGTTTTCTAAGATAATTCTAAAGGAACAGTGTTGATGGGGGATCTTTATATGAGAGGTATTATTATTAGTATTATTGCAGTTTATTTCATCATTTCATCTGATGATTGGGAATATTTTTATCACTTGTCCTGGTGTGAGGTTTTTCAGAGAAAAGGTACATGGCTGCTTTTTGTAAGTAATTGAGGACAGGAACTTTTCTGAAGATGTTCACAGTGTTGTGAGAGCAGCCATGGGAAGAGTAGGTGAAGTATAACCCTGCTCTGCATCCCACGCTATACACTTTGGCTAAAGCACTGCTGTGTTTCTTGGACTTGAGTCACTTACCACTCCTGCCATTGTGTTCACATTGAAGTTAGACAAGAAATTAGTATAACAAAGCATGGCAAGGGAAGTTATTCATTGGATGCTATGAAGTTGAAAAGCAGTATGAAATGGATTGACAGTTTCAATGACTCATAAAATGCTTGAATTAATTTGAAGAACTGAATCATTGCAGTATTTAGTTTGCTTTCTTGATCTGAAAAAAATTAAGACTTGAAAGGTTAAAATATGAAACATTTCTTAGTAGGGGAAAAAAGAGAGAAATCAACAGAGACATCTTTCATAATCACATCTCATTGTCTCAGTGACTACCCAGGAATGCCCAATTTGAAGTCCAAGGGAAATTCCAGTTTACCTCAAAAGTCCATTTGGTCTGTGACCTCTAACATCTTCCCAAGTGTCCCTCAGCCATGGGTGAGGAATAGGCTGCAGACCAGACCTCTAGCTCTTTCTTACAGCTTCCCTATTTCCTAAGACATCTTAGAGCCTTGCCATACCATGTAACAAGAGGCTGATAGAAGCAATAGAAGAAATGGTGGCAATCAGGAATGGGCTGCTATCACCAGAACTAGCCCCTTTTGGTCTGCATCCTGCCCTTTGTTCACATCTCAAGGGTGCTTGATACAAAGCATGCCTGGGAGCGGACCGCAGGTGGGTGAAATGACTGGGGGTCCTTGGTGTGAACAGGGCCAGTGCCTCACTGATGGCAGAAACTGAGGTAAATCTGCTGCTCCCAGACTCTTTAGGGTGCCCACGCCAGCTACACTGAGTGTGATGGCACAGCCAGACCGCAGGGCGGTGTTGGCTCTGTGGTCCCTGGCAGCACAGAGGTTGGACAGTTCTCCCTTTGGCGCTGCCTCGAAAACAGACTGCAGACAAAGCATCACGTCTATCTCATCAGCTGTGAAGCTTAATTAAAGAGGACTGGTACACTTTGCTGTCTCTGGCAGCGATTTTGATAGCTGGAAAGAAAAGAGAGCCTGAGGAAAGGTGCTTTATAAAAAGAGCTGGGGAATCAATAATTTCTCCATAGCCTCTTTTCCGAAGAACCTGAAAATTGTAGTCCTTGCAGTCCTACACGTGCCAGTCACAAAGAGAGGGTGAATGATCTGGTTGTGCCAGTGCCAGTGGCCCTACAGGACGTGGCTGAGCTCACGGGGTGAGGGTGACCCGGTGTGATTTAACCCCTCTGTCTTTCCTGATCTGTCCAACCACAGGGCTGCTCTTCGCCAATCGTGGTGAAGTTTGCTGACACCCAAAAGGACAAGGAGCAGCGGCGTTTGCAGCAGCAGTTGGCTCAGCAGATGCAACAGCTCAATACTGCCACTTGGGGAAACCTCACAGGTCTTGGAGGACTCACACCACAATATCTAGCTGTAAGTTTATTTCAGAGGCGGTGGCTGTATTGTACTCTATTTATTTTAGGACCATGGTAAATCAGTTCCACTAAACTCCCTGCAGTAAATTGCTACATTGTCTGGGATACACAATGTGTCTTCTTCTGGGTGCATTATCTGCAAAACAAATCATAGATTCATAGAAAGTCTTGGGTTGGAAGGAGCCTTAAAGAACATTTAGTTCCAACCCCTCCACTGTAAATAAAATTTGATTCCATTAGTATTATTGGGGGTTTTGAATGTTAGAGTCTGGTTTTTATAGCTGGAATAAAATTTAACTTGTTCTTTAGGGGAGGACAGATAGGCAGCTGAACACTGTAGGGGCCATATCCATATGGTGAGGCTCCTGAACAAGAAAGTTGTGGTTCAGTCATCACATTTCCACATTTTCATTTGGAAATGGCTTTTGCTTTAATGCATGGTCCTGTCAGTGTTAAACATGCATGGTTCATATCCCCTCTCATGCAGAGAGTGAATGTGGCCAGGAAAAGGCATAAATTTAAAATGGTCTTTTCCTTGGTCCATTTGTAAGATGAGAAACAGGTGGTAACTGCTGTCCCTGCTGGAAAATCTGAAATCCACAGCCATGTATCTTCAGTTCTGGATGGCCAAGAGAGGCTCCCCTTCATCACAGCTGAGAGGGAGCCTCTGCCTTTTGTGGCTCTGGAGTCGAGAGGTCTGGTTGAGGAACTTTTGGATAACTTGGGGGTTCCTCATGGTTCCAAGACAAATATAACTTCACAAAGTACAAAGCCAAGTACAAGGTCCTGGCCCTGGATCAGGACAATCCCAAGCACAAGAGCATGGATTAAGAGCAGCCCTGAGAACTTGGAAGTGTTGGGGATGAGAAGCTTAACATGGCCTGTCAATGCGCACTTCCAGCCCAGAAAGCCAAATGTGTCCTGGGCTGCATCCCCAGCACTGTGGGCAGCAGATCAAGGGGAGGGGGTTCTGTCCCTCTGCTCTGCTCTTGTGAGACCCCAACTGAGGTGCTTCATCCAGCTCTGGAGCCCCCAGTACAGGAGAGACATGGACCTGTTAGAGCAAATCCAGAGGAGGCCACAAAGGTGATCAGAGGGCTGAAGCACTTCTGCTATGGAGAGAGGGCTGAAAGAGCTGGGGCTGTTCAGCCTGGAGAAGCCTCTGGGACCTTAGAGTTTTCCATACCTGAAGGAGGCCTCTAACAAAGCTAGAGAAGGCCTTTTTACAGGGGCATTTAGTGATGGGACAAGGGGTAATGATTTTAAACTGAGAGAGGGCAGGTTTAGATGAGATACTCAGAAGAAATTGTTTTCTGTGAGAGTGGTGAGAGAGTGGCATAAGTTATCCAGCACAGCCCTGGAAGTTTTCAAGGCCAAGGATGTGGCTTTGAGCAACCTGTTCTAGTGGAAGGTATTCCTACCTGGGACAGGGGGGTTGGAAGTGGAGGATCTTTAAGGTCCCTTCCAAACCAAACCATTCTGTGATTCTATGAAATGGATGTGCCTATATATATGTATTGTGTATGTATAAATACATCATTTGCATGCATAAAATGCTTTGGTATAGTGATACAAACAGCAATTTACCCAGCAATTAAAAATAGATATTAGTATAGAGGTTGGCTAATTAATACTAAGATAGGCTAAATTGCTATATATACAAATACCAGTCTAATGAATATCTGTGTGCTTGATTCATAAAGATAATAAAGAAGAAACTGAATTCACACAGGTGGAGAAGAATGGACCATGATTGACAGAGATGAGTTATGGTAGCTACTAGACTACAGAGGGTTGTAATTAGTCACACTATGTTGGTTTAAATAGATTTAACACCTGGTTGTTAAAAAGAATAAATTGATTAATTGTTTTAAAGCAGCCATGTTATTGAGTTTCCCTTGTGTCTCTGTGTTTCTTAATAGAGATTAGACATTAATATGGATTTACAGCATTGACTCTAGGGATGTTCATTCCAACAGCAGACAGAAGCAAGAGACTATATAAATGTAAAGGAAAGCAGAAATATTCCAAATGTGAAATGATAGCTCATTTCACTTTTATCTTCATTTGTTACATTACTGTCAGATAGATTGCTGTGTTGTGTTGTTCATTTCCAGCTCCTGCAGCAAGCAACTTCCTCCAGTAACTTGGGTGCCTTCAGCGGCATTCAGCAAATGGCTGGTGAGTTAAAAACCCTTTCATTTTGCTCCTGCTATGTTTTGTATTCTTAAGCTATTGAATTCTGTACCTCTAATAATCACATTGTCAGGGGGTGGGGGGCATGTTGTGTATTAAATGTGGCAGATGTATTGGCAGGGGACAGCTCATGGTTCAGCATCAATAGAAACACTTTCACCCCTCTTTCAGAACTGAAATTAAACCCAGTGCTCCCAGGTTGTGCAAACAGTTTGTCTTGCATTAGTCACCTGCCATTTGGCCAAAGTAACCAATTGTAAATTGCAGGAGAGCTCTTAGTCCCTGCAGCCGTATCCTGCCCTATGAAAAGTGTCAGGAAAGCAGCAGCAGGATTACATTCTAATTTCCAGTGAGATTTCTGTGTCCTGAAAAATCAAATTAATGGCAGCCCTCAAACATTTTAATAATATGTGGTGAGGAAAAATGTTCTGACCTTTTTAATGAAACCCAAGATTACAGGCCTACCTTCAGTATGAATTTTCAGGCTCCTTTCATAATCACAGAAAATTAACTGGGTGCCTTTTTGACTTTGGAACCCTAGTTGGCAAAATTACACAACAGAGATTTTATGTAAAAGTATAATCTTCAGTCTGGAGGAAAAAAAGAAAGAAAGAAAAGGGGAAAAAAGAATCAAAGTGTGAGCGGATTTGAAAGCCAGCTAGTTGGAGGGTTTCTTAGTAATGAGCTGTGTGCCAGTAGTAACTGATGTGTAGTGATTAGCAAAAGGTCATTCCCACTGTGTGACCTACCATGCTGATATCCTAACTTAACATGATGCTAGAGAAGGCAGCATGTGCAGTAAATCAGAGCACAGATGCACATTATGCCTGCCGTGAGGAACTGTTAAAAAGCTTTTTTTTTTCTCTCTCTTGTTACAGGGAAAAAAAAAAGAAAGAATCACAAAACCCCTAAATTGCTACATTAGTTTATTTTAATCATGAGCCCACTGAATCAATGAAATACAACATTACACTTGCTTCATCATCACAAAACAAGGGCTAAAATATTCAGAAGTCTTTATGAGCACTATTTCTCATTCTTTTTTTAATCCTGGTACTTTGCTGCTTCTGGTTCTGCTTTGAATGAAGCCTGAAATACCTGAACAAGTATTACATATACCACACTGTATAGCTCACTGTATAGCTCACTGTATAGCTATACCCCACAGGTATTCTTTGCTCAATCGTTATAATATGCCATTATTGCAGTGACATCAGAGAATAATGTGAACCTGCTGTCTGACAATATAAATTGGCCTGCAGATGACAATATCTCTGAATTATTCTCTCTTCCTCAGACCTCCTGGCAGTGCTTGCTGGTTCTATTATGTTACACTTGCAATCTAGCATTTTTTCCATCAAAACAATGTATCTTAATATGATAAACAGAACAGAGTGGTTCAGCAACAGTTTCATACTTGGCAGTTTGGAAGTGGTTTTGAGCTCAAAGATTGTGTTTTGATGTGTTCATATTTGGTTAGGTCTACAAAATGAAAGAATTGGGACACTGAGGGAAAATGATGTGATATCCATTGTATTATGTGCACCTTTGAAGTTTTTGTTGCCTATTTCTCACTGTTAGTATAGATTCACCCTTGTTTTCAAGAACTGTGTTGAAACTAAGGATTTTAGTGAAGTATTTCCAGGATGAGATTTCAATCCAGGATGTGATTTATTCTCTGAAATATCATCTTGAGACTAAGAGAAAGTCATCTTAAGAAATCATAGTGGCACATCATTGTTACTCGAGGGATATACTTTTTTCAACTGCAAATTAGATTGCTAATGCACTCATCTATGGGATAATTTGATGACTGACTGCATCTCTTGGAAAAAAAATGTATTTTATATCTTATATTCATGTTATCAAAACAGCTTGAAGTTTACTCCTTTCCCCAAAACATGTGACTCTTAAATCTTTATGTTCAAGGTAAAAATAGTGATACTAAATTGTTCTCCAAGATGCATTTCTACGTGAAAGTGCCAAAGAGTAAGCACTATTTCATTGTTAGAACTGAGAGTTCATGTCCTCTCCTTGGAAATCAGGCAGTACTATGTCATGCAGTGCATCTGGAATTAACAATTTGTATATTACATTTTGTGAAAGGAATAGAAAGTACTTCTGTGTCTGCAGCAAGAGCTTGCATTACCAGCTGAAGCTATCTTTGAATATTTGTGAAGGCCTAGAGTTTTTTAACTTAAGCTGTAAAGGTTCATTTCACAAAAAAAGAATCTAATATGTAATTTCATATTGCATATAGTATGCCTATTAATATAACATTTCAAAGTGAGGAATAAAATCCAGACACAATTGAGTGAGGTGCTAAAGAAGATCTATCACTGCAGCTTTCAAGTTCTTTGAACTTTGTGTTTGAGGGGTGCAACTTTTATCCTTGAAGTCGATGGGTGTGCTTACCATGTAATTCAGACACTAAAACTTTGATCAAAAGCCACATGAGCCATTGAAATTCCACCCTTACTTCCATGTCAGGGCTCTAGAATCTCTTTTGTGCTTAAATCTTGATGAAGTCACGGTTTGCTACATTAGGACTTCTGATATAGCTACCCCCTTGTACAAAATTAGAGCCCTTTTGGATCTGCAAGTGTTTATTTGTACTGCTTAAGCTTGTGTTGTCTTTGTACAGAACAGAAGGGGCACAGCACACAGCCCGCTGCACATGTGAAGAGTTTTTAGCTATGCTTAGTGATATTATTTCTTAAATCAAAGCAATTTTCTTTGCTAGCAGAGCAAAGACACTGCTCTTCAGTATGCAGTTCTAAATTCCCTTTCCCTAATACCATGCCTCAAACTGGTTAAAGTAATTCTTACATTGCAAAAGGAGTGGTTCTTTGATTTTGGTGAAGGGAGTGGGATTTTTAGGTGTTTGTGATTGAAGAGTGTCAGAGTTTGCTTGTTTGTTTGTAATACAGTCCAAAGAAAAATGGGGATTTTTCTCAAGAACTTTCTAATATGCAGACATTAAACACTCAACAGCAGGTCTAAAAGTGAACACTGTTCTTGCTGTAGCAGCCAACTAACCCTGCTATATATTCATCATTGTGTAAAGTCCAAGCAAATCATGAAACTGGTTTAATGAAAATTTGAGATCCTGAAATTTGAGAGACAAAAAGCTGTAGTTTGCCATTGAGCTTTCCGAGCTTTAAGGTTCCATGCTTAATTCTTCAGTTTAGTTTCATCTCATTTCTACTGAAAAACAAGATTTCATGAAATCATTCTACTTCATGAGTCAAGCCAAAGAAAACAATGTAATATGTTGAGACTGGTAATTAAGTTGGGAGAGCTGGCAGTGGTGCCTTTGGTATTACAGTAATCCCCTGGTCTTGATTAGAGGCACTAATTCTACCTTGCCAAAGTTTGCTTCATTGTCCTGTATAAAACATGCAAGGACATGCATTCTTATGCCTATATTTCATAGTGAGCACTTTCTCACTTTTCCTCCCCTTCTCTGATATCTTCTAATGCTAATTTAAAGGCACTGTTTCCTCTCACATGCCTCTTCAGCCTCAGTGTCTAGCCTGTACTTTGTCTTTGGGGAAGGATAATAATGTAGATGAATTACATTATGTGATTTGATTGTCTTCCTTTAAAAGACAATGTAAGCTACATTAAACACTAGCAACCTTTCAAGCAAACAAAAATTCCTCCTTCAAATACATACAAATTGCATGGGAAGCTTAGCTCAAAGGAGATTGATGTTGCTTGAATGTTTGAATTGAATTTGGCTGGCACTGGAACAGGTCCTAAAAGCTGCAGTTATTTAAGCCAACCTGCATGTTTAAGAGCTGGGGAATTACTATACAGACAGTGTGAAAGGAGGTTTACTATTGTTAGGATGATTGTAGAAAATATTTCAATATTTTCAATATTTAAACAATATACAGTCTAGGAAGATTTTCTATAGTCCATTAATGTCAAATGTTTTGGCAGGAACAAATGTTGGTTCATAATATTTCTGTATGTGTGACCATTCACAACATGGGAAAAAGTACAGTACTCATAAAAGACATAAAGGGCTTCTCTTAATTTCATTGAATAGACAGTGTATTTTGCTTTCTGAAGTTATACAGGAGGAGAAGCCATGGGTTTTTCTTTGTCTTTCAGATCCCTAAGCCCTCTGCAGCTGGGACTTTTTATATTTTTCCAATGTATATATTTTTTCCAGTCCTCTCCAAGTTCTTTCACAGTTTGGTTGCATTTTGGGTTGAACTTCTGGCCCTTTCTGAGCCCTGCTCTATCCATTCCACCCTTCTTCCACTACTCAAGCCAGATTTCCTCCTGTTGCAGAGTCTGTAGGAGCAGATGGGTGAGAGAAAGTCTGCAAGGTTCTGCTTTCTGAATATTTTCCTCTAATTGTTGGATTGGCTCAGTGGATCTGGAGGGACCAGTTGGAAGCCAGGACCATCTGCACAAAAGCTCTATACTTTTGCATTGGCCAGAGGATCCTTTATATCCTCTGGCTCTTGGATGGCTTCGTTCCAGCAAAGCCATAAGAAGGAGGATTTCTCCTGCTATGACCTCTTTAGGGATATCATATTAAAAGTAAAGGTCACCGAGAAACTGTTTGCAGCTCAAGGGAGATAGCTGTTTCTTAAAGATAACTACCAGTTTTGAAAATGTTGACCTCAGGGACCAAAAACATTTCGCTTTTTTAACAATAATTCCATTGAAAGTCCTAGTTATTTTAACACATTAAATTAGTTTGGGTTTTTTGCTTTTTTTTTTTTTTCCTTCTTTTAACTAATAAATTAGATGACTCTGTTTAGCATTTTTGGAGAGACAGAATTTGCAGCGAGTGAGTCTGTTCATGTGTGTTCATAATCCACACATTGCTCCATCTCAGAAGAGGAGGTACCTTGAGAGGAAAAAGCAGTGCTCAACAGTTAGATGTGCTTATTCAGGTGGTTAGAGTGCACAACGTGCAATTTTGGCCAAGTCTGGGCAAAAGATCTTTAGTTCTGTGTGGGCTTTCCATAACCAGTAAATGGAGGGTGAGGGGCTTTTATTGCCTTGGCTCCTCTGTGGATGGAATTAATCCAGCTGAACCTCAGTAGTTTGGAAAGCAGGCATCCCATCTCCCTGCAATGTCTGTGAAGAGGGAGTCAGTCACTCCCGGGCAATGATTCATCCTACCAAGGCTAGGGTTAATCTATTTTATGGGTATTAGGAAAATACTACATGCATTAGGAATAAATTCTTCACTGAGGGTGGTGAGGCCCTGGCACAGGTTGCTCAGGGAGCTGTGAATATCCCGTCCCTGGAAGTGTTCAAGGCCAGGTCAGACAGGTCTTGGAGCAACCTCTTCTGGTGAAAGACGTCCCTTGAAAGGTGGGCTTTGGGCATTGAGCCACCTGGACTAATGGAAGGTAGCCCTGCCCATAGCAGGGAGATTGGAACTAGATGGTCTTTATGGTCCCTTCCAACCCAAATGGTTCTATGATTCTCTTAGGATCAGATGATTTCATTACCCCTCTCTCTTGTTTGACTACAGCAAGATCCTAAGTGAATAACTTTTTTTTTTGGACAAAGTTAGATCAGATGAATCTTCCCACTAGAACTGAAGAAGTTTCAATTGACAAAAGCACCCTTCTTGCCAGGATGTGTTTAAAGCATGTATAACCTGAAAATGGGCTGAAATCCTACATACATCAACAAATAGCTCAAAGGGCGTTGGAATTAGGTGATCTTTAAGATCCCTTCCAACTCAAACCATTCTGTGATTCTGTGAACCTGCAGTCAGATTTAACCACATACTCTTAAAATGCAGGGCAGAATCAATAGTGGACTTAAAAGTTGTTTTAAGGGCTTTGCTCAATCAAGCAGTAGCTGGTCAGGGTACCTCAAGCACTTTTCAGATAAGCAGCTTTTCTAAAAGTAACCACAGAATATATATCTTTTGATGGAGGTGGCACTTACATCTCCTGTCTATTCTAATTCTTTGAATAATGCTGGAATAGCCTCACCCTCCACACTTAATACACATTTTACCATCAGCGTCCAAAATGGCTGATGTCCATGTTAGCAAATAGTTGCTTTTTAGCCTGGAGATGATAAATTTTACTTTAATCCACATTTTTTAAGCTGCAGCCAGGATTTAATTCAGATGGATTAAATCCTAATAATTGAGAAGGATAAAATTTCCAAAGCAAAATATGTCAAGTCAGTGGGAACTGCTTATGAGCGATCAGATTTGGTTCTGATAATCACCAGTGACTTTGAAACTCTCCATGCTACAGTGCCAATAAATGTAGCTGGTGCCTTCTTTTTTTAGGAATTTGTGCAGTAAGCAAATCTCAGCTATTTTCTAATATGATTTTATTATGGTTTTAGAAACCCAAGAGCTGATGAGGCCTAAGAAGTCTTTAGGAACGGCTTGTGACTCCGTTCCCTCCTCTACAAATACCCAATAATTC
Organism: Pseudopodoces humilis; assembly: GCF_049639895.1. Lineage (NCBI taxonomy): Eukaryota > Metazoa > Chordata > Aves > Passeriformes > Paridae > Pseudopodoces > Pseudopodoces humilis. The sequence goes on along the minus strand of NC_142204.1, from coordinate 67,439,601 downwards.
CAAATTTACAGTTATCACAGGAGAAAAGCTGCAGTGACTGAAACGAGGCAAATTACTTCATTGTATGAAAGTTTGTGTCAGAGGCAGCACAAGAAGTTGTAAAATGTAAATCTCGTGTTCTCAAATTTCCCTGTGTTTTCACAGAACTGCATCTGTGACTGTGCAGCACTACAAAAATTTCCTGTGAATGTGCTAATAGGCCTTATGAGAATGTTCTATCACCATCCATCTGTCACTTTTTAACAGGCCTGATTGGCAAGCACTTGTAACAACTGACATCTGTTCTTGCTTATTGATATGTAGATTTATGGTAATTGCTGTGAACAATAAGACACAAAATTACCTAAGGTGAACATTAAATTAAATTTTCATGCCCCTATCCTTATAAATAATTTTTTTTAAAATCTTAAGTTTCAAGCAAGGCATACTGTGCATCTGTTTTGTACATAATTTAATTGTTTTTTTAATCTGCCAAATAACAAAATGAAAGTTGAATTTCCTTGCGATCTTGAATATTTGCCAAGCTGATAGCACATTGGTAAATACATGTTATTAAAAATGGAATCAAACTGTATTGTGAATCTGGGTTTTTTAATCATTTCCCTTTAATTCCCAACATTGTCTCCATCATGAAGATCAAGAGTTATTCCTTACCCAGAAGGGTTTTTTTTTTCCTCTACAGAAGGATATTCATTTTTCATGTGCAGCTCTGCCTATGAGGCTGTTCCTCAGAGTTAAGCAATTTGCATTTCTTCAGAGAGGTGCATTTGCTGAGTGAGCAGCACTTTCAAATAAAATCCATCTACTCATTTGCTGTCCAGCTCTGTTGCGGGATTTGGGACTGTTTTGAAAAAACTGTAGGATGTGAAATGTGTGAAGAGTGTGTGTGAAAGGGGAGAATATGAGAGAGAAGATTCATCCCGCAGAACTGTACCTTAGCTGAGATTCAATTGAACCAAAAATCCCCATTTGAAAGCAAAGCACTTTTGGGGTCTGGGACTTGAGAGCATTTGGTTTCCCTCCTCCAAGTTTGTCCAGGCAAGTGGGATGTTGACACTCCTGACAAGTTGATGGAAGAAACCAATAAAGAGGGAGCATAGATGGTAAAATGCCTGGGGAACATGAAACAGTGATGACAGGACTTTTCAGATGTTTGAGCAGACAGAGGGTCCTGAAGAGAATGCATATTAAGTGATAAAACTGTTGACAAAATGGGCTCTAGAGCATAATGGGTGACAATGTGTGCCATGAGTTCTTGCTGACGCTCACATTTGAGCGCTCAGTTCTGTGGGGGTCTTTGCTGTCCTTCTCTTACTCAGGTGTGACAACAGCCACTAGGTTTTGCTCCTGCACACACCCAGGCTGACACCCTATAACATCTGCAGGCTGTTTTGTGGCTGGTGTCTTGCAGTCACCACTACAGTAAAACAAATTGGGTGGGGAGACAACTCCACCACCAAGCTCTTGTTCATTCATCTTCTTTGGGCATTGAAACTCATTTGCCAAATTGATGGGTTCCTCCTGAGCTTATACAGAAAATGTCCCACTATTAAAAAAAATAAGTTTTTGTGGAATGAGGCAATGATGGTATTTGCTTTGCATCCACAGAGGTGCAAGGGTGATTCATGAGTGCAGAGAGTGCAGTTGTTTGCTCTGCTGCCTGTTGACCTTGTCTGGCCTAGGCTGTCCTAGAACCATTCTGTATTCATCACAATTATTTAATCCTACTATGTATACCATTTAAAAGTCCAAAGAAACCCTTGCACAGAAGAAATATAAGCTGGTTATAACTGAGCCTTTTGATGAATAACTAAACAGTGGGTGATAGAAAGCCATTCCTCTGGAGGAGGAGCAACCCACCGCTTTCCCAAATCCTTGTTACAGAATGGCATGAAAATATGTCCTCAGTGAAGATCAGCAGTTTGCTGGATATTCTTTGCTGAATTACTTATTCTCCTTATGAAATAGGAAGGTAAACTATAATTAAGGACCAATATCAGTCCAGGATGAAAATGAATTCCATATCTCATTTTGAGGGTTACTGACTGCTTTGTTCGCAAAGATTTGGGTCCCAGCTTAAGTCTTTTACATCCCCAAAATCTTGTTTGAAGTAGTCTGCAGTCTTACTATCAAAGCAAGATAATTCTTCATTGAGAAAAAAAATATTTACACCCAAGGCAAGCCAGTAAGTCAGACGAGTAATTTAAAAAAATAAAACCGTGTTGTTTGTATACCTGAATCTCTGTCTGAACTGTGAATTGCAAAATAGTTTGGATTAGTAACGTTTGAGAAAAGCCTTATCTTTTAAGATGGTCTTTAGCCTCCAAAAGAAACCTTAAAGAGCTTTCTTGGTCACGTAACTTCTCCAAGTGTCTTGTTCCAGTTCCAGACTAGGAATCGGTGTATCTCAGATCAACTAAAATCTTAACTCCCACCATTGCAAATGTCACATTTTCAAAAACACATTGGAACTGAATTTGGACTTGACTGAGACACCCATATTAGAACATGATAAAACTCTTTTAGTCTTTTGGGGTTTTGCACTTTGTTAACTCTATTGAGGGCTCAAGCTATCACAGAGCTCCTTCATATGTTCAAACCCAAAGGATGATCTCTTGCTGCCATCCAAACCATGTCTTTACCTAGTCCAAGGTAAAAGGTGTTTGCTTTTGAATTCCTCTGGAAAAACCAACTCCTGTCCCTCCTATTTAAGCAAATATATGCCGTTGGCTGTTGCTTAATCATCTTTTCTTTATCATTTCACAAAAGTTCTATTTATTTTTGTCCTCTTTTGCTTGCCATCTAAATTAAATTTAAATGCCTCTTTCTTTAAGGTTCTCACTAAAATAAAGGTGCATCTCCCCCACCTCTTTTAAAATAATGAAGCGACGGATTGACTCAGTAGACTTGGCATCATAGTCCAGAGCTTGCTGCCTGAAAATCCGTCTGTGATGGCTCTGTGATCAGGCTGATTCTAATTTGATGTACTTTGTTCATACATGTTTTTAGAAATGAACCATCAAAAGGAAATTGAGCACAATTATTGGCTACTACACAGCGTAACCTTAGTAGTTATGTTCAGAGGAGACATGGGAAACAAATTTTATTCATCCCAATTATACAGCCCTGTCCTGAATGTGTTTTAAATGCTAGCTATCTTCTTTACATCCCCCATTGTGTCAGGAAATAATATTGTGCCTGGGCTTCACGCAGAGTTTAAATGACTTTTAATTCTACGCTTCCCTTAGAAGAAGCACAAAACCAGGTTTAATTTTCCTGAAGTATAGGCTTGTGTCTTTGGTGCATTCTCTCAACTCCAAGGAAGAGAGATGAGAAACACTCTTCAGAAACTGTAAGAGGTGGTTTGAGATTATAGATGTCTTGGGAATGAAAAGAATGAAGTTTATTGGCAAGGTACACACCAAGCTCCATGATCATTGAAAATAGCACTTTTTGATGATTATTATTATGATGATGATGATGATTATTACCTGTTTTAATTAACCCTATTGCTTCTCCACATAGGCATGAACGCTTTACAATTACAGAATTTGGCAACTTTAGCAGCCGCAGCAGCCGCCGCCCAGACCTCAGCTACCACCACCAATGCAAATCCTCTCTCCACAACGACTGGTGCTCTGGGAGCCCTCACAAGTCCTGGTAAGGGCAAAGTGCCTGCTTCCAACACACAAACATGGGAGCCGAGGGGAAGGTGGTAGTTAAAATGCTGATTCCATGTTGTGTCATGAGTTCCGTGCTCATGTAAATTGTAAAGAACCTTTAAGAGCTGGACACGTTCTTGTTGCTGTTCTTTTCAAGCAAGTAACTGCTTTTTCAAGTGGTCCAATGTGGACATGTTCACCTTTCAGTTTCATTTCAGGGGCCATTAAAGCCTAACAGACCCATCTTAAAAAACTCTGCTTGAAAATTACAATTGCATGAGGAATTTAAGATAAAATTAACTTTTCACAAAGAATTCAGAACATGATCAAATTCTTCCCTTCCTTTTCAAAGGAAAATCAGCTGAGGTGGTTCTTTTTAAACCCCAAGATACTGATATTTGATTCCCATCACATGCACATATTGCCTTCACCCTTCATGAGTTTTTGTGAAGTACTTTTTTTTTCACTTCTCTTGCTGGATCTCAGTTGAGCTTTCTTCTGGTTCTGAGTACAGAGTTACAGAAGTGATATCAGATGCACATGGAATACACAGCCAGATTCTGACTTCATTACACTAAGCAGAAGTCAGATATATGGGGGCAAAAGGGACAGGATAAGAGGTGGAAATGCCTCCATGACCACCATGTAGACTTCTAGCCATGCATGTCTGCTATCTGCAAAAACCCTAGAGAGAAGCTGGGGCAAATTCAGACTTAGGTAATGCTTCAGGATCTCCAGAATCCACAGAGAGAGATGCTGATTCAGTGTAGTTACTCTGGGTTTACAGTGATGTAGCTGAGTAGAGAATCCGGCCAGTTATTGTTACATAAAGGCTGCAGGGCGTAATTATTTGCATCATGAAGTGTGTTTATTGCTGTTCTAAAAAACATTCATATTATTTTAGACACCACTAAAGAACATTTGTGTTTAATCTTGTTTAAGTGTGTATTTATCCCCCATGAAAAAGTAATTCATGGCAGACTGTTTGAGCTCATCAGTAAGGAAAACGGTCTTCACTGCACAATAGAACTGGGACTGAGTGTGGTGCTGGGTGTCAGTGCTAGCCAGGGCTCCCATTATATTTCAGTTTTATTGGTATTTTGGGACAGAGGTTAAATGGAAAGAAGCTTTTCTAGTACTAAGTTTGTGCAGAATTTTCCTGTTTCTGGCATGAGCCTCATCTTGACATAAAAATAATATTAGCAACATCACTGAAAAGCAGGTTGGGTGAAAATAATTTTGGCTTGCTGATGTGTTTTTTTTTTTAAATTTGAGTAATCTATTCCCTCTGTCCTGGGTCTGGGACTTAGCACTTTGCAAAAGGCTACTGCCAGTGTCAGTGTTTCCATGTTACACCTGTCTGAATGCCCCCCATTTACAGAAGCAGCAATGTTGCATTTCATGCATGCTGTGTGGTATCTGCAGTTTAGCTGATAAATGTTTGAGCAGCCTTGTCCTTCCAAGACACACACTACATATCTTGACCCATACTGACAAGAGTTCCCAGGACAACTCCATGCACTGCACTGTGGTGCAGATGGGCTGGAAATTAACTCCTTTTTGCTTTGCTGCTCTGCAACACAGTGGCACCAGAATGTTCCTGTCATGCACTTTGTTTTGCCATGTACACACAGAACTTGGCTTCAGCCTTAAGGCCCACATTTCTCTCTTTCCCTCTCCAATAGTCTTCTTATCCTGCCTGTCTGACTTGCTGTTCCCTTTTAACTTGATCTAGTGGCTCCTTGAGTACCTGGGAGATTTTATCCGATATTCTGGTCTGCAGAGGACCATGGTAGACAGGTGCTTCCACTGGGCTGGGCAGATACATCTTTGGGGTAACCAGAGCTTCCTATTGCTCAGGGTGGTATTACAGAGCAGATACCAAGGTATTTTCCAAATTGGTTGATGATTTTGGCTAGCACATTGAACTTGTGATTGATTTAAAAAAAAATCTGGACATTTAGCCTTTCAAATAGTGTCTTCAGAATGCCAGGTGCCTTTGAAAGTCATTTGATGCTACGTGTACACCTGTATTTCTAATATTAGACAGCTTGAAAAATCTCAAATAGGCCTACTGACCTATTTATGTTGCACAACCAACCTAAAATCAAGCCTTGTTAAAATGTTCTTTAGTTTAACCTTGCTTATCTGGTTTCACATTCTCCACCCTATTATGTATTTTGTAGACCTGAATGATATCTTCAGTGATTCTTCTCTGCTCCATGGAAAATGAATTTAGTTTGATAAAGCTTTTCATAGTAGCTCAAAGTGTTTCCACTAAAACTTGAAATATGTTGGCGGAAAAAAAATTAAAATTTTCTGTGTGAATGTTTGGAGGCCTTAAGGGTATTTTTTTGGTCTAGTTTTCCTTTAATAAAACACTTCAGTTTGTTGTGTTTCATAAGTGTAAATGATTTTGTCTGATTTCAAAGCCTGCACTAAAGCC